>NW_028154199.1:0-377981 GCF_964211835.1 Anser anser
CCTAACCCTAACCCTAACCCTAACCCTAACCCTAACCCTAACCCTAACCCTAACCCTAACCCTAACCCTAACCCTAACCCTAACCCTAACCCTAACCCTAACCCTAACCCTAACCCTAAAACCCTAACCCTAACCCTAACCCTAACCCTAACCCTAACCCTAACCCTAACCCTAACCCTAACCCTAACCCTAACCCTAACCCTAACCCTAACCCTAACCCTAACCCTAACCCTAACCCTAACCCTAACCCTAACCCTAACCCTAACCCTAACCCTAACCCTAACCCTAACCCTAACCCTAACCCTAACCTAACCCTAACCCTAACCCTAACCCTAACCCTAACCCTAACCCTAACCCTAACCCTAACCCTAACCCTAACCCTAACCCTAACCCTAACCCGAAACCCTAACCCTAACCCTAACCCTAACCCTAACCCTAACCCTAACCCTAACCCTAACCCTAACCCTAACCCTAACCCTAACCCTAACCCTAACCCTAACCCTAACCCTAACCCTAGAACCCTAACCCTAACCCTAACCCTAACCCTAACCCTAACCCTAACCCTAACCCTAACCCCTAAACCCTAACCCTAACCCTAACCCTAACCCTAACCCTAACCCTAAACCCTAAACCCTAACCCTAACCCTAACCCTAACCCTAACCCTAACCCAAAACGTAAAGATTCTCAAAGCCCTAACGCTGGAGACCCTAACCTTAAAAAAAAAAAAATAAGACCTTAAAACCCTAACCCTAAATACCTGACCATAACTAAAACCCTAAGACCCTAACCCTAAAAACCCTATCAACACTAAAACCACAAAATACTTTAAAACCTTAACACACTAACCCCCAAACCCTAACCCTTATAACTCCAACCCTAACAACCTTAAAATCCTAACCCTAAACCCTGGAAACCCTAACCCTGAAACCCAACCCTAGTGCCTTAGCCCTGAAACCTTAAAACCCTAACACCTTATTAGAAACACTCTGTAACCAATACCATAGGCTCAGGCAAGTATCTCAGTGAGGTAGCATTTTTATTCACGATTGCAATGGCAGGCGTCCCACAAGCCACCTACTAGTTCCATAACACAGTTTATATAATTTTTTTTTTCCTCTCGGTGACCAGGACCCTCCCCAGTTTCCCCATTGACTGAGTAATCCATGTTCACGATCTATCCAGTGCTTCACAGAAAATACACAGCTGCTGGCCTGTTACTAGTCAATTTTATTTTTTTCTTGACTGTTTTCCTCTTTGAGGTGGTAATGTTTCTTACACCGTGATTTCCACCCAATTGCTCTAAGGATTCTGGTTGTCTGCATTTTACAAGGTTGTCTGTTAAGCTTTCTTATCACTGCAAGCATATATCAATACCACCTTCCTTCCCTCTAAACGATGTAACTCTGTGCAAAAACATTTTTATTCCCACAACCTTGATCCCCTTACCCTAAAATCCTTATTCTCTTTAACCGTAACAACTCTAACCACAACCCTAACCCTTCATATCAACCCCCCGACGCTAATGACACTGACTAATGATCCAAACCCCAAACCCCAGGCAACCAACAAAGAAACAGACACAAAGCTGAAAACTACAAAAAAGGCAAAACCCTGGATACAGACCCCAAATCACAAACACGCTACCAAAATGCTACAGAAAAGCCCCAGACGCAGGCCCCAAGCACTACAGCTAGGCCCCAGAAGCTCTAGACACATCCCAAAGCCAAAATGCAATCCCCAAACACTACAGAAAAGCCCCAAACACCAGACACAGGCTGCAGAAGTCTACAAGCAGGCCCCAGCCACACCCGGATGCAGACCCCAACTGTCCACAAGCAGCTCCCAACCCACCCCCCCCATGAACTGGACCCCCCACCACCACCACCAGATGCATGCCCCAGGCCCCAGGCCTCAGCCCCAGCCCCCACACCCCAGACTCAGGCCCCAAAGGTGTACAACCAGCTCCCAACTGCCCCCCTCAAAGGGAGGCCCCAAAGCCTGCCAGAGGACCCTAGAGCGTACAAGCAGCTCCCAACCCCCCCGGCACAGGCCCCAACCCCCCCCCAGACACAGGCCCCAAAGGTGTACAAGCAGGCCCCTACAGTATACAAGCAGCTCACAACCACCCCCCCAAAGGCAGGCCCCAAGCCCCTCCAGATGCAAGCCCGAAAGGTTAAAACCAGCTCCAACCCCCCTAACCCCCCCCGCCCCGCGCAGACGCAGGCCCCAAAGGTGTACAAGCAGTTCCCAACCCCTCCAAGGCAGGCCCCAAAGTGTACAGGCAGGCCCCTACAGTGTAGAAACGCTACAACCCCCCCCGCTTCCACCTCGAGGGAGGCCCTCCCCCCCCAGTATACACGAAGCTCCCAACCCCCTCTCAGAGGAATGCCTAAAAAAGTATACAAGCAGCTCCTAACACCCCCCCCCCCCCCAAAAGAGGCAGTCCCCAAAGGTGTACAAGCAGGCCCTCAAATCCCTTAGGTGTACAAGCAGGCCCTTCAAATCCCTTAGCCCCTGCGCCAGCTTTATTGGCGAGCAGCGAGGCTGGGGGGGAGGGGGGCAAGACAGCCTTAAATAAAATACAAATATAAAAAGTGTTATAAATGGCTGTTATAAATCCAAATAGGATTACAATCAAAGTTTACAATTTATTAAACGAATAGAGGCAAGCAAGCAGCGCTGGGTGCGCCGGGAGTCTCTGCTCCCCCAGGACGCACGCCTGTTACGTAAGGCGGCTGGTTTTGATGCTCCCAGGCTAATACATATTCATTACTACTTCGAGAAGAGGCAGGGTTATTAGAATTGGTTTCCGGAATCCGAAACCCCTCCCAGGGGCGCCTGCGTACCAGTCTCTGGTGGTCTCTCGGGGCTTGCTCGGGCTGAATGCTGGTTGTCTTCCTCTCAGGCTTTTGTCCTTCAATTGTCCTTCAGCTCCCCCTTCCTCCTCGTTTGGGAGCCTCTGCGCCGGATTTCAGAAACTCTAGCAACATCCCCTGCAGTAGTCAGCACTTTTCCCTAAAAACCCCTTTGTTCTCTTATCACCTAGACCCGGGCCTCGATGGTAACCCTTCAAATCCCTTAGTGACACGAATTGCTGGACCATTCCTTACAAAAGGAAGGATAAAATATGTAGAGGAGCAATGGCACCCACGAAAGCCCAGCGCCGCGGGCAGAGGCAGCGAAGGTTGACGGCAGAACAGTGCTCGGTTTGAACACGGAGAGGGAAAGCGAGGGGAAGGTGGCCGAAGCCGGCCGCAGTCTCTGAGCTCTCCTCCTCCTGATTGTTTACTCTCAAAGCCATTTCTGTCTGTGTGCGGGCACCCGGAGCCGGCAGAAGTCCCCGTGAAGTCCTTCGGCAGGACGGAGGGCTGCGTGGGCTCCAGTGAGAGAGGGAGTTAGGAGAATCTTATCAAGTAGAGATAGAGCGCTTACAGCGTTAAACTAGGATGCTACTTAGTGTCTTTGCTAACTATGGTGCATTGTGCCAATTAACTAAAGCAAGAAGCCTTGGGCCCCTTACCAAGGTCAGTCTCCTAATAAGAGAGTGAGCCTGTCTTAAGAAACTGGGAGAAACTGGTCCTGCAGATGGACAAGAGCCAAGGAGCAACTGAGTCTGCGCAAAGACAAGAGGTCAACTAGCGGTGACGAGGAAGAGTCATCAATCTTCATGCCCACGACCTCCCGTGCTGCCCAGCGCTGAATAAACATACCTACTTTACAATCTCACTGATTGTGGAGTCCCTTTTCCGCAAGTCACTAGCAGCGGTTTCTTCCGCAGAGGTTTTCCCAGAGCCGCTTCAAAGCTTCCCTCGCGGAGCTGGGGCGTCGCAGGGGGTCGTCAAAGCACGCACACACACACACACACACACACACACACACAGGCGTTGTTGTCCAAACAGAAAGTATTTACAACAAATTCGACAAGCGGTTTTCCTCTGCCAGCAGCAAATGCCTGAGGGCCCCTACAGCTTCACAAATCATAGCACAAAGAGCCTAAAGTTCCTCTAAAACTTAGGGAAATGATTCAAAATAGATCTGCTAGGGGAAAACGATCACTGGCGGCAGGGTACACAATACACGCGAGTCTCAGCTCTCCTCCGCAGGGTCAGTGCCCACGCCCAAGTGCGACGCTGATGGCACCCGAACATTTGCTGTAGCAGGCAGCAGAGCCAGCAGCTCAGGGGAGCAATTTTAAAAACCAGGAGGCACTTAAACCAACCCTTAATTGACCCAGTTACTGCAGGAGAGTCCCGACTACTCGCCCTGGAGTCCTACTGTCACCAGCAAAAAGCACCAACCAAAGCTTGGGGGAACTTTGGTACAGCACAAGAGAAGGGAGTGGGGGTAGCGTAGCCGTATCGCAGAGCTGCTGCTTTTCACACCATTTTATCATCCCCGATAACTGAAAGTAAGGCCGGGTGGGCTGACCCCACCACCACCACTCCTGGCAGCATGTTTGGTCCACAACGCTAGAATAATTATTTTGCTCCCTCCCGCCCCTACAGCTTCATCATCTGAAAAGATTACAGTCAAAACAATGGCATACACAAATAAAAGTCAAGAGTTGACATAGTAACTCCGGGATTTGGGTATCAACTGTCCGAGAAATCAGAACACCCAGGCTTCACAATGTGCCCAACATCGAGCTGTGCCAAGGGGGGCGGAAGGAAGAAGCTTTCCGTTTAAGCCTTCAGAGCATCGCTCCATCACTACGTCAATTCACAGCCACCACAGCGTGCCGATGGACATCTTTCTGTGCCAAAAGAAACAAGTGCTTTGTCCTCTTGATATCAAAGGTAGCCACCTATAGTTACGGAACCATGCACAAGACCTTAACTCTGACCAGCAGGAAAACTTAGGACAACTGAGTGCAGATCCTGCCAATTTCTACCAGTTCCAACTGTGCTTTAAGTCTCATTGCAAAGCCTCAGTTAGAAAAAGGATCACCTCAGGGTATCCAACAAGAAGAAGAGTTGTTTTCTTTTTTTTCTTTTTTTCTTTTTTTTTTTTTAATATACCATAGGACTATGCAGTTCAATCATCAATCATCTTGGAAAGCTCAAGGAGGAGGTCATCCTCATCCTTCCCTGGGTCCAAGTCGAGCTCGGCTTCCAGTATGCCGTCTGAGAGTTCCCAAAGTAGCATCTCTAAATCCTCGTCTACAGATACGGGCGCGTTGCCTGTGGAACTCAGCCGGCGTGTCCTTGCTTCTTCTAGCTGGGAAGAAGCTGAAGTCGAGCTTGAGAACTCCATTGGCTCCACGGATTCTGCCTGGCTTCCAAGATGTGCTTCAGGTCTTGGCAGAGCAAGGAAGAGAACAATCAGTATATGCCATTTCTTAACGGGAAATCCCTTTTCTGCAAACCGGCTCTTAAAACCGTAGCCAACCCCTCCTGCACTTCAATCTTACCCAGGGATTGTTATTCAATTAACCCAGGGCTACATTTAGAGCCCAATATATTAGCAGGTACATTTTTCAGTTTGGGGGTTTCTCTGTGAAGCCAGAGCACCCGGAGCCTAGCAAAGATGGGAAACCAACATGGCCTCCCGGAAGCCCAGTGTCCGAGAACTACATCTCCCGGCATGCTCTGGGAAAACAATATGGACTCCCGGAAACCCGGTGGCCAAGAACTACATTTCCCAGCACTCCCCAGAAAATTGAGCCTCGCACCTTGCCGTAGGACGCCATTTTTTGCTCTGTTACATTACCGGTTTCGTGTTTATGGAGGGTTTTCCCGCCGTTTTGGGGGGTTTCCCCTCAATTTCGGGTTTTCAGCTCTCCATTTCAGAGTTCTTCCCCGCAATTTTGGGGTTCCTTCCCCTAATTTGGTGCTTCGCCCCCCCCCCACTTTTGGGGTTCCCCCTCCATTTTGGGGATTCCCCCCAATTCCAAGCCCCCCACAATTTTGGAGGCCCCCACCATCCTTTCTTGGCCTGCCACCCTAATATTAAGGTTCTTTCCCCCAATGTTGGGGTTCTCACCACATGTTTGAGGTTCCTTCCCTTAATTTGGGGCTTAGCTCCCCGGGATCTGGGGCTTTAACCCCAATTTTGGGGGTCCCCCCCAAGTTTGGGGATTCCTCCCCAGGTCTGGGGGGGGTCCACATTCAATTCTGGAATTTCACACTTCCATTTAAGTCTTCTTCCCCTCAATTTGGGGGTTCACCCACCCAATTTTGGGGGTTCCTCCCCTAATTTGGGGGGACCCGACCAATTTTGGGGGTCCCCCCCAATTCTAGAGTCCCCCACCCTCCTTTTTTGGGTTCCCCCCTAATATTAAAGAGTTCTTCCGCCCAATTTTGGGGGACCCCACAATTTGGCCGTTCCTTCCCCTAACTTTGGGCTTCAACCCTTCGATTTTGGGGGGGCTCCCCCCCTCTTATTTTGGCCTTCCGCCCTAATATTAGGCCTAACCCCTAAGAACCTTGACCCCTAAGCCTATGGCAACCACGGATCTAACCCTAACCCCTACCCCAACAAACCCTAGAAACCCTATCCCTAAAAACCCTTGCAGCCCTAACCCGATAAAATTTACCACACTAAACCCCTGAAGACTGTTCTGGGGGGTCCACATTCAATTCTGGAATTTCACACTTCCATTTAAGTGTTCTGCCCCCCCAATATGGGGGTTCGCCCACCCAATTTTGGGGGTTCCTCCCCTAATTGGGGGGGACACAACCAATTTTGGGGGGGACACAACCAATTTTAGAGTCCCCCACCCTCCTTTTTTGGGTTTCCCCCAATATTAAGAGCTCTTCCGCTCAATTTTGGGGGACCCCACAATTTTGACGTTCCTTCCCCTAACTTTGGGCTTCAACCCTTCAATTTTGGGTGGGCTCCTCCCCTCTTATTTTGGCCTTCCGCCCTAATATTAGGCCTAACCCCTAAGAACCTTGACCCCTAACCCTATGGCAACCACGGATCTAACCCTAACCCCTACCCCAACAAACCCTAGAAACCCTAACCCTAAAAACCCTTACAGCCCTAACCCGATAAAATTTACCACACTAAACCCCTGAAGACTGTTCTGGGGGGTCCACATCCAATTCTGGAATTTCACACTTCCATTTAAGTCTTCTTCCCCCCAATTTGGGGGTTCGCCCACCCAATTTTGGGGGTTCCTCCCCTAATTTGGGGGGGACACAACCGATTTTAGAGTCCCCCACCCTCCTTTTTTGGGTTCCCCCCTAATATTAAAAGTACTTCCGCCCAATTTTGGGGGACCCCACAATTTTGACGTTCCTTCCCCTAACTTGGGGCTTCAACCCTTCAATTTTGGGGGGGGCTCCCACCCTCTTATTTTGGTCTTCCGCCCTAATATTAGGCCTAACTCCTAAGAACCTTGACCCCTAACGCTATGGCAACCACGGATCTAACCCTAACCCCTACCCCAACAAACCCTAGAAACCCTAACCCTAAAAACCCTTACAGCCCTAACCCGATAAAATTTACCACACTAAACCCCTGAAGACTGTTCTGGGGGGTCCACATCCAATTCTGGAATTTCACACTTCCATTTAAGTCTTCTTCCCCCCAATTTGGGGGTTCGCCCACCCAATTTTGGGGGTTCCTCCCCTAATTTGGGGGGGACACAACCGATTTTAGAGTCCCCCACCCTCCTTTTTTGGGTTTCCCCCAATATTAAGAGCTCTTCCGCCCAATTTTGGGGGACCCCACAATTTTGACGTTTCTTCCCCTAAATTGGGGCTTCGACCCTTCAATTTTGGGGGGGGCTCCCCCCTTAGTTTGGCCTTCCACCCTAATATTGGGCCTTACCCCTAAGAACCCTGACCCCTAACACTACGGCTCCCACGGATCTAACCCTAACCCCTACCCCAACAAACCCTAGAAACCCTAACCCTAAAAACCCTTACAGTCCTAACCCGATAAAATTTACCACACTAGACCTACGCCTAAAAGCCCTAACCCTAAAAATTAAGACCCTCTAAACCCTAACCCAAAACGTAAAGATTCTCAAAGCCCTAACGCTGGAGACCCTAACCTTAAAAAAAAAAAAATAAGACCTTAAAACCCTAACCCTAAATACCTGACCATAACTAAAACCCTAAGACCCTAACCCTAAAAACCCTATCAACACTAAAACCACAAAATACTTTAAAACCTTAACACACTAACCCCCAAACCCTAACCCTTATAACTCCAACCCTAACAACCTTAAAATCCTAACCCTAAACCCTGGAAACCCTAACCCTGAAACCCAACCCTAGTGCCTTAGCCCTGAAACCTTAAAACCCTAACACCTTATTAGAAACACTCTGTAACCAATACCATAGGCTCAGGCAAGTATCTCAGTGAGGTAGCATTTTTATTCACGATTGCAATGGCAGGCGTCCCACAAGCCACCTACTAGTTCCATAACACAGTTTATATAATTTTTTTTTTCCTCTCGGTGACCAGGACCCTCCCCAGTTTCCCCATTGACTGAGTAATCCATGTTCACGATCTATCCAGTGCTTCACAGAAAATACACAGCTGCTGGCCTGTTACTAGTCAATTTTATTTTTTTCTTGACTGTTTTCCTCTTTGAGGTGGTAATGTTTCTTACACCGTGATTTCCACCCAATTGCTCTAAGGATTCTGGTTGTCTGCATTTTACAAGGTTGTCTGTTAAGCTTTCTTATCACTGCAAGCATATATCAATACCACCTTCCTTCCCTCTAAACGATGTAACTCTGTGCAAAAACATTTTTATTCCCACAACCTTGATCCCCTTACCCTAAAATCCTTATTCTCTTTAACCGTAACAACTCTAAGCACAACCCTAACCCTTCATATCAACCCCCCGACGCTAATGACACTGACTAATGATCCAAACCCCAAACCCCAGGCAACCAACAAAGAAACAGACACAAAGCTGAAAACTACAAAAAAGGCAAAACCCTGGATACAGACCCCAAATCACAAACACGCTACCAAAATGCTACAGAAAAGCCCCAGACGCAGGCCCCAAACACTACAGCTAGGCCCCAGAAGCTCTAGACACATCCCAAAGCCAAAATGCAATCCCCAAACACTACAGAAAAGCCCCCAAACACCAGACACAGGCTGCAGAAGTCTACAAGCAGGCCCCAGCCACACCCGGATGCAGACCCCAACTGTCCACAAGCAGCTCCCAACCCACCCCCCCCCATGAACTGGACCCCCCACCACCACCACCAGATGCATGCCCCAGGCCCCAGGCCTCAGCCCCAGCCCCCACACCCCAGACTCAGGCCCCAAAGGTGTACAACCAGCTCCCAACTGCCCCCCTCAAAGGGAGGCCCCAAAGCCTGCCAGAGGACCCTAGAGCGTACAAGCAGCTCCCAACCCCCCCGGCACAGGCCCCAACCCCCCCCCAGACACAGGCCCCAAAGGTGTACAAGCAACTCCCCATCCTCCCCAGAGGCACGCCCCAAAGGTGTACAAACAGCCCCAACCCCCCAAGACCCAGACCCCTACAGCGTAGAAGCAGCTCCCAACCCCATGCCCCCAAGGCACATGCCCCAACCCCTCCCCCAAGGCAGGCCCTAACAGTGTACAAGCAGCTCCCACCCCCCCCCAGACGCAGGCCCCAAAGGTGTACAAGCAGGCCCCTACAGTATACAAGCAGCTCACAACCACCCCCCCAAAGGCAGGCCCCAAGCCCCTCCAGATGCAAGCCCGAAAGGTTAAAACCAGCTCCAACCCCCTAACCCCCCCCGCCCCGCGCAGACGCAGGCCCCAAAGGTGTACAAGCAGTTCCCAACCCCTCCAAGGCAGGCCCCAAAAGTGTACAGGCAGGCCCCTACAGTGTAGAAACGCTCCAACCCCCCCCGCTTCCACCTCGAGGGAGGCCCTCCCCCCCCAGTATACACGAAGCTCCCAACCCCCTCTCAGAGGAATGCCTAAAAAAGTATACAAGCAGCTCCTAACACCCCCCCCCCCCCCAAAAGAGGCAGTCCCCAAAGGTGTACAAGCAGGCCCTCAAATCCCTTAGGTGTACAAGCAGGCCCTTCAAATCCCTTAGCCCCTGCGCCAGCTTTATTGGCGAGCAGCGAGGCTGGGGGGGGAGGGGGGCAAGACAGCCTTAAATAAAATACAAATATAAAAAGTGTTATAAATGGCTGTTATAAATCCAAATAGGATTACAATCAAAGTTTACAATTTATTAAACGAATAGAGGCAAGCAAGCAGCGCTGGGTGCGCCGGGAGTCTCTGCTCCCCCAGGACGCACGCCTGTTACGTAAGGCGGCTGGTTTTGATGCTCCCAGGCTAATACATATTCATTACTACTTCGAGAAGAGGCAGGGTTATTAGAATTGGTTTCCGGAATCCGAAACCCCTCCCAGGGGCCCCTGCGTACCAGTCTCTGGTGGTCTCTCGGGGCTTGCTCGGGCTGAATGCTGGTTGTCTTCCTCTCAGGCTTTTGTCCTTCAATTGTCCTTCAGCTCCCCCTTCCTCCTCGTTTGGGAGCCTCTGCGCCGGATTTCAGAAACTCTAGCAACATCCCCTGCAGTAGTCAGCACTTTTCCCTAAAAACCCCTTTGTTCTCTTATCACCTAGACCCGGGCCTCGATGGTAACCCTTCAAATCCCTTAGTGACACGAATTGCTGGACCATTCCTTACAAAAGGAAGGATAAAATATGTAGAGGAGCAATGGCACCCGCGAAAGCCCGGCGCCGCGGGCAGAGGCAGCGAAGGTTGACGGCAGAACAGTGCTCGGTTTGAACACGGAGAGGGAAAGCGAGGGGAAGGTGGCCGAAGCCGGCCGCAGTCTCTGAGCTCTCCTCCTCCTGATTGTTTTCTCTCAAAGCCATTTCTGTCTGTGTGCGGGCACCCGGAGCCGGCAGAAGTCCCCGTGAAGTCCTTCGGCAGGACGGAGGGCTGCGTGGGCTCCAGTGAGAGAGGGAGTTAGGAGAATCTTATCAAGTAGAGATAGAGCGCTGACAGCGTTAAACTAGGATGCTACTTAGTGTCTTTGCTAACTATGGTGCATTGTGCCAATTAACTAAAGCAAGAAGCCTTGGGCCCCTTACCAAGGTCAGTCTCCTAATAAGAGAGTGAGCCTGTCTTAAGAAACTGGGAGAAACTGGTCCTGCAGATGGACAAGAGCCAAGGAGCAACTGAGTCTGCGCAAAGACAAGAGGTCAACTAGCGGTGACGAGGAAGAGTCATCAATCTTCATGCCCACGACCTCCCGTGCTGCCCAGCGCTGAATAAACATACCTACTTTACAATCTCACTGATTGTGGAGTCCCTTTTCCGCAAGTCACTAGCAGCGGTTTCTTCCGCAGAGGTTTTCCCAGAGCCGCTTCAAAGCTTCCCTCGCGGAGCTGGGGCGTCGCAGGGGGTCGTCAAAGCACGCACACACACACACACACACACACACACACACACACACACACACAGGCGTTGTTGTCCAAACAGAAAGTATTTACAACAAATTCGACAAGCGGTTTTCCTCTGCCAGCAGCAAATGCCTGAGGGCCCCTACAGCTTCACAAATCATAGCACAAAGAGCCTAAAGTTCCTCTAAAATTTAGGGAAATGATTCAAAATAGATCTGCTAGGGGAAAACGATCACTGGCGGCAGGGTACACAATACACGCGAGTCTCAGCTCTCCTCCGCAGGGTCAGTGCCCACGCCCAAGTGCGACGCTGATGGCACCCGAACATTTGCTGTAGCAGGCAGCAGAGCCAGCAGCTCAGGGGAGCAATTTTAAAAACCAGGAGGCACTTAAACCAACCCTTAATTGACCCAGTTACTGCAGGAGAGTCCCGACTACTCGCCCTGGAGTCCTACTGTCACCAGCAAAAAGCACCAACCAAAGCTTGGGGGAACTTTGGTACAGCACAAGAGAAGGGAGTGGGGGTAGCGTAGCCGTATCGCAGAGCTGCTGCTTTTCACACCATTTTATCATCCCCGATAACTGAAAGTAAGGCCGGGTGGGCTGACCCCACCACCACCACTCCTGGCAGCATGTTTGGTCCACAACGCTAGAATAATTATTTTGCTCCCTCCCGCCCCTACAGCTTCATCATCTGAAAAGATTACAGTCAAAACAATGGCATACACAAATAAAAGTCAAGAGTTGACATAGTAACTCCGGGATTTGGGTATCAACTGTCCGAGAAATCAGAACACCCAGGCTTCACAATGTGCCCAACATCGAGCTGTGCCAAGGGGGGCGGAAGGAAGAAGCTTTCCGTTTAAGCCTTCAGAGCATCGCTCCATCACTACGTCAATTCACAGCCACCACAGCGTGCCGATGGACATCTTTCTGTGCCAAAAGAAACAAGTGCTTTGTCCTCTTGATATCAAAGGTAGCCACCTATAGTTACGGAACCATGCACAAGACCTTAACTCTGACCAGCAGGAAAACTTAGGACAACTGAGTGCAGATCCTGCCAATTTCTACCAGTTCCAACTGTGCTTTAAGTCTCATTGCAAAGCCTCAGTTAGAAAAAGGATCACCTCAGGGTATCCAACAAGAAGAAGAGTTGTTTTCTTTTTTTTCTTTTTTTCTTTTTTTTTTTTTTAATATACCATAGGACTATGCAGTTCAATCATCAATCATCTTGGAAAGCTCAAGGAGGAGGTCATCCTCATCCTTCCCTGGGTCCAAGTCGAGCTCGGCTTCCAGTATGCCGTCTGAGAGTTCCCAAAGTAGCATCTCTAAATCCTCGTCTACAGATACGGGCGCGTTGCCTGTGGAACTCAGCCGGCGTGTCCTTGCTTCTTCTAGCTGGGAAGAAGCTGAAGTCGAGCTTGAGAACTCCATTGGCTCCACGGATTCTGCCTGGCTTCCAAGATGTGCTTCAGGTCTTGGCAGAGCAAGGAAGAGAACAATCAGTATATGCCATTTCTTAACGGGAAATCCCTTTTCTGCAAACCGGCTCTTAAAACCGTAGCCAACCCCTCCTGCACTTCAATCTTACCCAGGGATTGTTATTCAATTAACCCAGGGCTACATTTAGAGCCCAATATATTAGCAGGTACATTTTTCAGTTTGGGGGTTTCTCTGTGAAGCCAGAGCACCCGGAGTCTAGCAAAGATGGGAAACCAACATGGCCTCCCGGAAGCCCAGTGTCCGAGAACTACATCTCCCGGCATGCTCTGGGAAAACAATATGGACTCCCGGAAACCCGGTGGCCAAGAACTACATTTCCCAGCACTCCCCAGAAAATTGAGCCTCGCACCTAGCCGTAGGACGCCATTTTTTGCTCTGTTACATTACCGGTTTCGTGTTTATGGAGGGTTTTCCCGCCGTTTTGGGGGGTTTCCCCTCAATTTCGGGTTTTCAGCTCTCCATTTCAGAGTTCTTCCCCGCAATTTTGGGGTTCCTTCCCCTAATTTGGTGCTTCGCCCCCCCCCCACTTTTGGGGTTCCCCCTCCATTTTGGGGATTCCCCCCAATTCCAAGCCCCCCACAATTTTGGAGGCCCCCACCATCCTTTCTTGGCCTGCCACCCTAATATTAAGGTTCTTTCCCCCAATGTTGGGGTTCTCACCACATGTTTGAGGTTCCTTCCCTTAATTTGGGGCTTAGCTCCCCGGGATCTGGGGCTTTAACCCCAATTTTGGGGGTCCCCCCCAAGTTTGGGGATTCCTCCCCAGGTCTGGGGGGGGTCCACATTCAATTCTGGAATTTCACACTTCCATTTAAGTCTTCTTCCCCCCAATTTGGGGGTTCACCCACCCAATTTTGGGGGTTCCTCCCCTAATTTGGGGGGACCCGACCAATTTTGGGGGTCCCCCCCAATTGTAGAGTCCCCCACCCTCCTTTTTTGGGTTCCCCCCTAATATTAAAGAGTTCTTCCGCCCAATTTTGGGGGACCCCACAATTTGGCCGTTCCTTCCCCTAACTTTGGGCTTCAACCCTTCGATTTTGGGGGGGGCTCCCCCCCTCTTATTTTGGCCTTCCGCCCTAATATTAGGCCTAACCCCTAAGAACCTTGACCCCTAAGCCTATGGCAACCACGGATCTAACCCTAACCCCTACCCCAACAAACCCTAGAAACCCTAACCCTAAAAACCCTTACAGCCCTAACCCGATAAAATTTACCACACTAAACCCCTGAAGACTGTTCTGGGGGGTCCACATTCAATTCTGGAATTTCACACTTCCATTTAAGTGTTCTGCCCCCCCAATATGGGGGTTCGCCCACCCAATTTTGGGGGTTCCTCCCCTAATTGGGGGGGACACAACCAATTTTGGGGGGGACACAACCAATTTTGGGGGGGACACAACCAATTTTAGAGTCCCCCACCCTCCTTTTTTGGGTTTCCCCCAATATTAAGAGCTCTTCCGCTCAATTTTGGGGGACCCCACAATTTTGACGTTCCTTCCCCTAACTTTGGGCTTCAACCCTTCAATTTTGGGTGGGCTCCTCCCCTCTTATTTTGGCCTTCCGCCCTAATATTAGGCCTAACCCCTAAGAACCTTGACCCCTAACCCTATGGCAACCACGGATCTAACCCTAACCCCTACCCCAACAAACCCTAGAAACCCTAACCCTAAAAACCCTTACAGCCCTAACCCGATAAAATTTACCACACTAAACCCCTGAAGACTGTTCTGGGGGGTCCACATCCAATTCTGGAATTTCACACTTCCATTTAAGTCTTCTTCCCCCCAATTTGGGGGTTCGCCCACCCAATTTTGGGGGTTCCTCCCCTAATTTGGGGGGGACACAACCGATTTTAGAGTCCCCCACCCTCCTTTTTTGGGTTCCCCCCTAATATTAAAAGTACTTCCGCCCAATTTTGGGGGACCCCACAATTTTGACGTTCCTTCCCCTAACTTGGGGCTTCAACCCTTCAATTTTGGGGGGGGCTCCCACCCTCTTATTTTGGTCTTCCGCCCTAATATTAGGCCTAACTCCTAAGAACCTTGACCCCTAACGCTATGGCAACCACGGATCTAACCCTAACCCCTACCCCAACAAACCCTAGAAACCCTAACCCTAAAAACCCTTACAGCCCTAACCCGATAAAATTTACCACACTAAACCCCTGAAGACTGTTCTGGGGGGTCCACATCCAATTCTGGAATTTCACACTTCCATTTAAGTCTTCTTCCCCCCAATTTGGGGGTTCGCCCACCCAATTTTGGGGGTTCCTCCCCTAATTTGGGGGGGACACAACCGATTTTAGAGTCCCCCACCCTCCTTTTTTGGGTTCCCCCCTAATATTAAAAGTACTTCCGCCCAATTTTGGGGGACCCCACAATTTTGACGTTCCTTCCCCTAACTTGGGGCTTCAACCCTTCAATTTTGGGTGGGCTCCTCCCCTCTTATTTTGGCCTTCCGCCCTAATATTAGGCCTAACCCCTAAGAACCTTGACCCCTAACGCTATGGCAACCACGGATCTAACCCTAACCCCTACCCCAACAAACCCTAGAAACCCTAACCCTAAAAACCCTTACAGCCCTAACCCGATAAAATTTACCACACTAAACCCCTGAAGACTGTTCTGGGGGGTCCACATTCAATTCTGGAATTTCACACTTCCATTTAAGTGTTCTGCCCCCCCAATATGGGGGTTCGCCCACCCAATTTTGGGGGTTCCTCCCCTAATTGGGGGGGACACAACCAATTTTGGGGGGGACACAACCAATTTGGGGGGGTCCCCCCAATTTTAGAGTCCCCCACCCTCCTTTTTTGGGTTTCCCCCAATATTAAGAGCTCTTCCGCCCAATTTTGGGGGACCCCACAATTTTGACGTTTCTTCCCCTAAATTGGGGCTTCGACCCTTCAATTTTGGGGGGGGCTCCCCCCTTAGTTTGGCCTTCCACCCTAATATTGGGCCTTACCCCTAAGAACCCTGACCCCTAACACTACGGCTCCCACGGATCTAACCCTAACCCCTACCCCAAAAAACCCTAGAAACCCTAACCCTAAAAACCCTTACAGTCCTAACCCGATAAAATTTACCACACTAGACCTACGCCTAAAAGCCCTAACCCTAAAAATTAAGACCCTCTAAACCCTAACCCAAAACGTAAAGATTCTCAAAGCCCTAACGCTGGAGACCCTAACCTTAAAAAAAAAAAAAATAAGACCTTAAAACCCTAACCCTAAATACCTGACCATAACTAAAACCCTAAGACCCTAACCCTAAAAACCCTATCAACACTAAAACCACAAAATACTTTAAAACCTTAACACACTAACCCCCAAACCCTAACCCTTATAACTCCAACCCTAACAACCTTAAAATCCTAACCCTAAACCCTGGAAACCCTAACCCTGAAACCCAACCCTAGTGCCTTAGCCCTGAAACCTTAAAACCCTAACACCTTATTAGAAACACTCTGTAACCAATACCATAGGCTCAGGCAAGTATCTCAGTGAGGTAGCATTTTTATTCACGATTGCAATGGCAGGCGTCCCACAAGCCACCTACTAGTTCCATAACACAGTTTATATAATTTTTTTTTTCCTCTCGGTGACCAGGACCCTCCCCAGTTTCCCCATTGACTGAGTAATCCATGTTCACGATCTATCCAGTGCTTCACAGAAAATACACAGCTGCTGGCCTGTTACTAGTCAATTTTATTTTTTTCTTGACTGTTTTCCTCTTTGAGGTGGTAATGTTTCTTACACCGTGATTTCCACCCAATTGCTCTAAGGATTCTGGTTGTCTGCATTTTACAAGGTTGTCTGTTAAGCTTTCTTATCACTGCAAGCATATATCAATACCACCTTCCTTCCCTCTAAACGATGTAACTCTGTGCAAAAACATTTTTATTCCCACAACCTTGATCCCCTTACCCTAAAATCCTTATTCTCTTTAACCGTAACAACTCTAACCACAACCCTAACCCTTCATATCAACCCCCCGACGCTAATGACACTGACTAATGATCCAAACCCCAAACCCCAGGCAACCAACAAAGAAACAGACACAAAGCTGAAAACTACAAAAAAGGCAAAACCCTGGATACAGACCCCAAATCACAAACACGCTACCAAAATGCTACAGAAAAGCCCCAGACGCAGGCCCCAAGCACTACAGCTAGGCCCCAGAAGCTCTAGACACATCCCAAAGCCAAAATGCAATCCCCAAACACTACAGAAAAGCCCCCAAACACCAGACACAGGCTGCAGAAGTCTACAAGCAGGCCCCAGCCACACCCGGATGCAGACCCCAACTGTCCACAAGCAGCTCCCAACCCACCCCCCCCCATGAACTGGACCCCCCACCACCACCACCAGATGCATGCCCCAGGCCCCAGGCCTCAGCCCCAGCCCCCACACCCCAGACTCAGGCCCCAAAGGTGTACAACCAGCTCCCAACTGCCCCCCTCAAAGGGAGGCCCCAAAGCCTGCCAGAGGACCCTAGAGCGTACAAGCAGCTCCCAACCCCCCCGGCACAGGCCCCAACCCCCCCCCAGACACAGGCCCCAAAGGTGTACAAGCAACTCCCCATCCTCCCCAGAGGCACGCCCCAAAGGTGTACAAACAGCCCCAACCCCCCAAGACCCAGACCCCTACAGCGTAGAAGCAGCTCCCAACCCCATGCCCCCAAGGCACATGCCCCAACCCCTCCCCCAAGGCAGGCCCTAACAGTGTACAAGCAGCTCCCACCCCCCCCCAGACGCAGGCCCCAAAGGTGTACAAGCAGGCCCCTACAGTATACAAGCAGCTCACAACCACCCCCCCAAAGGCAGGCCCCAAGCCCCTCCAGATGCAAGCCCGAAAGGTTAAAACCAGCTCCAATCCCCTAACCCCCCCCGCCCCGCGCAGACGCAGGCCCCAAAGGTGTACAAGCAGTTCCCAACCCCTCCAAGGCAGGCCCCAAAAGTGTACAGGCAGGCCCCTACAGTGTAGAAACGCTCCAACCCCCCCCGCTTCCACCTCGAGGGAGGCCCTCCCCCCCCAGTATACACGAAGCTCCCAACCCCCTCTCAGAGGAATGCCTAAAAAAGTATACAAGCAGCTCCTAACAGGCCCCCCCCCCCCCCCCCCAAAAGAGGCAGTCCCCAAAGGTGTACAAGCAGGCCCTCAAATCCCTTAGGTGTACAAGCAGGCCCTTCAAATCCCTTAGCCCCTGCGCCAGCTTTATTGGCGAGCAGCGAGGCTGGGGGGGGAGGGGGGCAAGACAGCCTTAAATAAAATACAAATATAAAAAGTGTTATAAATGGCTGTTATAAATCCAAATAGGATTACAATCAAAGTTTACAATTTATTAAACGAATAGAGGCAAGCAAGCAGCGCTGGGTGCGCCGGGAGTCTCTGCTCCCCCAGGACGCACGCCTGTTACGTAAGGCGGCTGGTTTTGATGCTCCCAGGCTAATACATATTCATTACTACTTCGAGAAGAGGCAGGGTTATTAGAATTGGTTTCCGGAATCCGAAACCCCTCCCAGGGGCGCCTGCGTACCAGTCTCTGGTGGTCTCTCGGGGCTTGCTCGGGCTGAATGCTGGTTGTCTTCCTCTCAGGCTTTTGTCCTTCAATTGTCCTTCAGCTCCCCCTTCCTCCTCGTTTGGGAGCCTCTGCGCCGGATTTCAGAAACTCTAGCAACATCCCCTGCAGTAGTCAGCACTTTTCCCTAAAAACCCCTTTGTTCTCTTATCACCTAGACCCGGGCCTCGATGGTAACCCTTCAAATCCCTTAGTGACACGAATTGCTGGACCATTCCTTACAAAAGGAAGGATAAAATATGTAGAGGAGAAATGGCACCCACGAAAGCCCGGCGCCGCGGGCAGAGGCAGCGAAGGTTGACGGCAGAACAGTGCTCGGTTTGAACACGGAGAGGGAAAGCGAGGGGAAGGTGGCCGAAGCCGGCCGCAGTCTCTGAGCTCTCCTCCTCCTGATTGTTTTCTCTCAAAGCCATTTCTGTCTGTGTGCGGGCACCCGGAGCCGGCAGAAGTCCCCGTGAAGTCCTTCGGCAGGACGGAGGGCTGCGTGGGCTCCAGTGAGAGAGGGAGTTAGGAGAATCTTATCAAGTAGAGATAGAGCGCTGACAGCGTTAAACTAGGATGCTACTTAGTGTCTTTGCTAACTATGGTGCATTGTGCCAATTAACTAAAGCAAGAAGCCTTGGGCCCCTTACCAAGGTCAGTCTCCTAATAAGAGAGTGAGCCTGTCTTAAGAAACTGGGAGAAACTGGTCCTGCAGATGGACAAGAGCCAAGGAGCAACTGAGTCTGCGCAAAGACAAGAGGTCAACTAGCGGTGACGAGGAAGAGTCATCAATCTTCATGCCCACGACCTCCCGTGCTGCCCAGCGCTGAATAAACATACCTACTTTACAATCTCACTGATTGTGGAGTCCCTTTTCCGCAAGTCACTAGCAGCGGTTTCTTCCGCAGAGGTTTTCCCAGAGCCGCTTCAAAGCTTCCCTCGCGGAGCTGGGGCGTCGCAGGGGGTCGTCAAAGCACGCACACACACACACACACACACACACACACACACACACACACACAGGCGTTGTTGTCCAAACAGAAAGTATTTACAACAAATTCGACAAGCGGTTTTCCTCTGCCAGCAGCAAATGCCTGAGGGCCCCTACAGCTTCACAAATCATAGCACAAAGAGCCTAAAGTTCCTCTAAAATTTAGGGAAATGATTCAAAATAGATCTGCTAGGGGAAAACGATCACTGGCGGCAGGGTACACAATACACGCGAGTCTCAGCTCTCCTCCGCAGGGTCAGTGCCCACGCCCAAGTGCGACGCTGATGGCACCCGAACATTTGCTGTAGCAGGCAGCAGAGCCAGCAGCTCAGGGGAGCAATTTTAAAAACCAGGAGGCACTTAAACCAACCCTTAATTGACCCAGTTACTGCAGGAGAGTCCCGACTACTCGCCCTGGAGTCCTACTGTCACCAACAAAAAGCACCAACCAAAGCTTGGGGGAACTTTGGTACAGCACAAGAGAAGGGAGTGGGGGTAGCGTAGCCGTATCGCAGAGCTGCTGCTTTTCACACCATTTTATCATCCCCGATAATTGAAAGTAAGGCCGGGTGGGCTGACCCCACCACCACCACTCCTGGCAGCATGTTTGGTCCACAACGCTAGAATAATTATTTTGCTCCCTCCCGCCCCTACAGCTTCATCATCTGAAAAGATTACAGTCAAAACAATGGCATACACAAATAAAAGTCAAGAGTTGACATAGTAACTCCGGGATTTGGGTATCAACTGTCCGAGAAATCAGAACACCCAGGCTTCACAATGTGCCCAACATCGAGCTGTGCCAAGGGGGGCGGAAGGAAGAAGCTTTCCGTTTAAGCCTTCAGAGCATCGCTCCATCACTACGTCAATTCACAGCCACCACAGCGTGCCGATGGACATCTTTCTGTGCCAAAAGAAACAAGTGCTTTGTCCTCTTGATATCAAAGGTAGCCACCTATAGTTACGGAACCATGCACAAGACCTTAACTCTGACCAGCAGGAAAACTTAGGACAACTGAGTGCAGATCCTGCCAATTTCTACCAGTTCCAACTGTGCTTTAAGTCTCATTGCAAAGCCTCAGTTAGAAAAAGGATCACCTCAGGGTATCCAACAAGAAGAAGAGTTGTTTTCTTTTTTTTCTTTTTTTCTTTTTTTTTTTTTAATATACCATAGGACTATGCAGTTCAATCATCAATCATCTTGGAAAGCTCAAGGAGGAGGTCATCCTCATCCTTCCCTGGGTCCAAGTCGAGCTCGGCTTCCAGTATGCCGTCTGAGAGTTCCCAAAGTAGCATCTCTAAATCCTCGTCTACAGATACGGGCGCGTTGCCTGTGGAACTCAGCCGGCGTGTCCTTGCTTCTTCTAGCTGGGAAGAAGCTGAAGTCGAGCTTGAGAACTCCATTGGCTCCACGGATTCTGCCTGGCTTCCAAGATGTGCTTCAGGGTTTCTCTGTGAAGCCAGAGCACCCGGAGTCTAGCAAAGATGGGAAACCAACATGGCCTCCCGGAAGCCCAGTGTCCGAGAACTACATCTCCCGGCATGCTCTGGGAAAACAATATGGACTCCCGGAAACCCGGTGGCCAAGAACTACATTTCCCAGCACTCCCCAGAAAATTGAGCCTCGCACCTTGCCGTAGGACGCCATTTTTTGCTCTGTTACATTACCGGTTTCGTGTTTATGGAGGGTTTTCCCGCCGTTTTGGGGGGTTTCCCCTCAATTTCGGGTTTTCAGCTCTCCATTTCAGAGTTCTTCCCCGCAATTTTGGGGTTCCTTCCCCTAATTTGGTGCTTCGCCCCCCCCCCCACTTTTGGGGTTCCCCCTCCATTTTGGGGATTCCCCCCAATTCCAAACCCCCCACAATTTTTTTGAGGCCCCCACCATCCTTTCTTGGCCTGCCACCCTAATATTAAGGTTCTTTCCCCCAATGTTGGGGTTCTCACCACATGTTTGAGGTTCCTTCCCTTAATTTGGGGCTTAGCTCCCCGGGATCTGGGGCTTTAACCCCAATTTTGGGGGTCCCCCCCAAGTTTGGGGATTCCTCCCCAGGTCTGGGGGGGGTCCACATTCAATTCTGGAATTTCACACTTCCATTTAAGTCTTCTTCCCCCCAATTTGGCGGTTCACCCACCCAATTTTGGGGGTTCCTCCCCTAATTTGGGGGGGCCCGACCAATTTTGGGGGTCCCCCCCAATTGTAGAGTCCCCCACCCTCCTTTTTTGGGTTCCCCCCTAATATTAAAGAGTTCTTCCGCCCAATTTTGGGGGACCCCACAATTTGGCCGTTCCTTCCCCTAACTTTGGGCTTCAACCCTTCGATTTTGGGGGGGGCTCCCCCCCTCTTATTTTGGCCTTCCGCCCTAATATTAGGCCTAACCCCTAAGAACCTTGACCCCTAAGCCTATGGCAACCACGGATCTAACCCTAACCCCTACCCCAACAAACCCTAGAAACCCTAACCCTAAAAACCCTTGCAGCCCTAACCCGATAAAATTTACCACACTAAACCCCTGAAGACTGTTCTGGGGGGTCCACATTCAATTCTGGAATTTCACACTTCCATTTAAGTGTTCTGCCCCCCCAATATGGGGGTTCGCCCACCCAATTTTGGGGGTTCCTCCCCTAATTGGGGGGGACACAACCAATTTTGGGGGGGACACAACCAATTTTGGGGGGGACACAACCAATTTTAGAGTCCCCCACCCTCCTTTTTTGGGTTTCCCCCAATATTAAGAGCTCTTCCGCTCAATTTTGGGGGACCCCACAATTTTGACGTTCCTTCCCCTAACTTTGGGCTTCACCCCTTCAATTTTGGGTGGGCTCCTCCCCTCTTATTTTGGCCTTCCGCCCTAATATTAGGCCTAACCCCTAAGAACCTTGACCCCTAACCCTATGGCAACCACGGATCTAACCCTAACCCCTACCCCAACAAACCCTAGAAACCCTAACCCTAAAAACCCTTACAGCCCTAACCCGATAAAATTTACCACACTAAACCCCTGAAGACTGTTCTGGGGGGTCCACATCCAATTCTGGAATTTCACACTTCCATTTAAGTCTTCTTCCCCCCAATTTGGGGGTTCGCCCACCCAATTTTGGGGGTTCCTCCCCTAATTTGGGGGGGACACAACCGATTTTAGAGTCCCCCACCCTCCTTTTTTGGGTTCCCCCCTAATATTAAAAGTTCTTCCGCCCAATTTTGGGGGACCCCACAATTTTGACGTTCCTTCCCCTAACTTGGGGCTTCAACCCTTCAATTTTGGGGGGGGCTCCCACCCTCTTATTTTGGCCTTCCGCCCTAATATTAGGCCTAACCCCTAAGAACCTTGACCCCTAACGCTATGGCAACCACGGATCTAACCCTAACCCCTACCCCAACAAACCCTAGAAACCCTAACCCTAAAAACCCTTACAGCCCTAACCCGATAAAATTTACCACACTAAACCCCTGAAGACTGTTCTGGGGGGTCCACATTCAATTCTGGAATTTCACACTTCCATTTAAGTGTTCTGCCCCCCCAATATGGGGGTTCGCCCACCCAATTTTGGGGGTTCCTCCCCTAACTGGGGGGGACACAACCAATTTTGGGGGGGACACAACCAATTTGGGGGGGTCCCCCCAATTTTAGAGTCCCCCACCCTCCTTTTTTGGGTTTCCCCCAATATTAAGAGCTCTTCCGCCCAATTTTGGGGGACCCCACAATTTTGACGTTTCTTCCCCTAAATTGGGGCTTCGACCCTTCAATTTTGGGGGGGGCTCCCCCCTTAGTTTGGCCTTCCACCCTAATATTGGGCCTTACCCCTAGGAACCCTGACCCCTAACACTACGGCTCCCACGGATCTAACCCTAACCCCTACCCCAAAAAACCCTAGAAACCCTAACCCTAAAAACCCTTACAGTCCTAACCCGATAAAATTTACCACACTAGACCTACGCCTAAAAGCCCTAACCCTAAAAATTAAGACCCTCTAAACCCTAACCCAAAACGTAAAGATTCTCAAAGCCCTAACGCTGGAGACCCTAACCTTAAAAAAAAAAAAATAAGACCTTAAAACCCTAACCCTAAATACCTGACCATAACTAAAACCCTAAGACCCTAACCCTAAAAACCCTATCAACACTAAAACCACAAAATACTTTAAAACCTTAACACACTAACCCCCAAACCCTAACCCTTATAACTCCAACCCTAACAACCTTAAAATCCTAACCCTAAACCCTGGAAACCCTAACCCTGAAACCCAACCCTAGTGCCTTAGCCCTGAAACCTTAAAACCCTAACACCTTATTAGAAACACTCTGTAACCAATACCATAGGCTCAGGCAAGTATCTCAGTGAGGTAGCATTTTTATTCACGATTGCAATGGCAGGCGTCCCACAAGCCACCTACTAGTTCCATAACACAGTTTATATAATTTTTTTTTTCCTCTCGGTGACCAGGACCCTCCCCAGTTTCCCCATTGACTGAGTAATCCATGTTCACGATCTATCCAGTGCTTCACAGAAAATACACAGCTGCTGGCCTGTTACTAGTCAATTTTATTTTTTTCTTGACTGTTTTCCTCTTTGAGGTGGTAATGTTTCTTACACCGTGATTTCCACCCAATTGCTCTAAGGATTCTGGTTGTCTGCATTTTACAAGGTTGTCTGTTAAGCTTTCTTATCACTGCAAGCATATATCAATACCACCTTCCTTCCCTCTAAACGATGTAACTCTGTGCAAAAACATTTTTATTCCCACAACCTTGATCCCCTTACCCTAAAATCCTTATTCTCTTTAACCGTAACAACTCTAACCACAACCCTAACCCTTCATATCAACCCCCCGACGCTAATGACACTGACTAATGATCCAAACCCCAAACCCCAGGCAACCAACAAAGAAACAGACACAAAGCTGAAAACTACAAAAAAGGCAAAACCCTGGATACAGACCCCAAATCACAAACACGCTACCAAAATGCTACAGAAAAGCCCCAGACGCAGGCCCCAAGCACTACAGCTAGGCCCCAGAAGCTCTAGACACATCCCAAAGCCAAAATGCAATCCCCAAACACTACAGAAAAGCCCCCAAACACCAGACACAGGCTGCAGAAGTCTACAAGCAGGCCCCAGCCACACCCGGATGCAGACCCCAACTGTCCACAAGCAGCTCCCAACCCACCCCCCCCCATGAACTGGACCCCCCCCACCACCACCCAGATGCATGCCCCAGGCCCCAGGCCTCAGCCCCAGCCCCCACACCCCAGACTCAGGCCCCAAAGGTGTACAACCAGCTCCCAACTGCCCCCCTCAAAGGGAGGCCCCAAAGCCTGCCAGAGGACCCTAGAGCGTACAACCAGCTCCCAACCCCCCCGGCACAGGCCCCAACCCCCCCCCAGACACAGGCCCCAAAGGTGTACAAGCAGGCCCCTACAGTATACAAGCAGCTCACAACCACCCCCCCAAAGGCAGGCCCCAAGCCCCTCCAGATGCAAGCCCGAAAGGTTAAAACCAGCTCCAACCCCCTAACCCCCCCCGCCCCGCGCAGACGCAGGCCCCAAAGGTGTACAAGCAGTTCCCAACCCCTCCAAGGCAGGCCCCAAAAGTGTACAGGCAGGCCCCTACAGTGTAGAAACGCTCCAACCCCCCCCGCTTCCACCTCGAGGGAGGCCCTCCCCCCCCAGTATACACGAAGCTCCCAACCCCCTCTCAGAGGAATGCCTAAAAAAGTATACAAGCAGCTCCTAACACCCCCCCCCCCCCCCCCAAAAGAGGCAGTCCCCAAAGGTGTACAAGCAGGCCCTCAAATCCCTTAGGTGTACAAGCAGGCCCTTCAAATCCCTTAGCCCCTGCGCCAGCTTTATTGGCGAGCAGCGAGGCTGGGGGGGGAGGGGGGCAAGACAGCCTTAAATAAAATACAAATATAAAAAGTGTTATAAATGGCTGTTATAAATCCAAATAGGATTACAATCAAAGTTTACAATTTATTAAACGAATAGAGGCAAGCAAGCAGCGCTGGGTGCGCCGGGAGTCTCTGCTCCCCCAGGACGCACGCCTGTTACGTAAGGCGGCTGGTTTTGATGCTCCCAGGCTAATACATATTCATTACTACTTCGAGAAGAGGCAGGGTTATTAGAATTGGTTTCCGGAATCCGAAACCCCTCCCAGGGGCCCCTGCGTACCAGTCTCTGGTGGTCTCTCGGGGCTTGCTCGGGCTGAATGCTGGTTGTCTTCCTCTCAGGCTTTTGTCCTTCAATTGTCCTTCAGCTCCCCCTTCCTCCTCGTTTGGGAGCCTCTGCGCCGGATTTCAGAAACTCTAGCAACATCCCCTGCAGTAGTCAGCACTTTTCCCTAAAAACCCCTTTGTTCTCTTATCACCTAGACCCGGGCCTCGATGGTAACCCTTCAAATCCCTTAGTGACACGAATTGCTGGACCATTCCTTACAAAAGGAAGGATAAAATATGTAGAGGAGCAATGGCACCCGCGAAAGCCCGGCGCCACGGGCAGAGGCAGCGAAGGTTGACGGCAGAACAGTGCTCGGTTTGAACACGGAGAGGGAAAGCGAGGGGAAGGTGGCCGAAGCCGGCCGCAGTCTCTGAGCTCTCCTCCTCCTGATTGTTTTCTCTCAAAGCCATTTCTGTCTGTGTGCGGGCACCCGGAGCCGGCAGAAGTCCCCGTGAAGTCCTTCGGCAGGACGGAGGGCTGCGTGGGCTCCAGTGAGAGAGGGAGTTAGGAGAATCTTATCAAGTAGAGATAGAGCGCTGACAGCGTTAAACTAGGATGCTACTTAGTGTCTTTGCTAACTATGGTGCATTGTGCCAATTAACTAAAGCAAGAAGCCTTGGGCCCCTTACCAAGGTCAGTCTCCTAATAAGAGAGTGAGCCTGTCTTAAGAAACTGGGAGAAACTGGTCCTGCAGATGGACAAGAGCCAAGGAGCAACTGAGTCTGCGCAAAGACAAGAGGTCAACTAGCGGTGACGAGGAAGAGTCATCAATCTTCATGCCCACGACCTCCCGTGCTGCCCAGCGCTGAATAAACATACCTACTTTACAATCTCACTGATTGTGGAGTCCCTTTTCCGCAAGTCACTAGCAGCGGTTTCTTCCGCAGAGGTTTTCCCAGAGCCGCTTCAAAGCTTCCCTCGCGGAGCTGGGGCGTCGCAGGGGGTCGTCAAAGCACGCACACACACACACACACACACACACACACACACACACACAGGCGTTGTTGTCCAAACAGAAAGTATTTACAACAAATTCGACAAGCGGTTTTCCTCTGCCAGCAGCAAATGCCTGAGGGCCCCTACAGCTTCACAAATCATAGCACAAAGAGCCTAAAGTTCCTCTAAAATTTAGGGAAATGATTCAAAATAGATCTGCTAGGGGAAAACGATCACTGGCGGCAGGGTACACAATACACGCGAGTCTCAGCTCTCCTCCGCAGGGTCAGTGCCCACGCCCAAGTGCGACGCTGATGGCACCCGAACATTTGCTGTAGCAGGCAGCAGAGCCAGCAGCTCAGGGGAGCAATTTTAAAAACCAGGAGGCACTTAAACCAACCCTTAATTGACCCAGTTACTGCAGGAGAGTCCCGACTACTCGCCCTGGAGTCCTACTGTCACCAGCAAAAAGCACCAACCAAAGCTTGGGGGAACTTTGGTACAGCACAAGAGAAGGGAGTGGGGGTAGCGTAGCCGTATCGCAGAGCTGCTGCTTTTCACACCATTTTATCATCCCTGATAATTGAAAGTAAGGCCGGGTGGGCTGACCCCACCACCACCACTCCTGGCAGCATGTTTGGTCCACAACGCTAGAATAATTATTTTGCTCCCTCCCGCCCCTACAGCTTCATCATCTGAAAAGATTACAGTCAAAACAATGGCATACACAAATAAAAGTCAAGAGTTGACATAGTAACTCCGGGATTTGGGTATCAACTGTCCGAGAAATCAGAACACCCAGGCTTCACAATGTGCCCAACATCGAGCTGTGCCAAGGGGGGCGGAAGGAAGAAGCTTTCCGTTTAAGCCTTCAGAGCATCGCTCCATCACTACGTCAATTCACAGCCACCACAGCGTGCCGATGGACATCTTTCTGTGCCAAAAGAAACAAGTGCTTTGTCCTCTTGATATCAAAGGTAGCCACCTATAGTTACGGAACCATGCACAAGACCTTAACTCTGACCAGCAGGAAAACTTAGGACAACTGAGTGCAGATCCTGCCAATTTCTACCAGTTCCAACTGTGCTTTAAGTCTCATTGCAAAGCCTCAGTTAGAAAAAGGATCACCTCAGGGTATCCAACAAGAAGAAGAGTTGTTTTCTTTTTTTTCCTTTTTTTCTTTTTTTTTTTTTAATATACCATAGGACTATGCAGTTCAATCATCAATCATCTTGGAAAGCTCAAGGAGGAGGTCATCCTCATCCTTCCCTGGGTCCAAGTCGAGCTCGGCTTCCAGTATGCCGTCTGAGAGTTCCCAAAGTAGCATCTCTAAATCCTCGTCTACAGATACGGGCGCGTTGCCTGTGGAACTCAGCCGGCGTGTCCTTGCTTCTTCTAGCTGGGAAGAAGCTGAAGTCGAGCTTGAGAACTCCATTGGCTCCACGGATTCTGCCTGGCTTCCAAGATGTGCTTCAGGGTTTCTCTGTGAAGCCAGAGCACCCGGAGTCTAGCAAAGATGGGAAACCAACATGGCCTCCCGGAAGCCCAGTGTCCGAGAACTACATCTCCCGGCATGCTCTGGGAAAACAATATGGACTCCCGGAAACCCGGTGGCCAAGAACTACATTTCCCAGCACTCCCCAGAAAATTGAGCCTCGCACCTAGCCGTAGGACGCCATTTTTTGCTCTGTTACATTACCGGTTTCGTGTTTATGGAGGGTTTTCCCGCCGTTTTGGGGGGTTTCCCCTCAATTTCGGGTTTTCAGCTCTCCATTTCAGAGTTCTTCCCCGCAATTTTGGGGTTCCTTCCCCTAATTTGGTGCTTCGCCCCCCCCCCCACTTTTGGGGTTCCCCCTCCATTTTGGGGATTCCCCCCAATTCCAAGCCCCCCACAATTTTGGAGGCCCCCACCATCCTTTCTTGGCCTGCCACCCTAATATTAAGGTTCTTTCCCCCAATGTTGGGGTTCTCACCACATGTTTGAGGTTCCTTCCCTTAATTTGGGGCTTAGCTCCCCGGGATCTGGGGCTTTAACCCCAATTTTGGGGGTCCCCCCCAAGTTTGGGGATTCCTCCCCAGGTCTGGGGGGGGTCCACATTCAATTCTGGAATTTCACACTTCCATTTAAGTCTTCTTCCCCCCAATTTGGGGGTTCACCCACCCAATTTTGGGGGTTCCTCCCCTAATTTGGGGGGACCCGACCAATTTTGGGGGTCCCCCCCAATTGTAGAGTCCCCCACCCTCCTTTTTTGGGTTCCCCCCTAATATTAAAGAGTTCTTCCGCCCAATTTTGGGGGACCCCACAATTTGGCCGTTCCTTCCCCTAACTTTGGGCTTCAACCCTTCGATTTTGGGGGGGGCTCCCCCCCTCTTATTTTGGCCTTCCGCCCTAATATTAGGCCTAACCCCTAAGAACCTTGACCCCTAAGCCTATGGCAACCACGGATCTAACCCTAACCCCTACCCCAACAAACCCTAGAAACCCTAACCCTAAAAACCCTTACAGCCCTAACCCGATAAAATTTACCACACTAAACCCCTGAAGACTGTTCTGGGGGGTCCACATTCAATTCTGGAATTTCACACTTCCATTTAAGTGTTCTGCCCCCCCAATATGGGGGTTCGCCCACCCAATTTTGGGGGTTCCTCCCCTAATTGGGGGGGACACAACCAATTTGGGGGGGGACACAACCAATTTTGGGGGGGACACAACCAATTTTAGAGTCCCCCACCCTCCTTTTTTGGGTTTCCCCCAATATTAAGAGCTCTTCCGCTCAATTTTGGGGGACCCCACAATTTTGACGTTCCTTCCCCTAACTTTGGGCTTCAACCCTTCAATTTTGGGTGGGCTCCTCCGCTCTTATTTTGGCCTTCCGCCCTAATATTAGGCCTAACCCCTAAGAACCTTGACCCCTAACCCTATGGCAACCACGGATCTAACCCTAACCCCTACCCCAACAAACCCTAGAAACCCTAACCCTAAAAACCCTTACAGCCCTAACCCGATAAAATTTACCACACTAAACCCCTGAAGACTGTTCTGGGGGGTCCACATCCAATTCTGGAATTTCACACTTCCATTTAAGTCTTCTTCCCCCCAATTTGGGGGTTCGCCCACCCAATTTTGGGGGTTCCTCCCCTAATTTGGGGGGGACACAACCGATTTTAGAGTCCCCCACCCTCCTTTTTTGGGTTCCCCCCTAATATTAAAAGTACTTCCGCCCAATTTTGGGGGACCCCACAATTTTGACGTTCCTTCCCCTAACTTGGCGCTTCAACCCTTCAATTTTGGGGGGGGCTCCCACCCTCTTATTTTGGTCTTCCGCCCTAATATTAGGCCTAACCCCTAAGAACCTTGACCCCTAACGCTATGGCAACCACGGATCTAACCCTAACCCCTACCCCAACAAACCCTAGAAACCCTAACCCTAAAAACCCTTACAGCCCTAACCCGATAAAATTTACCACACTAAACCCCTGAAGACTGTTCTGGGGGGTCCACATCCAATTCTGGAATTTCACACTTCCATTTAAGTCTTCTTCCCCCCAATTTGGGGGTTCGCCCACCCAATTTTGGGGGTTCCTCCCCTAATTTGGGGGGGACACAACCGATTTTAGAGTCCCCCACCCTCCTTTTTTGGGTTCCCCCCTAATATTAAAAGTACTTCCGCCCAATTTTGGGGGACCCCACAATTTTGACGTTCCTTCCCCTAACTTGGGGCTTCAACCCTTCAATTTTGGGGGGGGCTCCCACCCTCTTATTTTGGTCTTCCGCCCTAATATTAGGCCTAACCCCTAAGAACCTTGACCCCTAACGCTATGGCAACCACGGATCTAACCCTAACCCCTACCCCAACAAACCCTAGAAACCCTAACCCTAAAAACCCTTACAGCCCTAACCCGATAAAATTTACCACACTAAACCCCTGAAGACTGTTCTGGGGGGTCCACATTCAATTCTGGAATTTCACACTTCCATTTAAGTGTTCTGCCCCCCCAATATGGGGGTTCGCCCACCCAATTTTGGGGGTTCCTCCCCTAACTGGGGGGGACACAACCAATTTTGGGGGGGACACAACCAATTTGGGGGGGTCCCCCCAATTTTAGAGTCCCCCACCCTCCTTTTTTGGGTTTCCCCCAATATTAAGAGCTCTTCCGCCCAATTTTGGGGGACCCCACAATTTTGACGTTTCTTCCCCTAAATTGGGGCTTCGACCCTTCAATTTTGGGGGGGGCTCCCCCCTTAGTTTGGCCTTCCACCCTAATATTGGGCCTTACCCCTAAGAACCCTGACCCCTAACACTACGGCTCCCACGGATCTAACCCTAACCCCTACCCCAAAAAACCCTAGAAACCCTAACCCTAAAAACCCTTACAGTCCTAACCCGATAAAATTTACCACACTAGACCTACGCCTAAAAGCCCTAACCCTAAAAATTAAGACCCTCTAAACCCTAACCCAAAACGTAAAGATTCTCAAAGCCCTAACGCTGGAGACCCTAACCTTAAAAAAAAAAAATAAGACCTTAAAACCCTAACCCTAAATACCTGACCATAACTAAAACCCTAAGACCCTAACCCTAAAAACCCTATCAACACTAAAACCACAAAATACTTTAAAACCTTAACACACTAACCCCCAAACCCTAACCCTTATAACTCCAACCCTAACAACCTTAAAATCCTAACCCTAAACCCTGGAAACCCTAACCCTGAAACCCAACCCTAGTGCCTTAGCCCTGAAACCTTAAAACCCTAACACCTTATTAGAAACACTCTGTAACCAATACCATAGGCTCAGGCAAGTATCTCAGTGAGGTAGCATTTTTATTCACGATTGCAATGGCAGGCGTCCCACAAGCCACCTACTAGTTCCATAACACAGTTTATATAATTTTTTTTTTCCTCTCGGTGACCAGGACCCTCCCCAGTTTCCCCATTGACTGAGTAATCCATGTTCACGATCTATCCAGTGCTTCACAGAAAATACACAGCTGCTGGCCTGTTACTAGTCAATTTTATTTTTTTCTTGACTGTTTTCCTCTTTGAGGTGGTAATGTTTCTTACACCGTGATTTCCACCCAATTGCTCTAAGGATTCTGGTTGTCTGCATTTTACAAGGTTGTCTGTTAAGCTTTCTTATCACTGCAAGCATATATCAATACCACCTTCCTTCCCTCTAAACGATGTAACTCTGTGCAAAAACATTTTTATTCCCACAACCTTGATCCCCTTACCCTAAAATCCTTATTCTCTTTAACCGTAACAACTCTAACCACAACCCTAACCCTTCATATCAACCCCCCGACGCTAATGACACTGACTAATGATCCAAACCCCAAACCCCAGGCAATCAACAAAGAAACAGACACAAAGCTGAAAACTACAAAAAAGGCAAAACCCTGGATACAGACCCCAAATCACAAACACGCTACCAAAATGCTACAGAAAAGCCCCAGACGCAGGCCCCAAGCACTACAGCTAGGCCCCAGAAGCTCTAGACACATCCCAAAGCCAAAATGCAATCCCCAAACACTACAGAAAAGCCCCCAAACACCAGACACAGGCTGCAGAAGTCTACAAGCAGGCCCCAGCCACACCCGGATGCAGACCCCAACTGTCCACAAGCAGCTCCCAACCCACCCCCCCCCATCAACTGGACCCCCCCCCCCACCACCCAGATGCATGCCCCAGGCCCCAGGCCTCAGCCCCAGCCCCCACACCCCAGACTCAGGCCCCAAAGGTGTACAACCAGCTCCCAACTGCCCCCCTCAAAGGGAGGCCCCAAAGCCTGCCAGAGGACCCTAGAGCGTACAAGCAGCTCCCAACCCCCCCGGCACAGGCCCCAACCCCCCCCCAGACACAGGCCCCAAAGGTGTACAAGCAGGCCCCTACAGTATACAAGCAGCTCACAACCACCCCCCCAAAGGCAGGCCCCAAGCCCCTCCAGATGCAAGCCCGAAAGGTTAAAACCAGCTCCAACCCCCTAACCCCCCCCGCCCCGCGCAGACGCAGGCCCCAAAGGTGTACAAGCAGTTCCCAACCCCTCCAAGGCAGGCCCCAAAAGTGTACAGGCAGGCCCCTACAGTGTAGAAACGCTCCAACCCCCCCCGCTTCCACCTCGAGGGAGGCCCTCCCCCCCCAGTATACACGAAGCTCCCAACCCCCTCTCAGAGGAATGCCTAAAAAAGTATACAAGCAGCTCCTAACACCCCCCCCCCCCCCCAAAAGAGGCAGTCCCCAAAGGTGTACAAGCAGGCCCTCAAATCCCTTAGGTGTACAAGCAGGCCCTTCAAATCCCTTAGCCCCTGCGCCAGCTTTATTGGCGAGCAGCGAGGCTGGGGGGGGAGGGGGGCAAGACAGCCTTAAATAAAATACAAATATAAAAAGTGTTATAAATGGCTGTTATAAATCCAAATAGGATTACAATCAAAGTTTACAATTTATTAAACGAATAGAGGCAAGCAAGCAGCGCTGGGTGCGCCGGGAGTCTCTGCTCCCCCAGGACGCACGCCTGTTACGTAAGGCGGCTGGTTTTGATGCTCCCAGGCTAATACATATTCATTACTACTTCGAGAAGAGGCAGGGTTATTAGAATTGGTTTCCGGAATCCGAAACCCCTCCCAGGGGCGCCTGCGTACCAGTCTCTGGTGGTCTCTCGGGGCTTGCTCGGGCTGAATGCTGGTTGTCTTCCTCTCAGGCTTTTGTCCTTCAATTGTCCTTCAGCTCCCCCTTCCTCCTCGTTTGGGAGCCTCTGCGCCGGATTTCAGAAACTCTAGCAACATCCCCTGCAGTAGTCAGCACTTTTCCCTAAAAACCCCTTTGTTCTCTTATCACCTAGACCCGGGCCTCGATGGTAACCCTTCAAATCCCTTAGTGACACGAATTGCTGGACCATTCCTTACAAAAGGAAGGATAAAATATGTAGAGGAGCAATGGCACCCGCGAAAGCCCGGCGCCGCGGGCAGAGGCAGCGAAGGTTGACGGCAGAACAGTGCTCGGTTTGAACACGGAGAGGGAAAGCGAGGGGAAGGTGGCCGAAGCCGGCCGCAGTCTCTGAGCTCTCCTCCTCCTGATTGTTTACTCTCAAAGCCATTTCTGTCTGTGTGCGGGCACCCGGAGCCGGCAGAAGTCCCCGTGAAGTCCTTCGGCAGGACGGAGGGCTGCGTGGGCTCCAGTGAGAGAGGGAGTTAGGAGAATCTTATCAAGTAGAGATAGAGCGCTGACAGCGTTAAACTAGGATGCTACTTAGTGTCTTTGCTAACTATGGTGCATTGTGCCAATTAACTAAAGCAAGAAGCCTTGGGCCCCTTACCAAGGTCAGTCTCCTAATAAGAGAGTGAGCCTGTCTTAAGAAACTGGGAGAAACTGGTCCTGCAGATGGACAAGAGCCAAGGAGCAACTGAGTCTGTGCAAAGACAAGAGGTCAACTAGCGGTGACGAGGAAGAGTCATCAATCTTCATGCCCACGACCTCCCGTGCTGCCCAGCGCTGAATAAACATACCTACTTTACAATCTCACTGATTGTGGAGTCCCTTTTCCGCAAGTCACTAGCAGCGGTTTCTTCCGCAGAGGTTTTCCCAGAGCCGCTTCAAAGCTTCCCTCGCGGAGCTGGGGCGTCGCAGGGGGTCGTCAAAGCACGCACACACACACACACACACACACACACACACAGGCGTTGTTGTCCAAACAGAAAGTATTTACAACAAATTCGACAAGCGGTTTTCCTCTGCCAGCAGCAAATGCCTGAGGGCCCCTACAGCTTCACAAATCATAGCACAAAGAGCCTAAAGTTCCTCTAAAACTTAGGGAAATGATTCAAAATAGATCTGCTAGGGGAAAACGATCACTGGCGGCAGGGTACACAATACACGCGAGTCTCAGCTCTCCTCCGCAGGGTCAGTGCCCACGCCCAAGTGCGACGCTGATGGCACCCGAACATTTGCTGTAGCAGGCAGCAGAGCCAGCAGCTCAGGGGAGCAATTTTAAAAACCAGGAGGCACTTAAACCAACCCTTAATTGACCCAGTTACTGCAGGAGAGTCCCGACTACTCGCCCTGGAGTCCTACTGTCACCAGCAAAAAGCACCAACCAAAGCTTGGGGGAACTTTGGTACAGCACAAGAGAAGGGAGTGGGGGTAGCGTAGCCGTATCGCAGAGCTGCTGCTTTTCACACCATTTTATCATCCCCGATAACTGAAAGTAAGGCCGGGTGGGCTGACCCCACCACCACCACTCCTGGCAGCATGTTTGGTCCACAACGCTAGAATAATTATTTTGCTCCCTCCCGCCCCTACAGCTTCATCATCTGAAAAGATTACAGTCAAAACAATGGCATACACAAATAAAAGTCAAGAGTTGACATAGTAACTCCGGGATTTGGGTATCAACTGTCCGAGAAATCAGAACACCCAGGCTTCACAATGTGCCCAACATCGAGCTGTGCCAAGGGGGGCGGAAGGAAGAAGCTTTCCGTTTAAGCCTTCAGAGCATCGCTCCATCACTACGTCAATTCACAGCCACCACAGCGTGCCGATGGACATCTTTCTGTGCCAAAAGAAACAAGTGCTTTGTCCTCTTGATATCAAAGGTAGCCACCTATAGTTACGGAACCATGCACAAGACCTTAACTCTGACCAGCAGGAAAACTTAGGACAACTGAGTGCAGATCCTGCCAATTTCTACCAGTTCCAACTGTGCTTTAAGTCTCATTGCAAAGCCTCAGTTAGAAAAAGGATCACCTCAGGGTATCCAACAAGAAGAAGAGTTGTTTTCTTTTTTTTCTTTTTTTTTTTTTTTTTTTAATATACCATAGGACTATGCAGTTCAATCATCAATCATCTTGGAAAGCTCAAGGAGGAGGTCATCCTCATCCTTCCCTGGGTCCAAGTCGAGCTCGGCTTCCAGTATGCCGTCTGAGAGTTCCCAAAGTAGCATCTCTAAATCCTCGTCTACAGATACGGGCGCGTTGCCTGTGGAACTCAGCCGGCGTGTCCTTGCTTCTTCTAGCTGGGAAGAAGCTGAAGTCGAGCTTGAGAACTCCATTGGCTCCACGGATTCTGCCTGGCTTCCAAGATGTGCTTCAGGTCTTGGCAGAGCAAGGAAGAGAACAATCAGTATATGCCATTTCTTAACGGGAAATCCCTTTTCTGCAAACCGGCTCTTAAAACCGTAGCCAACCCCTCCTGCACTTCAGTCTTACCCAGGGATTCTTATTCAATTAACCCAGGGCTACATTTAGAGCCCAATATATTAGCAGGTACATTTTTCAGTTTGGGGGTTTCTCTGTGAAGCCAGAGCACCCGGAGTCTAGCAAAGATGGGAAACCAACATGGCCTCCCGGAAGCCCAGTGTCCGAGAACTACATCTCCCGGCATGCTCTGGGAAAACAATATGGACTCCCGGAAACCCGGTGGCCAAGAACTACATTTCCCAGCACTCCCCAGAAAATTGAGCCTCGCACCTTGCCGTAGGACGCCATTTTTTGCTCTGTTACATTACCGGTTTCGTGTTTATGGAGGGTTTTCCCGCCGTTTTGGGGGGTTTCCCCTCAATTTCGGGTTTTCAGCTCTCCATTTCAGAGTTCTTCCCCGCAATTTTGGGGTTCCTTCCCCTAATTTGGTGCTTCGCCCCCCCCCCACTTTTGGGGTTCCCCCTCCATTTTGGGGATTCCCCCCAATTCCAAGCCCCCCACAATTTTGGAGGCCCCCACCATCCTTTCTTGGCCTGCCACCCTAATATTAAGGTTCTTTCCCCCAATGTTGGGGTTCTCACCACATGTTTGAGGTTCCTTCCCTTAATTTGGGGCTTAGCTCCCCGGGATCTGGGGCTTTAACCCCAATTTTGGGGGTCCCCCCCAAGTTTGGGGATTCCTCCCCAGGTCTGGGGGGGGTCCACATTCAATTCTGGAATTTCACACTTCCATTTAAGTCTTCTTCCCCCCAATTTGGGGGTTCACCCACCCAATTTTGGGGGTTCCTCCCCTAATTTGGGGGGACCCGACCAATTTTGGGGGTCCCCCCCAATTGTAGAGTCCCCCACCCTCCTTTTTTGGGTTCCCCCCTAATATTAAAGAGTTCTTCCGCCCAATTTTGGGGGACCCCACAATTTGGCCGTTCCTTCCCCTAACTTTGGGCTTCAACCCTTCGATTTTGGGGGGGGCTCCCCCCCTCTTATTTTGGCCTTCCGCCCTAATATTAGGCCTAACCCCTAAGAACCTTGACCCCTAACCCTATGGCAACCACGGATCTAACCCTAACCCCTACCCCAACAAACCCTAGAAACCCTAACCCTAAAAACCCTTGCAGCCCTAACCCGATAAAATTTACCACACTAAACCCCTGAAGACTGTTCTGGGGGGTCCACATTCAATTCTGGAATTTCACACTTCCATTTAAGTGTTCTGCCCCCCCAATATGGGGGTTCGCCCACCCAATTTTGGGGGTTCCTCCCCTAATTGGGGGGGACACAACCAATTTTGGGGGGGACACAACCAATTTTGGGGGGGACACAACCAATTTTAGAGTCCCCCACCCTCCTTTTTTGGGTTTCCCCCAATATTAAGAGCTCTTCCGCTCAATTTTGGGGGACCCCACAATTTTGACGTTCCTTCCCCTAACTTTGGGCTTCAACCCTTCAATTTTGGGTGGGCTCCTCCCCTCTTATTTTGGCCTTCCGCCCTAATATTAGGCCTAACCCCTAAGAACCTTGACCCCTAACGCTATGGCAACCACGGATCTAACCCTAACCCCTACCCCAACAAACCCTAGAAACCCTAACCCTAAAAACCCTTACAGCCCTAACCCGATAAAATTTACCACACTAAACCCCTGAAGACTGTTCTGGGGGGTCCACATCCAATTCTGGAATTTCACACTTCCATTTAAGTCTTCTTCCCCCCAATTTGGGGGTTCGCCCACCCAATTTTGGGGGTTCCTCCCCTAATTTGGGGGGGACACAACCGATTTTAGAGTCCCCCACCCTCCTTTTTTGGGTTCCCCCCTAATATTAAAAGTACTTCCGCCCAATTTTGGGGGACCCCACAATTTTGACGTTCCTTCCCCTAACTTGGGGCTTCAACCCTTCAATTTTGGGGGGGGCTCCCACCCTCTTATTTTGGTCTTCCGCCCTAATATTAGGCCTAACCCCTAAGAACCTTGACCCCTAACGCTATGGCAACCACGGATCTAACCCTAACCCCTACCCCAACAAACCCTAGAAACCCTAACCCTAAAAACCCTTACAGCCCTAACCCGATAAAATTTACCACACTAAACCCCTGAAGACTGTTCTGGGGGGTCCACATTCAATTCTGGAATTTCACACTTCCATTTAAGTGTTCTGCCCCCCCAATATGGGGGTTCGCCCACCCAATTTTGGGGGTTCCTCCCCTAACTGGGGGGGACACAACCAATTTTGGGGGGGACACAACCAATTTGGGGGGGTCCCCCCAATTTTAGAGTCCCCCACCCTCCTTTTTTGGGTTTCCCCCAATATTAAGAGCTCTTCCGCCCAATTTTGGGGGACCCCACAATTTTGACGTTTCTTCCCCTAAATTGGGGCTTCGACCCTTCAATTTTGGGGGGGGCTCCCCCCTTAGTTTGGCCTTCCACCCTAATATTGGGCCTTACCCCTAAGAACCCTGACCCCTAACACTACGGCTCCCACGGATCTAACCCTAACCCCTACCCCAAAAAACCCTAGAAACCCTAACCCTAAAAACCCTTACAGTCCTAACCCGATAAAATTTACCACACTAGACCTACGCCTAAAAGCCCTAACCCTAAAAATTAAGACCCTCTAAACCCTAACCCAAAACGTAAAGATTCTCAAAGCCCTAACGCTGGAGACCCTAACCTTAAAAAAAAAAAAATAAGACCTTAAAACCCTAACCCTAAATACCTGACCATAACTAAAACCCTAAGACCCTAACCCTAAAAACCCTATCAACACTAAAACCACAAAATACTTTAAAACCTTAACACACTAACCCCCAAACCCTAACCCTTATAACTCCAACCCTAACAACCTTAAAATCCTAACCCTAAACCCTGGAAACCCTAACCCTGAAACCCAACCCTAGTGCCTTAGCCCTGAAACCTTAAAACCCTAACACCTTATTAGAAACACTCTGTAACCAATACCATAGGCTCAGGCAAGTATCTCAGTGAGGTAGCATTTTTATTCACGATTGCAATGGCAGGCGTCCCACAAGCCACCTACTAGTTCCATAACACAGTTTATATAATTTTTTTTTTCCTCTCGGTGACCAGGACCCTCCCCAGTTTCCCCATTGACTGAGTAATCCATGTTCACGATCTATCCAGTGCTTCACAGAAAATACACAGCTGCTGGCCTGTTACTAGTCAATTTTATTTTTTTCTTGACTGTTTTCCTCTTTGAGGTGGTAATGTTTCTTACACCGTGATTTCCACCCAATTGCTCTAAGGATTCTGGTTGTCTGCATTTTACAAGGTTGTCTGTTAAGCTTTCTTATCACTGCAAGCATATATCAATACCACCTTCCTTCCCTCTAAACGATGTAACTCTGTGCAAAAACATTTTTATTCCCACAACCTTGATCCCCTTACCCTAAAATCCTTATTCTCTTTAACCGTAACAACTCTAACCACAACCCTAACCCTTCATATCAACCCCCCGACGCTAATGACACTGACTAATGATCCAAACCCCAAACCCCAGGCAACCAACAAAGAAACAGACACAAAGCTGAAAACTACAAAAAAGGCAAAACCCTGGATACAGACCCCAAATCACAAACACGCTACCAAAATGCTACAGAAAAGCCCCAGACGCAGGCCCCAAGCACTACAGCTAGGCCCCAGAAGCTCTAGACACATCCCAAAGCCAAAATGCAATCCCCAAACACTACAGAAAAGCCCCCAAACACCAGACACAGGCTGCAGAAGTCTACAAGCAGGCCCCAGCCACACCCGGATGCAGACCCCAACTGTCCACAAGCAGCTCCCAACCCACCCCCCCCCATGAACTGGACCCCCCCCACCACCACCCAGATGCATGCCCCAGGCCCCAGGCCTCAGCCCCAGCCCCCACACCCCAGACTCAGGCCCCAAAGGTGTACAACCAGCTCCCAACTGCCCCCCTCAAAGGGAGGCCCCAAAGCCTGCCAGAGGACCCTAGAGCGTACAAGCAGCTCCCAACCCCCCCGGCACAGGCCCCAACCCCCCCCCAGACACAGGCCCCAAAGGTGTACAAGCAGGCCCCTACAGTATACAAGCAGCTCACAACCACCCCCCCAAAGGCAGGCCCCAAGCCCCTCCAGATGCAAGCCCGAAAGGTTAAAACCAGCTCCAACCCCCTAACCCCCCCCGCCCCGCGCAGACGCAGGCCCCAAAGGTGTACAAGCAGTTCCCAACCCCTCCAAGGCAGGCCCCAAAAGTGTACAGGCAGGCCCCTACAGTGTAGAAACGCTCCAACCCCCCCCGCTTCCACCTCGAGGGAGGCCCTCCCCCCCCAGTATACACGAAGCTCCCAACCCCCTCTCAGAGGAATGCCTAAAAAAGTATACAAGCAGCTCCTAACACCCCCCCCCCCCCCCCCAAAAGAGGCAGTCCCCAAAGGTGTACAAGCAGGCCCTCAAATCCCTTAGGTGTACAAGCAGGCCCTTCAAATCCCTTAGCCCCTGCGCCAGCTTTATTGGCGAGCAGCGAGGCTGGGGGGGGAGGGGGGCAAGACAGCCTTAAATAAAATACAAATATAAAAAGTGTTATAAATGGCTGTTATAAATCCAAATAGGATTACAATCAAAGTTTACAATTTATTAAACGAATAGAGGCAAGCAAGCAGCGCTGGGTGCGCCGGGAGTCTCTGCTCCCCCAGGACGCACGCCTGTTACGTAAGGCGGCTGGTTTTGATGCTCCCAGGCTAATACATATTCATTACTACTTCGAGAAGAGGCAGGGTTATTAGAATTGGTTTCCGGAATCCGAAACCCCTCCCAGGGGCGCCTGCGTACCAGTCTCTGGTGGTCTCTCGGGGCTTGCTCGGGCTGAATGCTGGTTGTCTTCCTCTCAGGCTTTTGTCCTTCAATTGTCCTTCAGCTCCCCCTTCCTCCTCGTTTGGGAGCCTCTGCGCCGGATTTCAGAAACTCTAGCAACATCCCCTGCAGTAGTCAGCACTTTTCCCTAAAAACCCCTTTGTTCTCTTATCACCTAGACCCGGGCCTCGATGGTAACCCTTCAAATCCCTTAGTGACACGAATTGCTGGACCATTCCTTACAAAAGGAAGGATAAAATATGTAGAGGAGCAATGGCACCCGCGAAAGCCCGGCGCCACGGGCAGAGGCAGCGAAGGTTGACGGCAGAACAGTGCTCGGTTTGAACACGGAGAGGGAAAGCGAGGGGAAGGTGGCCGAAGCCGGCCGCAGTCTCTGAGCTCTCCTCCTCCTGATTGTTTTCTCTCAAAGCCATTTCTGTCTGTGTGCGGGCACCCGGAGCCGGCAGAAGTCCCCGTGAAGTCCTTCGGCAGGACGGAGGGCTGCGTGGGCTCCAGTGAGAGAGGGAGTTAGGAGAATCTTATCAAGTAGAGATAGAGCGCTGACAGCGTTAAACTAGGATGCTACTTAGTGTCTTTGCTAACTATGGTGCATTGTGCCAATTAACTAAAGCAAGAAGCCTTGGGCCCCTTACCAAGGTCAGTCTCCTAATAAGAGAGTGAGCCTGTCTTAAGAAACTGGGAGAAACTGGTCCTGCAGATGGACAAGAGCCAAGGAGCAACTGAGTCTGCGCAAAGACAAGAGGTCAACTAGCGGTGACGAGGAAGAGTCATCAATCTTCATGCCCACGACCTCCCGTGCTGCCCAGCGCTGAATAAACATACCTACTTTACAATCTCACTGATTGTGGAGTCCCTTTTCCGCAAGTCACTAGCAGCGGTTTCTTCCGCAGAGGTTTTCCCAGAGCCGCTTCAAAGCTTCCCTCGCGGAGCTGGGGCGTCGCAGGGGGTCGTCAAAGCACGCACACACACACACACACACACACACACACACACACACACACACAGGCGTTGTTGTCCAAACAGAAAGTATTTACAACAAATTCGACAAGCGGTTTTCCTCTGCCAGCAGCAAATGCCTGAGGGCCCCTACAGCTTCACAAATCATAGCACAAAGAGCCTAAAGTTCCTCTAAAATTTAGGGAAATGATTCAAAATAGATCTGCTAGGGGAAAACGATCACTGGCGGCAGGGTACACAATACACGCGAGTCTCAGCTCTCCTCCGCAGGGTCAGTGCCCACGCCCAAGTGCGACGCTGATGGCACCCGAACATTTGCTGTAGCAGGCAGCAGAGCCAGCAGCTCAGGGGAGCAATTTTAAAAACCAGGAGGCACTTAAACCAACCCTTAATTGACCCAGTTACTGCAGGAGAGTCCCGACTACTCGCCCTGGAGTCCTACTGTCACCAGCAAAAAGCACCAACCAAAGCTTGGGGGAACTTTGGTACAGCACAAGAGAAGGGAGTGGGGGTAGCGTAGCCGTATCGCAGAGCTGCTGCTTTTCACACCATTTTATCATCCCTGATAATTGAAAGTAAGGCCGGGTGGGCTGACCCCACCACCACCACTCCTGGCAGCATGTTTGGTCCACAACGCTAGAATAATTATTTTGCTCCCTCCCGCCCCTACAGCTTCATCATCTGAAAAGATTACAGTCAAAACAATGGCATACACAAATAAAAGTCAAGAGTTGACATAGTAACTCCGGGATTTGGGTATCAACTGTCCGAGAAATCAGAACACCCAGGCTTCACAATGTGCCCAACATCGAGCTGTGCCAAGGGGGGCGGAAGGAAGAAGCTTTCCGTTTAAGCCTTCAGAGCATCGCTCCATCACTACGTCAATTCACAGCCACCACAGCGTGCCGATGGACATCTTTCTGTGCCAAAAGAAACAAGTGCTTTGTCCTCTTGATATCAAAGGTAGCCACCTATAGTTACGGAACCATGCACAAGACCTTAACTCTGACCAGCAGGAAAACTTAGGACAACTGAGTGCAGATCCTGCCAATTTCTACCAGTTCCAACTGTGCTTTAAGTCTCATTGCAAAGCCTCAGTTAGAAAAAGGATCACCTCAGGGTATCCAACAAGAAGAAGAGTTGTTTTCTTTTTTTTCTTTTTTTCTTTTTTTTTTTTTTAATATACCATAGGACTATGCAGTTCAATCATCAATCATCTTGGAAAGCTCAAGGAGGAGGTCATCCTCATCCTTCCCTGGGTCCAAGTCGAGCTCGGCTTCCAGTATGCCGTCTGAGAGTTCCCAAAGTAGCATCTCTAAATCCTCGTCTACAGATACGGGCGCGTTGCCTGTGGAACTCAGCCGGCGTGTCCTTGCTTCTTCTAGCTGGGAAGAAGCTGAAGTCGAGCTTGAGAACTCCATTGGCTCCACGGATTCTGCCTGGCTTCCAAGATGTGCTTCAGGGTTTCTCTGTGAAGCCAGAGCACCCGGAGTCTAGCAAAGATGGGAAACCAACATGGCCTCCCGGAAGCCCAGTGTCCGAGAACTACATCTCCCGGCATGCTCTGGGAAAACAATATGGACTCCCGGAAACCCGGTGGCCAAGAACTACATTTCCCAGCACTCCCCAGAAAATTGAGCCTCGCACCTAGCCGTAGGACGCCATTTTTTGCTCTGTTACATTACCGGTTTCGTGTTTATGGAGGGTTTTCCCGCCGTTTTGGGGGGTTTCCCCTCAATTTCGGGTTTTCAGCTCTCCATTTCAGAGTTCTTCCCCGCAATTTTGGGGTTCCTTCCCCTAATTTGGTGCTTCGCCCCCCCCCCCACTTTTGGGGTTCCCCCTCCATTTTGGGGATTCCCCCCAATTCCAAGCCCCCCACAATTTTGGAGGCCCCCACCATCCTTTCTTGGCCTGCCACCCTAATATTAAGGTTCTTTCCCCCAATGTTGGGGTTCTCACCACATGTTTGAGGTTCCTTCCCTTAATTTGGGGCTTAGCTCCCCGGGATCTGGGGCTTTAACCCCAATTTTGGGGGTCCCCCCCAAGTTTGGGGATTCCTCCCCAGGTCTGGGGGGGGTCCACATTCAATTCTGGAATTTCACACTTCCATTTAAGTCTTCTTCCCCCCAATTTGGGGGTTCACCCACCCAATTTTGGGGGTTCCTCCCCTAATTTGGGGGGACCCGACCAATTTTGGGGGTCCCCCCCAATTGTAGAGTCCCCCACCCTCCTTTTTTGGGTTCCCCCCTAATATTAAAGAGTTCTTCCGCCCAATTTTGGGGGACCCCACAATTTGTCCGTTCCTTCCCCTAACTTTGGGCTTCAACCCTTCGATTTTGGGGGGGGCTCCCCCCCTCTTATTTTGGCCTTCCGCCCTAATATTAGGCCTAACCCCTAAGAACCTTGACCCCTAAGCCTATGGCAACCACGGATCTAACCCTAACCCCTACCCCAACAAACCCTAGAAACCCTAACCCTAAAAACCCTTACAGCCCTAACCCGATAAAATTTACCACACTAAACCCCTGAAGACTGTTCTGGGGGGTCCACATTCAATTCTGGAATTTCACACTTCCATTTAAGTGTTCTGCCCCCCCAATATGGGGGTTCGCCCACCCAATTTTGGGGGTTCCTCCCCTAATTGGGGGGGACACAACCAATTTTGGGGGGGACACAACCAATTTTGGGGGGGACACAACCAATTTTAGAGTCCCCCACCCTCCTTTTTTGGGTTTCCCCCAATATTAAGAGCTCTTCCGCTCAATTTTGGGGGACCCCACAATTTTGACGTTCCTTCCCCTAACTTTGGGCTTCAACCCTTCAATTTTGGGTGGGCTCCTCCCCTCTTATTTTGGCCTTCCGCCCTAATATTAGGCCTAACCCCTAAGAACCTTGACCCCTAACGCTATGGCAACCACGGATCTAACCCTAACCCCTACCCCAACAAACCCTAGAAACCCTAACCCTAAAAACCCTTACAGCCCTAACCCGATAAAATTTACCACACTAAACCCCTGAAGACTGTTCTGGGGGGTCCACATCCAATTCTGGAATTTCACACTTCCATTTAAGTCTTCTTCCCCCCAATTTGGGGGTTCGCCCACCCAATTTTGGGGGTTCCTCCCCTAATTTGGGGGGGACACAACCGATTTTAGAGTCCCCCACCCTCCTTTTTTGGGTTCCCCCCTAATATTAAAAGTACTTCCGCCCAATTTTGGGGGACCCCACAATTTTGACGTTCCTTCCCCTAACTTGGGGCTTCAACCCTTCAATTTTGGGGGGGGCTCCCACCCTCTTATTTTGGTCTTCCGCCCTAATATTAGGCCTAACCCCTAAGAACCTTGACCCCTAACGCTATGGCAACCACGGATCTAACCCTAACCCCTACCCCAACAAACCCTAGAAACCCTAACCCTAAAAACCCTTACAGCCCTAACCCGATAAAATTTACCACACTAAACCCCTGAAGACTGTTCTGGGGGGTCCACATTCAATTCTGGAATTTCACACTTCCATTTAAGTGTTCTGCCCCCCCAATATGGGGGTTCGCCCACCCAATTTTGGGGGTTCCTCCCCTAATTGGGGGGGACACAACCAATTTTGGGGGGGACACAACCAATTTGGGGGGGTCCCCCCAATTTTAGAGTCCCCCACCCTCCTTTTTTGGGTTTCCCCCAATATTAAGAGCTCTTCCGCCCAATTTTGGGGGACCCCACAATTTTGACGTTTCTTCCCCTAAATTGGGGCTTCGACCCTTCAATTTTGGGGGGGGCTCCCCCCTTAGTTTGGCCTTCCACCCTAATATTGGGCCTTACCCCTAGGAACCCTGACCCCTAACACTACGGCTCCCACGGATCTAACCCTAACCCCTACCCCAAAAAACCCTAGAAACCCTAACCCTAAAAACCCTTACAGTCCTAACCCGATAAAATTTACCACACTAGACCTACGCCTAAAAGCCCTAACCCTAAAAATTAAGACCCTCTAAACCCTAACCCAAAACGTAAAGATTCTCAAAGCCCTAACGCTGGAGACCCTAACCTTAAAAAAAAAAAAATAAGACCTTAAAACCCTAACCCTAAATACCTGACCATAACTAAAACCCTAAGACCCTAACCCTAAAAACCCTATCAACACTAAAACCACAAAATACTTTAAAACCTTAACACACTAACCCCCAAACCCTAACCCTTATAACTCCAACCCTAACAACCTTAAAATCCTAACCCTAAACCCTGGAAACCCTAACCCTGAAACCCAACCCTAGTGCCTTAGCCCTGAAACCTTAAAACCCTAACACCTTATTAGAAACACTCTGTAACCAATACCATAGGCTCAGGCAAGTATCTCAGTGAGGTAGCATTTTTATTCACGATTGCAATGGCAGGCGTCCCACAAGCCACCTACTAGTTCCATAACACAGTTTATATAATTTTTTTTTTCCTCTCGGTGACCAGGACCCTCCCCAGTTTCCCCATTGACTGAGTAATCCATGTTCACGATCTATCCAGTGCTTCACAGAAAATACACAGCTGCTGGCCTGTTACTAGTCAATTTTATTTTTTTCTTGACTGTTTTCCTCTTTGAGGTGGTAATGTTTCTTACACCGTGATTTCCACCCAATTGCTCTAAGGATTCTGGTTGTCTGCATTTTACAAGGTTGTCTGTTAAGCTTTCTTATCACTGCAAGCATATATCAATACCACCTTCCTTCCCTCTAAACGATGTAACTCTGTGCAAAAACATTTTTATTCCCACAACCTTGATCCCCTTACCCTAAAATCCTTATTCTCTTTAACCGTAACAACTCTAACCACAACCCTAACCCTTCATATCAACCCCCCGACGCTAATGACACTGACTAATGATCCAAACCCCAAACCCCAGGCAACCAACAAAGAAACAGACACAAAGCTGAAAACTACAAAAAAGGCAAAACCCTGGATACAGACCCCAAATCACAAACACGCTACCAAAATGCTACAGAAAAGCCCCAGACGCAGGCCCCAAGCACTACAGCTAGGCCCCAGAAGCTCTAGACACATCCCAAAGCCAAAATGCAATCCCCAAACACTACAGAAAAGCCCCCAAACACCAGACACAGGCTGCAGAAGTCTACAAGCAGGCCCCAGCCACACCCGGATGCAGACCCCAACTGTCCACAAGCAGCTCCCAACCCACCCCCCCCCATGAACTGGACCCCCCCCCCCACCACCCAGATGCATGCCCCAGGCCCCAGGCCTCAGCCCCAGCCCCCACACCCCAGACTCAGGCCCCAAAGGTGTACAACCAGCTCCCAACTGCCCCCCTCAAAGGGAGGCCCCAAAGCCTGCCAGAGGACCCTAGAGCGTACAAGCAGCTCCCAACCCCCCCGGCACAGGCCCCAACCCCCCCCCAGACACAGGCCCCAAAGGTGTACAAGCAGGCCCCTACAGTATACAAGCAGCTCACAACCACCCCCCCAAAGGCAGGCCCCAAGCCCCTCCAGATGCAAGCCCGAAAGGTTAAAACCAGCTCCAACCCCCTAACCCCCCCCGCCCCGCGCAGACGCAGGCCCCAAAGGTGTACAAGCAGTTCCCAACCCCTCCAAGGCAGGCCCCAAAAGTGTACAGGCAGGCCCCTACAGTGTAGAAACGCTCCAACCCCCCCCGCTTCCACCTCGAGGGAGGCCCTGCCCCCCCAGTATACACGAAGCTCCCAACCCCCTCTCAGAGGAATGCCTAAAAAAGTATACAAGCAGCTCCTAACACCCCCCCCCCCCCCCAAAAGAGGCAGTCCCCAAAGGTGTACAAGCAGGCCCTCAAATCCCTTAGGTGTACAAGCAGGCCCTTCAAATCCCTTAGCCCCTGCGCCAGCTTTATTGGCGAGCAGCGAGGCTGGGGGGGGAGGGGGGCAAGACAGCCTTAAATAAAATACAAATATAAAAAGTGTTATAAATGGCTGTTATAAATCCAAATAGGATTACAATCAAAGTTTACAATTTATTAAACGAATAGAGGCAAGCAAGCAGCGCTGGGTGCGCCGGGAGTCTCTGCTCCCCCAGGACGCACGCCTGTTACGTAAGGCGGCTGGTTTTGATGCTCCCAGGCTAATACATATTCATTACTACTTCGAGAAGAGGCAGGGTTATTAGAATTGGTTTCCGGAATCCGAAACCCCTCCCAGGGGCGCCTGCGTACCAGTCTCTGGTGGTCTCTCGGGGCTTGCTCGGGCTGAATGCTGGTTGTCTTCCTCTCAGGCTTTTGTCCTTCAATTGTCCTTCAGCTCCCCCTTCCTCCTCGTTTGGGAGCCTCTGCGCCGGATTTCAGAAACTCTAGCAACATCCCCTGCAGTAGTCAGCACTTTTCCCTAAAAACCCCTTTGTTCTCTTATCACCTAGACCCGGGCCTCGATGGTAACCCTTCAAATCCCTTAGTGACACGAATTGCTGGACCATTCCTTACAAAAGGAAGGATAAAATACGTAGAGGAGCAATGGCACCCGCGAAAGCCCGGCGCCGCGGGCAGAGGCAGCGAAGGTTGACGGCAGAACAGTGCTCGGTTTGAACACGGAGAGGGAAAGCGAGGGGAAGGTGGCCGAAGCCGGCCGCAGTCTCTGAGCTCTCCTCCTCCTGATTGTTTTCTCTCAAAGCCATTTCTGTCTGTGTGCGGGCACCCGGAGCCGGCAGAAGTCCCCGTGAAGTCCTTCGGCAGGACGGAGGGCTGCGTGGGCTCCAGTGAGAGAGGGAGTTAGGAGAATCTTATCAAGTAGAGATAGAGCGCTGACAGCGTTAAACTAGGATGCTACTTAGTGTCTTTGCTAACTATGGTGCATTGTGCCAATTAACTAAAGCAAGAAGCCTTGGGCCCCTTACCAAGGTCAGTCTCCTAATAAGAGAGTGAGCCTGTCTTAAGAAACTGGGAGAAACTGGTCCTGCAGATGGACAAGAGCCAAGGAGCAACTGAGTCTGTGCAAAGACAAGAGGTCAACTAGCGGTGACGAGGAAGAGTCATCAATCTTCATGCCCACGACCTCCCGTGCTGCCCAGCGCTGAATAAACATACCTACTTTACAATCTCACTGATTGTGGAGTCCCTTTTCCGCAAGTCACTAGCAGCGGTTTCTTCCGCAGAGGTTTTCCCAGAGCCGCTTCAAAGCTTCCCTCGCGGAGCTGGGGCGTCGCAGGGGGTCGTCAAAGCACGCACACACACACACACACACACACACACACACACACACACACACACACACAGGCGTTGTTGTCCAAACAGAAAGTATTTACAACAAATTCGACAAGCGGTTTTCCTCTGCCAGCAGCAAATGCCTGAGGGCCCCTACAGCTTCACAAATCATAGCACAAAGAGCCTAAAGTTCCTCTAAAATTTAGGGAAATGATTCAAAATAGATCTGCTAGGGGAAAACGATCACTGGCGGCAGGGTACACAATACACGCGAGTCTCAGCTCTCCTCCGCAGGGTCAGTGCCCACGCCCAAGTGCGACGCTGATGGCACCCGAACATTTGCTGTAGCAGGCAGCAGAGCCAGCAGCTCAGGGGAGCAATTTTAAAAACCAGGAGGCACTTAAACCAACCCTTAATTGACCCAGTTACTGCAGGAGAGTCCCGACTACTCGCCCTGGAGTCCTACTGTCACCAGCAAAAAGCACCAACCAAAGCTTGGGGGAACTTTGGTACAGCACAAGAGAAGGGAGTGGGGGTAGCGTAGCCGTATCGCAGAGCTGCTGCTTTTCACACCATTTTATCATCCCCGATAACTCAAAGTAAGGCCGGGTGGGCTGACCCCACCACCACCACTCCTGGCAGCATGTTTGGTCCACAACGCTAGAATAATTATTTTGCTCCCTCCCGCCCCTACAGCTTCATCATCTGAAAAGATTACAGTCAAAACAATGGCATACACAAATAAAAGTCAAGAGTTGACATAGTAACTCCGGGATTTGGGTATCAACTGTCCGAGAAATCAGAACACCCAGGCTTCACAATGTGCCCAACATCGAGCTGTGCCAAGGGGGGCGGAAGGAAGAAGCTTTCCGTTTAAGCCTTCAGAGCATCGCTCCATCACTACGTCAATTCACAGCCACCACAGCGTGCCGATGGACATCTTTCTGTGCCAAAAGAAACAAGTGCTTTGTCCTCTTGATATCAAAGGTAGCCACCTATAGTTACGGAACCATGCACAAGACCTTAACTCTGACCAGCAGGAAAACTTAGGACAACTGAGTGCAGATCCTGCCAATTTCTACCAGTTCCAACTGTGCTTTAAGTCTCATTGCAAAGCCTCAGTTAGAAAAAGGATCACCTCAGGGTATCCAACAAGAAGAAGAGTTGTTTTCTTTTTTTTCTTTTTTTTTTTTTTTTTTAATATACCATAGGACTATGCAGTTCAATCATCAATCATCTTGGAAAGCTCAAGGAGGAGGTCATCCTCATCCTTCCCTGGGTCCAAGTCGAGCTCGGCTTCCAGTATGCCGTCTGAGAGTTCCCAAAGTAGCATCTCTAAATCCTCGTCTACAGATACGGGCGCGTTGCCTGTGGAACTCAGCCGGCGTGTCCTTGCTTCTTCTAGCTGGGAAGAAGCTGAAGTCGAGCTTGAGAACTCCATTGGCTCCACGGATTCTGCCTGGCTTCCAAGATGTGCTTCAGGTCTTGGCAGAGCAAGGAAGAGAACAATCAGTATATGCCATTTCTTAACGGGAAATCCCTTTTCTGCAAACCGGCTCTTAAAACCGTAGCCAACCCCTCCTGCACTTCAGTCTTACCCAGGGATTCTTATTCAATTAACCCAGGGCTACATTTAGAGCCCAATATATTAGCAGGTACATTTTTCAGTTTGGGGGTTTCTCTGTGAAGCCAGAGCACCCGGAGTCTAGCAAAGATGGGAAACCAACATGGCCTCCCGGAAGCCCAGTGTCCGAGAACTACATCTCCCGGCATGCTCTGGGAAAACAATATGGACTCCCGGAAACCCGGTGGCCAAGAACTACATTTCCCAGCACTCCCCAGAAAATTGAGCCTCGCACCTTGCCGTAGGACGCCATTTTTTGCTCTGTTACATTACCGGTTTCGTGTTTATGGAGGGTTTTCCCGCCGTTTTGGGGGGTTTCCCCTCAATTTCGGGTTTTCAGCTCTCCATTTCAGAGTTCTTCCCCGCAATTTTGGGGTTCCTTCCCCTAATTTGGTGCTTCGCCCCCCCCCACTTTTGGGGTTCCCCCTCCATTTTGGGGATTCCCCCCAATTCCAAGCCCCCCACAATTTTGGAGGCCCCCACCATCCTTTCTTGGCCTGCCACCCTAATATTAAGGTTCTTTCCCCCAATGTTGGGGTTCTCACCACATGCTTGAGGTTCCTTCCCTTAATTTGGGGCTTAGCTCCCCGGGATCTGGGGCTTTAACCCCAATTTTGGGGGTCCCCCCCAAGTTTGGGGATTCCTCCCCAGGTCTGGGGGGGGTCCACATTCAATTCTGGAATTTCACACTTCCATTTAAGTCTTCTTCCCCCCAATTTGGGGGTTCACCCACCCAATTTTGGGGGTTCCTCCCCTAATTTGGGGGGACCCGACCAATTTTGGGGGTCCCCCCCAATTGTAGAGTCCCCCACCCTCCTTTTTTGGGTTCCCCCCTAATATTAAAGAGTTCTTCCGCCCAATTTTGGGGGACCCCACAATTTGGACGTTCCTTCCCCTAACTTTGGGCTTCAACCCTTCGATTTTGGGGGGGGCTCCCCCCCTCTTATTTTGGCCTTCCGCCCTAATATTAGGCCTAACCCCTAAGAACCTTGACCCCTAACGCTATGGCAACCACGGATCTAACCCTAACCCCTACCCCAACAAACCCTAGAAACCCTAACCCTAAAAACCCTTACAGCCCTAACCCGATAAAATTTACCACACTAAACCCCTGAAGACTGTTCTGGGGGGTCCACATCCAATTCTGGAATTTCACACTTCCATTTAAGTCTTCTTCCCCCCAATTTGGGGGTTCGCCCACCCAATTTTGGGGGTTCCTCCCCTAATTTGGGGGGGACACAACCGATTTTAGAGTCCCCCACCCTCCTTTTTTGGGTTCCCCCCTAATATTAAAAGTACTTCCGCTCAATTTTGGGGGACCCCACAATTTTGACGTTCCTTCCCCTAACTTGGGGCTTCAACCCTTCAATTTTGGGGGGGGCTCCCACCCTCTTATTTTGGTCTTCCGCCCTAATATTAGGCCTAACCCCTAAGAACCTTGACCCCTAACGCTATGGCAACCACGGATCTAACCCTAACCCCTACCCCAACAAACCCTAGAAACCCTAACCCTAAAAACCCTTACAGCCCTAACCCGATAAAATTTACCACACTAAACCCCTGAAGACTGTTCTGGGGGGTCCACATTCAATTCTGGAATTTCACACTTCCATTTAAGTGTTCTGCCCCCCCAATATGGGGGTTCGCCCACCCAATTTTGGGGGTTCCTCCCCTAACTGGGGGGGACACAACCAATTTTGGGGGGGACACAACCAATTTGGGGGGGTCCCCCCAATTTTAGAGTCCCCCACCCTCCTTTTTTGGGTTTCCCCCAATATTAAGAGCTCTTCCGCCCAATTTTGGGGGACCCCACAATTTTGACGTTTCTTCCCCTAAATTGGGGCTTCGACCCTTCAATTTTGGGGGGGGCTCCCCCCTTAGTTTGGCCTTCCACCCTAATATTGGGCCTTACCCCTAGGAACCCTGACCCCTAACACTACGGCTCCCACGGATCTAACCCTAACCCCTACCCCAAAAAACCCTAGAAACCCTAACCCTAAAAACCCTTACAGTCCTAACCCGATAAAATTTACCACACTAGACCTACGCCTAAAAGCCCTAACCCTAAAAATTAAGACCCTCTAAACCCTAACCCAAAACGTAAAGATTCTCAAAGCCCTAACGCTGGAGACCCTAACCTTAAAAAAAAAAAAATAAGACCTTAAAACCCTAACCCTAAATACCTGACCATAACTAAAACCCTAAGACCCTAACCCTAAAAACCCTATCAACACTAAAACCACAAAATACTTTAAAACCTTAACACACTAACCCCCAAACCCTAACCCTTATAACTCCAACCCTAACAACCTTAAAATCCTAACCCTAAACCCTGGAAACCCTAACCCTGAAACCCAACCCTAGTGCCTTAGCCCTGAAACCTTAAAACCCTAACACCTTATTAGAAACACTCTGTAACCAATACCATAGGCTCAGGCAAGTATCTCAGTGAGGTAGCATTTTTATTCACGATTGCAATGGCAGGCGTCCCACAAGCCACCTACTAGTTCCATAACACAGTTTATATAATTTTTTTTTTCCTCTCGGTGACCAGGACCCTCCCCAGTTTCCCCATTGACTGAGTAATCCATGTTCACGATCTATCCAGTGCTTCACAGAAAATACACAGCTGCTGGCCTGTTACTAGTCAATTTTATTTTTTTCTTGACTGTTTTCCTCTTTGAGGTGGTAATGTTTCTTGCACCGTGATTTCCACCCAATTGCTCTAAGGATTCTGGTTGTCTGCATTTTACAAGGTTGTCTGTTAAGCTTTCTTATCACTGCAAGCATATATCAATACCACCTTCCTTCCCTCTAAACGATGTAACTCTGTGCAAAAACATTTTTATTCCCACAACCTTGATCCCCTTACCCTAAAATCCTTATTCTCTTTAACCGTAACAACTCTAACCACAACCCTAACCCTTCATATCAACCCCCCGACGCTAATGACACTGACTAATGATCCAAACCCCAAACCCCAGGCAACCAACAAAGAAACAGACACAAAGCTGAAAACTACAAAAAAGGCAAAACCCTGGATACAGACCCCAAATCACAAACACGCTACCAAAATGCTACAGAAAAGCCCCAGACGCAGGCCCCAAGCACTACAGCTAGGCCCCAGAAGCTCTAGACACATCCCAAAGCCAAAATGCAATCCCCAAACACTACAGAAAAGCCCCCAAACACCAGACACAGGCTGCAGAAGTCTACAAGCAGGCCCCAGCCACACCCGGATGCAGACCCCAACTGTCCACAAGCAGCTCCCAACCCACCCCCCCCCATGAACTGGACCCCCACCACCACCACCCAGATGCATGCCCCAGGCCCCAGGCCTCAGCCCCAGCCCCCACACCCCAGACTCAGGCCCCAAAGGTGTACAACCAGCTCCCAACTGCCCCCCTCAAAGGGAGGCCCCAAAGCCTGCCAGAGGACCCTAGAGCGTACAAGCAGCTCCCAACCCCCCCGGCACAGGCCCCAACCCCCCCCCAGACACAGGCCCCAAAGGTGTACAAGCAGGCCCCTACAGTATACAAGCAGCTCACAACCACCCCCCCAAAGGCAGGCCCCAAGCCCCTCCAGATGCAAGCCCGAAAGGTTAAAACCAGCTCCAACCCCCTAACCCCCCCCGCCCCGCGCAGACGCAGGCCCCAAAGGTGTACAAGCAGTTCCCAACCCCTCCAAGGCAGGCCCCAAAAGTGTACAGGCAGGCCCCTACAGTGTAGAAACGCTCCAACCCCCCCCGCTTCCACCTCGAGGGAGGCCCTCCCCCCCCAGTATACACGAAGCTCCCAACCCCCTCTCAGAGGAATGCCTAAAAAAGTATACAAGCAGCTCCTAACACCCCCCCCCCCCCCAAAAAGAGGCAGTCCCCAAAGGTGTACAAGCAGGCCCTCAAATCCCTTAGGTGTACAAGCAGGCCCTTCAAATCCCTTAGCCCCTGCGCCAGCTTTATTGGCGAGCAGCGAGGCTGGGGGGGGAGGGGGGCAAGACAGCCTTAAATAAAATACAAATATAAAAAGTGTTATAAATGGCTGTTATAAATCCAAATAGGATTACAATCAAAGTTTACAATTTATTAAACGAATAGAGGCAAGCAAGCAGCGCTGGGTGCGCCGGGAGTCTCTGCTCCCCCAGGACGCACGCCTGTTACGTAAGGCGGCTGGTTTTGATGCTCCCAGGCTAATACATATTCATTACTACTTCGAGAAGAGGCAGGGTTATTAGAATTGGTTTCCGGAATCCGAAACCCCTCCCAGGGGCGCCTGCGTACCAGTCTCTGGTGGTCTCTCGGGGCTTGCTCGGGCTGAATGCTGGTTGTCTTCCTCTCAGGCTTTTGTCCTTCAATTGTCCTTCAGCTCCCCCTTCCTCCTCGTTTGGGAGCCTCTGCGCCGGATTTCAGAAACTCTAGCAACATCCCCTGCAGTAGTCAGCACTTTTCCCTAAAAACCCCTTTGTTCTCTTATCACCTAGACCCGGGCCTCGATGGTAACCCTTCAAATCCCTTAGTGACACGAATTGCTGGACCATTCCTTACAAAAGGAAGGATAAAATATGTAGAGGAGCAATGGCACCCGCGAAAGCCCGGCGCCGCGGGCAGAGGCAGCGAAGGTTGACGGCAGAACAGTGCTCGGTTTGAACACGGAGAGGGAAAGCGAGGGGAAGGTGGCCGAAGCCGGCCGCAGTCTCTGAGCTCTCCTCCTCCTGATTGTTTTCTCTCAAAGCCATTTCTGTCTGTGTGCGGGCACCCGGAGCCGGCAGAAGTCCCCGTGAAGTCCTTCGGCAGGACGGAGGGCTGCGTGGGCTCCAGTGAGAGAGGGAGTTAGGAGAATCTTATCAAGTAGAGATAGAGCGCTGACAGCGTTAAACTAGGATGCTACTTAGTGTCTTTGCTAACTATGGTGCATTGTGCCAATTAACTAAAGCAAGAAGCCTTGGGCCCCTTACCAAGGTCAGTCTCCTAATAAGAGAGTGAGCCTGTCTTAAGAAACTGGGAGAAACTGGTCCTGCAGATGGACAAGAGCCAAGGAGCAACTGAGTCTGTGCAAAGACAAGAGGTCAACTAGCGGTGACGAGGAAGAGTCATCAATCTTCATGCCCACGACCTCCCGTGCTGCCCAGCGCTGAATAAACATACCTACTTTACAATCTCACTGATTGTGGAGTCCCTTTTCCGCAAGTCACTAGCAGCGGTTTCTTCCGCAGAGGTTTTCCCAGAGCCGCTTCAAAGCTTCCCTCGCGGAGCTGGGGCGTCGCAGGGGGTCGTCAAAGCACGCACACACACACACACACACACACACACACACACACACACACACAGGCGTTGTTGTCCAAACAGAAAGTATTTACAACAAATTCGACAAGCGGTTTTCCTCTGCCAGCAGCAAATGCCTGAGGGCCCCTACAGCTTCACAAATCATAGCACAAAGAGCCTAAAGTTCCTCTAAAATTTAGGGAAATGATTCAAAATAGATCTGCTAGGGGAAAACGATCACTGGCGGCAGGGTACACAATACACGCGAGTCTCAGCTCTCCTCCGCAGGGTCAGTGCCCACGCCCAAGTGCGACGCTGATGGCACCCGAACATTTGCTGTAGCAGGCAGCAGAGCCAGCAGCTCAGGGGAGCAATTTTAAAAACCAGGAGGCACTTAAACCAACCCTTAATTGACCCAGTTACTGCAGGAGAGTCCCGACTACTCGCCCTGGAGTCCTACTGTCACCAGCAAAAAGCACCAACCAAAGCTTGGGGGAACTTTGGTACAGCACAAGAGAAGGGAGTGGGGGTAGCGTAGCCGTATCGCAGAGCTGCTGCTTTTCACACCATTTTATCATCCCCGATAACTGAAAGTAAGGCCGGGTGGGCTGACCCCACCACCACCACTCCTGGCAGCATGTTTGGTCCACAACGCTAGAATAATTATTTTGCTCCCTCCCGCCCCTACAGCTTCATCATCTGAAAAGATTACAGTCAAAACAATGGCATACACAAATAAAAGTCAAGAGTTGACATAGTAACTCCGGGATTTGGGTATCAACTGTCCGAGAAATCAGAACACCCAGGCTTCACAATGTGCCCAACATCGAGCTGTGCCAAGGGGGGCGGAAGGAAGAAGCTTTCCGTTTAAGCCTTCAGAGCATCGCTCCATCACTACGTCAATTCACAGCCACCACAGCGTGCCGATGGACATCTTTCTGTGCCAAAAGAAACAAGTGCTTTGTCCTCTTGATATCAAAGGTAGCCACCTATAGTTACGGAACCATGCACAAGACCTTAACTCTGACCAGCAGGAAAACTTAGGACAACTGAGTGCAGATCCTGCCAATTTCTACCAGTTCCAACTGTGCTTTAAGTCTCATTGCAAAGCCTCAGTTAGAAAAAGGATCACCTCAGGGTATCCAACAAGAAGAAGAGTTGTTTTCTTTTTTTTCTTTTTTTTTTTTTTTTTTAATATACCATAGGACTATGCAGTTCAATCATCAATCATCTTGGAAAGCTCAAGGAGGAGGTCATCCTCATCCTTCCCTGGGTCCAAGTCGAGCTCGGCTTCCAGTATGCCGTCTGAGAGTTCCCAAAGTAGCATCTCTAAATCCTCGTCTACAGATACGGGCGCGTTGCCTGTGGAACTCAGCCGGCGTGTCCTTGCTTCTTCTAGCTGGGAAGAAGCTGAAGTCGAGCTTGAGAACTCCATTGGCTCCACGGATTCTGCCTGGCTTCCAAGATGTGCTTCAGGTCTTGGCAGAGCAAGGAAGAGAACAATCAGTATATGCCATTTCTTAACGGGAAATCCCTTTTCTGCAAACCGGCTCTTAAAACCGTAGCCAACCCCTCCTGCACTTCAATCTTACCCAGGGATTGTTATTCAATTAACCCAGGGCTACATTTAGAGCCCAATATATTAGCAGGTACATTTTTCAGTTTGGGGGTTTCTCTGTGAAGCCAGAGCACCCGGAGTCTAGCAAAGATGGGAAACCAACATGGCCTCCCGGAAGCCCAGTGTCCGAGAACTACATCTCCCGGCATGCTCTGGGAAAACAATATGGACTCCCGGAAACCCGGTGGCCAAGAACTACATTTCCCAGCACTCCCCAGAAAATTGAGCCTCGCACCTTGCCGTAGGACGCCATTTTTTGCTCTGTTACATTACCGGTTTCGTGTTTATGGAGGGTTTTCCCGCCGTTTTGGGGGGTTTCCCCTCAATTTCGGGTTTTCAGCTCTCCATTTCAGAGTTCTTCCCCGCAATTTTGGGGTTCCTTCCCCTAATTTGGTGCTTCGCCCCCCCCCCACTTTTGGGGTTCCCCCTCCATTTTGGGGATTCCCCCCAATTCCAAGCCCCCCACAATTTTGGAGGCCCCCACCATCCTTTCTTGGCCTGCCACCCTAATATTAAGGTTCTTTCCCCCAATGTTGGGGTTCTCACCACATGTTTGAGGTTCCTTCCCTTAATTTGGGGCTTAGCTCCCCGGGATCTGGGGCTTTAACCCCAATTTTGGGGGTCCCCCCCAAGTTTGGGGATTCCTCCCCAGGTCTGGGGGGGGTCCACATTCAATTCTGGAATTTCACACTTCCATTTAAGTCTTCTTCCCCCCAATTTGGCGGTTCACCCACCCAATTTTGGGGGTTCCTCCCCTAATTTGGGGGGACCTGACCAATTTTGGGGGTCCCCCCCAATTGTAGAGTCCCCCACCCTCCTTTTTTGGGTTCCCCCCTAATATTAAAGAGTTCTTCCGCCCAATTTTGGGGGACCCCACAATTTGGCCGTTCCTTCCCCTAACTTTGGGCTTCAACCCTTCAATTTTGGGGGGGGCTCCCCCCCTCTTATTTTGGCCTTCCGCCCTAATATTAGGCCTAACCCCTAAGAACCTTGACCCCTAAGCCTATGGCAACCACGGATCTAACCCTAACCCCTACCCCAACAAACCCTAGAAACCCTAACCCTAAAAACCCTTGCAGCCCTAACCCGATAAAATTTACCACACTAAACCCCTGAAGACTGTTCTGGGGGGTCCACATTCAATTCTGGAATTTCACACTTCCATTTAAGTGTTCTGCCCCCCCAATATGGGGGTTCGCCCACCCAATTTTGGGGGTTCCTCCCCTAATTGGGGGGGACACAACCAATTTTGGGGGGGACACAACCAATTTTGGGGGGGACACAACCAATTTTAGAGTCCCCCACCCTCCTTTTTTGGGTTTCCCCCAATATTAAGAGCTCTTCCGCTCAATTTTGGGGGACCCCACAATTTTGACGTTCCTTCCCCTAACTTTGGGCTTCAACCCTTCAATTTTGGGTGGGCTCCTCCCCTCTTATTTTGGCCTTCCGCCCTAATATTAGGCCTAACCCCTAAGAACCTTGACCCCTAACCCTATGGCAACCACGGATCTAACCCTAACCCCTACCCCAACAAACCCTAGAAACCCTAACCCTAAAAACCCTTACAGCCCTAACCCGATAAAATTTACCACACTAAACCCCTGAAGACTGTTCTGGGGGGTCCACATCCAATTCTGGAATTTCACACTTCCATTTAAGTCTTCTTCCCCGCAATTTGGGGGTTCGCCCACCCAATTTTGGGGGTTCCTCCCCTAATTTGGGGGGGACACAACCGATTTTAGAGTCCCCCACCCTCCTTTTTTGGGTTCCCCCCTAATATTAAAAGTACTTCCGCTCAATTTTGGGGGACCCCACAATTTTGACGTTCCTTCCCCTAACTTGGGGCTTCAACCCTTCAATTTTGGGGGGGGCTCCCACCCTCTTATTTTGGCCTTCCGCCCTAATATTAGGCCTAACCCCTAAGAACCTTGACCCCTAACGCTATGGCAACCACGGATCTAACCCTAACCCCTACCCCAACAAACCCTAGAAACCCTAACCCTAAAAGCCCTTACAGCCCTAACCCGATAAAATTTACCACACTAAACCCCTGAAGACTGTTCTGGGGGGTCCACATTCAATTCTGGAATTTCACACTTCCATTTAAGTGTTCTGCCCCCCCAATATGGGGGTTCGCCCACCCAATTTTGGGGGTTCCTCCCCTAATTGGGGGGGACACAACCAATTTTGGGGGGGACACAACCAATTTGGGGGGGTCCCCCCAATTTTAGAGTCCCCCACCCTCCTTTTTTGGGTTTCCCCCAATATTAAGAGCTCTTCCGCCCAATTTTGGGGGACCCCACAATTTTGACGTTTCTTCCCCTAAATTGGGGCTTCGACCCTTCAATTTTGGGGGGGGCTCCCCCCTTAGTTTGGCCTTCCACCCTAATATTGGGCCTTACCCCTAAGAACCCTGACCCCTAACACTACGGCTCCCACGGATCTAACCCTAACCCCTACCCCAAAAAACCCTAGAAACCCTAACCCTAAAAACCCTTACAGTCCTAACCCGATAAAATTTACCACACTAGACCTACGCCTAAAAGCCCTAACCCTAAAAATTAAGACCCTCTAAACCCTAACCCAAAACGTAAAGATTCTCAAAGTCCTAACGCTGGAGACCCTAACCTTAAAAAAAAAAAAATAAGACCTTAAAACCCTAACCCTAAATACCTGACCATAACTAAAACCCTAAGACCCTAACCCTAAAAACCCTATCAACACTAAAACCACAAAATACTTTAAAACCTTAACACACTAACCCCCAAACCCTAACCCTTATAACTCCAACCCTAACAACCTTAAAATCCTAACCCTAAACCCTGGAAACCCTAACCCTGAAACCCAACCCTAGTGCCTTAGCCCTGAAACCTTAAAACCCTAACACCTTATTAGAAACACTCTGTAACCAATACCATAGGCTCAGGCAAGTATCTCAGTGAGGTAGCATTTTTATTCACGATTGCAATGGCAGGCGTTCCACAAGCCACCTACTAGTTCCATAACACAGTTTATATAATTTTTTTTTTCCTCTCGGTGACCAAGACCCTCCCCAGTTTCCCCATTGACTGAGTAATCCATGTTCACGATCTATCCAGTGCTTCACAGAAAATACACAGCTGCTGGCCTGTTACTAGTCAATTTTATTTTTTTCTTGACTGTTTTCCTCTTTGAGGTGGTAATGTTTCTTACACCGTGATTTCCACCCAATTGCTCTAAGGATTCTGGTTGTCTGCATTTTACAAGGTTGTCTGTTAAGCTTTCTTATCACTGCAAGCATATATCAATACCACCTTCCTTCCCTCTAAACGATGTAACTCTGTGCAAAAACATTTTTATTCCCACAACCTTGATCCCCTTACCCTAAAATCCTTATTCTCTTTAACCGTAACAACTCTAACCACAACCCTAACCCTTCATATCAACCCCCCGACGCTAATGACACTGACTAATGATCCAAACCCCAAACCCCAGGCAACCAACAAAGAAACAGACACAAAGCTGAAAACTACAAAAAAGGCAAAACCCTGGATACAGACCCCAAATCACAAACACGCTACCAAAATGCTACAGAAAAGCCCCAGACGCAGGCCCCAAGCACTACAGCTAGGCCCCAGAAGCTCTAGACACATCCCAAAGCCAAAATGCAATCCCCAAACACTACAGAAAAGCCCCCAAACACCAGACACAGGCTGCAGAAGTCTACAAGCAGGCCCCAGCCACACCCGGATGCAGACCCCAACTGTCCACAAGCAGCTCCCAACCCACCCCCCCCATGAACTGGACCCCCACCACCACCACCCAGATGCATGCCCCAGGCCCCAGGCCTCAGCCCCAGCCCCCACACCCCAGACTCAGGCCCCAAAGGTGTACAACCAGCTCCCAACTGCCCCCCTCAAAGGGAGGCCCCAAAGCCTGCCAGAGGACCCTAGAGCGTACAACCAGCTCCCAACCCCCCCGGCACAGGCCCCAACCCCCCCCCAGACACAGGCCCCAAAGGTGTACAAGCAGGCCCCTACAGTATACAAGCAGCTCACAACCACCCCCCCAAAGGCAGGCCCCAAGCCCCTCCAGATGCAAGCCCGAAAGGTTAAAACCAGCTCCAACCCCCTAACCCCCCCCGCCCCGCGCAGACGCAGGCCCCAAAGGTGTACAAGCAGTTCCCAACCCCTCCAAGGCAGGCCCCAAAAGTGTACAGGCAGGCCCCTACAGTGTAGAAACGCTCCAACCCCCCCCGCTTCCACCTCGAGGGAGGCCCTCCCCCCCCAGTATACACGAAGCTCCCAACCCCCTCTCAGAGGAATGCCTAAAAAAGTATACAAGCAGCTCCTAACACCCCCCCCCCCCCCCAAAAGAGGCAGTCCCCAAAGGTGTACAAGCAGGCCCTCAAATCCCTTAGGTGTACAAGCAGGCCCTTCAAATCCCTTAGCCCCTGCGCCAGCTTTATTGGCGAGCAGCGAGGCTGGGGGGGGAGGGGGGCAAGACAGCCTTAAATAAAATACAAATATAAAAAGTGTTATAAATGGCTGTTATAAATCCAAATAGGATTACAATCAAAGTTTACAATTTATTAAACGAATAGAGGCAAGCAAGCAGCGCTGGGTGCGCCGGGAGTCTCTGCTCCCCCAGGACGCACGCCTGTTACGTAAGGCGGCTGGTTTTGATGCTCCCAGGCTAATACATATTCATTACTACTTCGAGAAGAGGCAGGGTTATTAGAATTGGTTTCCGGAATCCGAAACCCCTCCCAGGGGCGCCTGCGTACCAGTCTCTGGTGGTCTCTCGGGGCTTGCTCGGGCTGAATGCTGGTTGTCTTCCTCTCAGGCTTTTGTCCTTCAATTGTCCTTCAGCTCCCCCTTCCTCCTCGTTTGGGAGCCTCTGCGCCGGATTTCAGAAACTCTAGCAACATCCCCTGCAGTAGTCAGCACTTTTCCCTAAAAACCCCTTTGTTCTCTTATCACCTAGACCCGGGCCTCGATGGTAACCCTTCAAATCCCTTAGTGACACGAATTGCTGGACCATTCCTTACAAAAGGAAGGATAAAATATGTAGAGGAGCAATGGCACCCGCGAAAGCCCGGCGCCGCGGGCAGAGGCAGCGAAGGTTGACGGCAGAACAGTGCTCGGTTTGAACACGGAGAGGGAAAGCGAGGGGAAGGTGGCCGAAGCCGGCCGCAGTCTCTGAGCTCTCCTCCTCCTGATTGTTTTCTCTCAAAGCCATTTCTGTCTGTGTGCGGGCACCCGGAGCCGGCAGAAGTCCCCGTGAAGTCCTTCGGCAGGACGGAGGGCTGCGTGGGCTCCAGTGAGAGAGGGAGTTAGGAGAATCTTATCAAGTAGAGATAGAGCGCTGACAGCGTTAAACTAGGATGCTACTTAGTGTCTTTGCTAACTATGGTGCATTGTGCCAATTAACTAAAGCAAGAAGCCTTGGGCCCCTTACCAAGGTCAGTCTCCTAATAAGAGAGTGAGCCTGTCTTAAGAAACTGGGAGAAACTGGTCCTGCAGATGGACAAGAGCCAAGGAGCAACTGAGTCTGCGCAAAGACAAGAGGTCAACTAGCGGTGACGAGGAAGAGTCATCAATCTTCATGCCCACGACCTCCCGTGCTGCCCAGCGCTGAATAAACATACCTACTTTACAATCTCACTGATTGTGGAGTCCCTTTTCCGCAAGTCACTAGCAGCGGTTTCTTCCGCAGAGGTTTTCCCAGAGCCGCTTCAAAGCTTCCCTCGCGGAGCTGGGGCGTCGCAGGGGGTCGTCAAAGCACGCACACACACACACACACACACACACACACACACACACACACACACAGGCGTTGTTGTCCAAACAGAAAGTATTTACAACAAATTCGACAAGCGGTTTTCCTCTGCCAGCAGCAAATGCCTGAGGGCCCCTACAGCTTCACAAATCATAGCACAAAGAGCCTAAAGTTCCTCTAAAATTTAGGGAAATGATTCAAAATAGATCTGCTAGGGGAAAACGATCACTGGCGGCAGGGTACACAATACACGCGAGTCTCAGCTCTCCTCCGCAGGGTCAGTGCCCACGCCCAAGTGCGACGCTGATGGCACCCGAACATTTGCTGTAGCAGGCAGCAGAGCCAGCAGCTCAGGGGAGCAATTTTAAAAACCAGGAGGCACTTAAACCAACCCTTAATTGACCCAGTTACTGCAGGAGAGTCCCGACTACTCGCCCTGGAGTCCTACTGTCACCAGCAAAAAGCACCAACCAAAGCTTGGGGGAACTTTGGTACAGCACAAGAGAAGGGAGTGGGGGTAGCGTAGCCGTATCGCAGAGCTGCTGCTTTTCACACCATTTTATCATCCCCGATAACTGAAAGTAAGGCCGGGTGGGCTGACCCCACCACCACCACTCCTGGCAGCATGTTTGGTCCACAACGCTAGAATAATTATTTTGCTCCCTCCCGCCCCTACAGCTTCATCATCTGAAAAGATTACAGTCAAAACAATGGCATACACAAATAAAAGTCAAGAGTTGACATAGTAACTCCGGGATTTGGGTATCAACTGTCCGAGAAATCAGAACACCCAGGCTTCACAATGTGCCCAACATCGAGCTGTGCCAAGGGGGGCGGAAGGAAGAAGCTTTCCGTTTAAGCCTTCAGAGCATCGCTCCATCACTACGTCAATTCACAGCCACCACAGCGTGCCGATGGACATCTTTCTGTGCCAAAAGAAACAAGTGCTTTGTCCTCTTGATATCAAAGGTAGCCACCTATAGTTACGGAACCATGCACAAGACCTTAACTCTGACCAGCAGGAAAACTTAGGACAACTGAGTGCAGATCCTGCCAATTTCTACCAGTTCCAACTGTGCTTTAAGTCTCATTGCAAAGCCTCAGTTAGAAAAAGGATCACCTCAGGGTATCCAACAAGAAGAAGAGTTGTTTTCTTTTTTTTCTTTTTTTTTTTTTTTTAAATATACCATAGGACTATGCAGTTCAATCATCAATCATCTTGGAAAGCTCAAGGAGGAGGTCATCCTCATCCTTCCCTGGGTCCAAGTCGAGCTCGGCTTCCAGTATGCCGTCTGAGAGTTCCCAAAGTAGCATCTCTAAATCCTCGTCTACAGATACGGGCGCGTTGCCTGTGGAACTCAGCCGGCGTGTCCTTGCTTCTTCTAGCTGGGAAGAAGCTGAAGTCAAGCTTGAGAACTCCATTGGCTCCACGGATTCTGCCTGGCTTCCAAGATGTGCTTCAGGTCTTGGCAGAGCAAGGAAGAGAACAATCAGTATATGCCATTTCTTAACGGGAAATCCCTTTTCTGCAAACCGGCTCTTAAAACCGTAGCCAACCCCTCCTGCACTTCAATCTTACCCAGGGATTGTTATTCAATTAACCCAGGGCTACATTTAGAGCCCAATATATTAGCAGGTACATTTTTCAGTTTGGGGGTTTCTCTGTGAAGCCAGAGCACCCGGAGTCTAGCAAAGATGGGAAACCAACATGGCCTCCCGGAAGCCCAGTGTCCGAGAACTACATCTCCCGGCATGCTCTGGGAAAACAATATGGACTCCCGGAAACCCGGTGGCCAAGAACTACATTTCCCAGCACTCCCCAGAAAATTGAGCCTCGCACCTTGCCGTAGGACGCCATTTTTTGCTCTGTTACATTACCGGTTTCGTGTTTATGGAGGGTTTTCCCGCCGTTTTGGGGGTTTCCCCTCAATTTCGGGTTTTCAGCTCTCCATTTCAGAGTTCTTCCCCGCAATTTTGGGGTTCCTTCCCCTAATTTGGTGCTTCGCCCCCCCCCCACTTTTGGGGTTCCCCCTCCATTTTGGGGATTCCCCCCAATTCCAAGCCCCCCACAATTTTGGAGGCCCCCACCATCCTTTCTTGGCCTGCCACCCTAATATTAAGGTTCTTTCCCCCAATGTTGGGGTTCTCACCACATGTTTGAGGTTCCTTCCCTTAATTTGGGGCTTAGCTCCCCGGGATCTGGGGCTTTAACCCCAATTTTGGGGGTCCCCCCCAAGTTTGGGGATTCCTCCCCAGGTCTGGGGGGGGTCCACATTCAATTCTGGAATTTCACACTTCCATTTAAGTCTTCTTCCCCCCAATTTGGCGGTTCACCCACCCAATTTTGGGGGTTCCTCCCCTAATTTGGGGGGACCTGACCAATTTTGGGGGTCCCCCCCAATTGTAGAGTCCCCCACCCTCCTTTTTTGGGTTCCCCCCTAATATTAAAGAGTTCTTCCGCCCAATTTTGGGGGACCCCACAATTTGGCCGTTCCTTCCCCTAACTTTGGGCTTCAACCCTTCAATTTTGGGGGGGCTCCCCCCCTCTTATTTTGGCCTTCCGCCCTAATATTAGGCCTAACCCCTAAGAACCTTGACCCCTAACCCTATGGCAACCACGGATCTAACCCTAACCCCTACCCCAACAAACCCTAGAAACCCTAACCCTAAAAACCCTTGCAGCCCTAACCCGATAAAATTTACCACACTAAACCCCTGAAGACTGTTCTAGGGGGTCCACATTCAATTCTGGAATTTCACACTTCCATTTAAGTGTTCTGCCCCCCCAATATGGGGGTTCGCCCACCCAATTTTGGGGGTTCCTCCCCTAATTGGGGGGGACACAACCAATTTTGGGGGGGACACAACCAATTTTGGGGGGGACACAACCAATTTTAGAGTCCCCCACCCTCCTTTTTTGGGTTTCCCCCAATATTAAGAGCTCTTCCGCTCAATTTTGGGGGACCCCACAATTTTGACGTTCCTTCCCCTAACTTTGGGCTTCAACCCTTCAATTTTGGGTGGGCTCCTCCCCTCTTATTTTGGCCTTCCGCCCTAATATTAGGCCTAACCCCTAAGAACCTTGACCCCTAACCCTATGGCAACCACGGATCTAACCCTAACCCCTACCCCAACAAACCCTAGAAACCCTAACCCTAAAAACCCTTACAGTCCTAACCCGATAAAATTTACCACACTAGACCTACGCCTAAAAGCCCTAACCCTAAAAATTAAGACCCTCTAAACCCTAACCCAAAACGTAAAGATTCTCAAAGCCCTAACGCTGGAGACCCTAACCTTAAAAAAAAAAAAATAAGACCTTAAAACCCTAACCCTAAATACCTGACCATAACTAAAACCCTAAGACCCTAACCCTAAAAACCCTATCAACACTAAAACCACAAAATACTTTAAAACCTTAACACACTAACCCCCAAACCCTAACCCTTATAACTCCAACCCTAACAACCTTAAAATCCTAACCCTAAACCCTGGAAACCCTAACCCTGAAACCCAACCCTACTGCCTTAGCCCTGAAACCTTAAAACCCTAACACCTTATTAGAAACACTCTGTAACCAATACCATAGGCTCAGGCAAGTATCTCAGTGAGGTAGCATTTTTATTCACGATTGCAATGGCAGGCGTTCCACAAGCCACCTACTAGTTCCATAACACAGTTTATATAATTTTTTTTTTCCTCTCGGTGACCAAGACCCTCCCCAGTTTCCCCATTGACTGAGTAATCCATGTTCACGATCTATCCAGTGCTTCACAGAAAATACACAGCTGCTGGCCTGTTACTAGTCAATTTTATTTTTTTCTTGACTGTTTTCCTCTTTGAGGTGGTAATGTTTCTTACACCGTGATTTCCACCCAATTGCTCTAAGGATTCTGGTTGTCTGCATTTTACAAGGTTGTCTGTTAAGCTTTCTTATCACTGCAAGCATATATCAATACCACCTTCCTTCCCTCTAAACGATGTAACTCTGTGCAAAAACATTTTTATTCCCACAACCTTGATCCCCTTACCCTAAAATCCTTATTCTCTTTAACCGTAACAACTCTAACCACAACCCTAACCCTTCATATCAACCCCCCGACGCTAATGACACTAACTAATGATCCAAACCCCAAACCCCAGGCAACCAACAAAGAAACAGAAACAAAGCTGAAAACTACAAAAAAGGCAAAACCCTGGATACAGACCCCAAATCACAAACACGCTACCAAAATGCTACAGAAAAGCCCCAGACGCAGGCCCCAAGCACTACAGCTAGGCCCCAGAAGCTCTAGACACATCCCAAAGCCAAAATGCAATCCCCAAACACTACAGAAAAGCCCCCAAACACCAGACACAGGCTGCAGAAGTCTACAAGCAGGCCCCAGCCACACCCGGATGCAGACCCCCACTGTCCACAAGCAGCTCCCAACCCACCCCCCCCCATGAACTGGACCCCCCCCCACCACAACCCAGATGCATGCCCCAGGCCCCAGGCCTCAGCCCCAGCCCCCACACCCCAGACTCAGGCCCCAAAGGTGTACAACCAGCTCCCAACTGCCCCCCTCAAAGGGAGGCCCCAAAGCCTGCCAGAGGACCCTAGAGCGTACAAGCAGCTCCCAACCCCCCCGGCACAGGCCCCAACCCCCCCCCAGACACAGGCCCCAAAGGTGTACAAGCAACTCCCCATCCTCCCCAGAGGCACGCCCCAAAGGTGTACAAACAGCCCCAACCCCCCAAGACCCAGACCCCTACAGTGTAGAAGCAGCTCCCAACCCCATGCCCCCAAGGCACATGCCCCAACCCCTCCCCCAAGGCAGGCCCTAACAGTGTACAAGCAGCTCCCACCCCCCCCCAGATGCAGGCCCCAAAGGTGTACAAGCAGGCCCCTACAGTATACAAGCAGCTCACAACCACCCCCCCAAAGGCAGGCCCCAAGCCCCTCCAGATGCAAGCCCGAAAGGTTAAAACCAGCTCCAACCCCCTAACCCCCCCCGCCCCGCGCAGACGCAGGCCCCAAAGGTGTACAAGCAGTTCCCAACCCCTCCAAGGCAGGCCCCAAAAGTGTACAGGCAGGCCCCTACAGTGTAGAAACGCTCCAACCCCCCCCGCTTCCACCTCGAGGGAGGCCCTCCCCCCCCAGTATACACGAAGCTCCCAACCCCCTCTCAGAGGAATGCCTAAAAAAGTATACAAGCAGCTCCTAACACCCCCCCCCCCCCCCAAAAGAGGCAGTCCCCAAAGGTGTACAAGCAGGCCCTCAAATCCCTTAGGTGTACAAGCAGGCCCTTCAAATCCCTTAGCCCCTGCGCCAGCTTTATTGGCGAGCAGCGAGGCTGGGGGGGGAGGGGGGCAAGACAGCCTTAAATAAAATACAAATATAAAAAGTGTTATAAATGGCTGTTATAAATCCAAATAGGATTACAATCAAAGTTTACAATTTATTAAACGAATAGAGGCAAGCAAGCAGCGCTGGGTGCGCCGGGAGTCTCTGCTCCCCCAGGACGCACGCCTGTTACGTAAGGCGGCTGGTTTTGATGCTCCCAGGCTAATACATATTCATTACTACTTCGAGAAGAGGCAGGGTTATTAGAATTGGTTTCCGGAATCCGAAACCCCTCCCAGGGGCGCCTGCGTACCAGTCTCTGGTGGTCTCTCGGGGCTTGCTCGGGCTGAATGCTGGTTGTCTTCCTCTCAGGCTTTTGTCCTTCAATTGTCCTTCAGCTCCCCCTTCCTCCTCGTTTGGGAGCCTCTGCGCCGGATTTCAGAAACTCTAGCAACATCCCCTGCAGTAGTCAGCACTTTTCCCTAAAAACCCCTTTGTTCTCTTATCACCTAGACCCGGGCCTCGATGGTAACCCTTCAAATCCCTTAGTGACACGAATTGCTGGACCATTCCTTACAAAAGGAAGGATAAAATATGTAGAGGAGCAATGGCACCCGCGAAAGCCCGGCGCCGCGGGCAGAGGCAGCGAAGGTTGACGGCAGAACAGTGCTCGGTTTGAACACGGAGAGGGAAAGCGAGGGGAAGGTGGCCGAAGCCGGCCGCAGTAGAGATAGAGCGCTGACAGCGTTAAACTAGGATGCTACTTAGTGTCTTTGCTAACTATGGTGCATTGTGCCAATTAACTAAAGCAAGAAGCCTTGGGCCCCTTACCAAGGTCAGTCTCCTAATAAGAGAGTGAGCCTGTCTTAAGAAACTGGGAGAAACTGGTCCTGCAGATGGACAAGAGCCAAGGAGCAACTGAGTCTGTGCAAAGACAAGAGGTCAACTAGCGGTGACGAGGAAGAGTCATCAATCTTCATGCCCACGACCTCCCGTGCTGCCCAGCGCTGAATAAACATACCTACTTTACAATCTCACTGATTGTGGAGTCCCTTTTCCGCAAGTCACTAGCAGCGGTTTCTTCCGCAGAGGTTTTCCCAGAGCCGCTTCAAAGCTTCCCTCGCGGAGCTGGGGCGTCGCAGGGGGTCGTCAAAGCATGCACACACACACACACACACACACACACACACACACACAGGCGTTGTTGTCCAAACAGAAAGTATTTACAACAAATTCGACAAGCGGTTTTCCTCTGCCAGCAGCAAATGCCTGAGGGCCCCTACAGCTTCACAAATCATAGCACAAAGAGCCTAAAGTTCCTCTAAAATTTAGGGAAATGATTCAAAATAGATCTGCTAGGGGAAAACGATCACTGGCGGCAGGGTACACAATACACGCGAGTCTCAGCTCTCCTCCGCAGGGTCAGTGCCCACGCCCAAGTGCGACGCTGATGGCACCCGAACATTTGCTGTAGCAGGCAGCAGAGCCAGCAGCTCAGGGGAGCAATTTTAAAAACCAGGAGGCACTTAAACCAACCCTTAATTGACCCAGTTACTGCAGGAGAGTCCCGACTACTCGCCCTGGAGTCCTACTGTCACCAGCAAAAAGCACCAACCAAAGCTTGGGGGAACTTTGGTACAGCACAAGAGAAGGGAGTGGGGGTAGCGTAGCCGTATCGCAGAGCTGCTGCTTTTCACACCATTTTATCATCCCCGATAATTGAAAGTAAGGCCGGGTGGGCTGACCCCACCACCACCACTCCTGGCAGCATGTTTGGTCCACAACGCTAGAATAATTATTTTGCTCCCTCCCGCCCCTACAGCTTCATCATCTGAAAAGATTACAGTCAAAACAATGGCATACACAAATAAAAGTCAAGAGTTGACATAGTAACTCCGGGATTTGGGTATCAACTGTCCGAGAAATCAGAACACCCAGGCTTCACAATGTGCCCAACATCGAGCTGTGCCAAGGGGGGCGGAAGGAAGAAGCTTTCCGTTTAAGCCTTCAGAGCATCGCTCCATCACTACGTCAATTCACAGCCACCACAGCGTGCCGATGGACATCTTTCTGTGCCAAAAGAAACAAGTGCTTTGTCCTCTTGATATCAAAGGTAGCCACCTATAGTTACGGAACCATGCACAAGACCTTAACTCTGACCAGCAGGAAAACTTAGGACAACTGAGTGCAGATCCTGCCAATTTCTACCAGTTCCAACTGTGCTTTAAGTCTCATTGCAAAGCCTCAGTTAGAAAAAGGATCACCTCAGGGTATCCAACAAGAAGAAGAGTTGTTTTCTTTTTTTTCTTTTTTTTTTTTTTTTTAATATACCATAGGACTATGCAGTTCAATCATCAATCATCTTGGAAAGCTCAAGGAGGAGGTCATCCTCATCCTTCCCTGGGTCCAAGTCGAGCTCGGCTTCCAGTATGCCGTCTGAGAGTTCCCAAAGTAGCATCTCTAAATCCTCGTCTACAGATACGGGCGCGTTGCCTGTGGAACTCAGCCGGCGTGTCCTTGCTTCTTCTAGCTGGGAAGAAGCTGAAGTCGAGCTTGAGAACTCCATTGGCTCCACGGATTCTGCCTGGCTTCCAAGATGTGCTTCAGGGTTTCTCTGTGAAGCCAGAGCACCCGGAGTCTAGCAAAGATGGGAAACCAACATGGCCTCCCGGAAGCCCAGTGTCCGAGAACTACATCTCCCGGCATGCTCTGGGAAAACAATATGGACTCCCGGAAACCCGGTGGCCAAGAACTACATTTCCCAGCACTCCCCAGAAAATTGAGCCTCGCACCTTGCCGTAGGACGCCATTTTTTGCTCTGTTACATTACCGGTTTCGTGTTTATGGAGGGTTTTCCCGCCGTTTTGGGGGGTTTCCCCTCAATTTCGGGTTTTCAGCTCTCCATTTCAGAGTTCTTCCCCGCAATTTTGGGGTTCCTTCCCCTAATTTGGTGCTTCGCCCCCCCCCCACTTTTGGGGTTCCCCCTCCATTTTGGGGATTCCCCCCAATTCCAAGCCCCCCACAATTTTGGAGGCCCCCACCATCCTTTCTTGGCCTGCCACCCTAATATTAAGGTTCTTTCCCCCAATGTTGGGGTTCTCACCACATGTTTGAGGTTCCTTCCCTTAATTTGGGGCTTAGCTCCCCGGGATCTGGGGCTTTAACCCCAATTTTGGGGGTCCCCCCCAAGTTTGGGGATTCCTCCCCAGGTCTGGGGGGGGTCCACATTCAATTCTGGAATTTCACACTTCCATTTAAGTCTTCTTCCCCCCAATTTGGGGGTTCACCCACCCAATTTTGGGGGTTCCTCCCCTAATTTGGGGGGACCCGACCAATTTTGGGGGTCCCCCCCAATTGTAGAGTCCCCCACCCTCCTTTTTTGGGTTCCCCCCTAATATTAAAGAGTTCTTCCGCCCAATTTTGGGGGACCCCACAATTTGGCCGTTCCTTCCCCTAACTTTGGGCTTCAACCCTTCGATTTTGGGGGGGGCTCCCCCCCTCTTATTTTGGCCTTCCGCCCTAATATTAGGCCTAACCCCTAAGAACCTTGACCCCTAAGCCTATGGCAACCACGGATCTAACCCTAACCCCTACCCCAACAAACCCTAGAAACCCTAACCCTAAAAACCCTTGCAGCCCTAACCCGATAAAATTTACCACACTAAACCCCTGAAGACTGTTCTGGGGGGTCCACATTCAATTCTGGAATTTCACACTTCCATTTAAGTGTTCTGCCCCCCCAATATGGGGGTTCGCCCACCCAATTTTGGGGGTTCCTCCCCTAATTGGGGGGGACACAACCAATTTTGGGGGGGACACAACCAATTTTGGGGGGGACACAACCAATTTTAGAGTCCCCCACCCTCCTTTTTTGGGTTTCCCCCAATATTAAGAGCTCTTCCGCTCAATTTTGGGGGACCCCACAATTTTGACGTTCCTTCCCCTAACTTTGGGCTTCAACCCTTCAATTTTGGGTGGGCTCCTCCCCTCTTATTTTGGCCTTCCGCCCTAATATTAGGCCTAACCCCTAAGAACCTTGACCCCTAACCCTATGGCAACCACGGATCTAACCCTAACCCCTACCCCAACAAACCCTAGAAACCCTAACCCTAAAAACCCTTACAGCCCTAACCCGATAAAATTTACCACACTAAACCCCTGAAGACTGTTCTGGGGGGTCCACATCCAATTCTGGAATTTCACACTTCCATTTAAGTCTTCTTCCCCCCAATTTGGGGGTTCGCCCACCCAATTTTGGGGGTTCCTCCCCTAATTTGGGGGGGACACAACCGATTTTAGAGTCCCCCACCCTCCTTTTTTGGGTTCCCCCCTAATATTAAAAGTACTTCCGCCCAATTTTGGGGGACCCCACAATTTTGACGTTCCTTCCCCTAACTTGGGGCTTCAACCCTTCAATTTTGGGGGGGGCTCCCACCCTCTTATTTTGGTCTTCCGCCCTAATATTAGGCCTAACCCCTAAGAACCTTGACCCCTAACGCTATGGCAACCACGGATCTAACCCTAACCCCTACCCCAACAAACCCTAGAAACCCTAACCCTAAAAACCCTTACAGCCCTAACCCGATAAAATTTACCACACTAAACCCCTGAAGACTGTTCTGGGGGGTCCACATTCAATTCTGGAATTTCACACTTCCATTTAAGTGTTCTGCCCCCCCAATATGGGGGTTCGCCCACCCAATTTTGGGGGTTCCTCCCCTAATTGGGGGGGACACAACCAATTTTGGGGGGGACACAACCAATTTGGGGGGGTCCCCCCAATTTTAGAGTCCCCCACCCTCCTTTTTTGGGTTTCCCCCAATATTAAGAGCTCTTCCGCCCAATTTTGGGGGACCCCACAATTTTGACGTTTCTTCCCCTAAATTGGGGCTTCGACCCTTCAATTTTGGGGGGGGCTCCCCCCTTAGTTTGGCCTTCCACCCTAATATTGGGCCTTACCCCTAGGAACCCTGACCCCTAACACTACGGCTCCCACGGATCTAACCCTAACCCCTACCCCAAAAAACCCTAGAAACCCTAACCCTAAAAACCCTTACAGTCCTAACCCGATAAAATTTACCACACTAGACCTACGCCTAAAAGCCCTAACCCTAAAAATTAAGACCCTCTAAACCCTAACCCAAAACGTAAAGATTCTCAAAGCCCTAACGCTGGAGACCCTAACCTTAAAAAAAAAAAAATAAGACCTTAAAACCCTAACCCTAAATACCTGACCATAACTAAAACCCTAAGACCCTAACCCTAAAAACCCTATCAACACTAAAACCACAAAATACTTTAAAACCTTAACACACTAACCCCCAAACCCTAACCCTTATAACTCCAACCCTAACAACCTTAAAATCCTAACCCTAAACCCTGGAAACCCTAACCCTGAAACCCAACCCTAGTGCCTTAGCCCTGAAACCTTAAAACCCTAACACCTTATTAGAAACACTCTGTAACCAATACCATAGGCTCAGGCAAGTATCTCAGTGAGGTAGCATTTTTATTCACGATTGCAATGGCAGGCGTCCCACAAGCCACCTACTAGTTCCATAACACAGTTTATATAATTTTTTTTTTCCTCTCGGTGACCAGGACCCTCCCCAGTTTCCCCATTGACTGAGTAATCCATGTTCACGATCTATCCAGTGCTTCACAGAAAATACACAGCTGCTGGCCTGTTACTAGTCAATTTTATTTTTTTCTTGACTGTTTTCCTCTTTGAGGTGGTAATGTTTCTTACACCGTGATTTCCACCCAATTGCTCTAAGGATTCTGGTTGTCTGCATTTTACAAGGTTGTCTGTTAAGCTTTCTTATCACTGCAAGCATATATCAATACCACCTTCCTTCCCTCTAAACGATGTAACTCTGTGCAAAAACATTTTTATTCCCACAACCTTGATCCCCTTACCCTAAAATCCTTATTCTCTTTAACCGTAACAACTCTAACCACAACCCTAACCCTTCATATCAACGCCCCGACGCTAATGACACTGACTAATGATCCAAACCCCAAACCCCAGGCAACCAACAAAGAAACAGACACAAAGCTGAAAACTACAAAAAAGGCAAAACCCTGGATACAGACCCCAAATCACAAACACGCTACCAAAATGCTACAGAAAAGCCCCAGACGCAGGCCCCAAGCACTACAGCTAGGCCCCAGAAGCTCTAGACACATCCCAAAGCCAAAATGCAATCCCCAAACACTACAGAAAAGCCCCCAAACACCAGACACAGGCTGCAGAAGTCTACAAGCAGGCCCCAGCCACACCCGGATGCAGACCCCAACTGTCCACAAGCAGCTCCCAACCCACCCCCCCCCATGAACTGGACCCCCCCCCCCCACCACCCAGATGCATGCCCCAGGCCCCAGGCCTCAGCCCCAGCCCCCACACCCCAGACTCAGGCCCCAAAGGTGTACAACCAGCTCCCAACTGCCCCCCTCAAAGGGAGGCCCCAAAGCCTGCCAGAGGACCCTAGAGCGTACAACCAGCTCCCAACCCCCCCGGCACAGGCCCCAACCCCCCCCCAGACACAGGCCCCAAAGGTGTACAAGCAGGCCCCTACAGTATACAAGCAGCTCACAACCACCCCCCCAAAGGCAGGCCCCAAGCCCCTCCAGATGCAAGCCCGAAAGGTTAAAACCAGCTCCAACCCCCTAACCCCCCCCGCCCCGCGCAGACGCAGGCCCCAAAGGTGTACAAGCAGTTCCCAACCCCTCCAAGGCAGGCCCCAAAAGTGTACAGGCAGGCCCCTACAGTGTAGAAACGCTCCAACCCCCCCCGCTTCCACCTCGAGGGAGGCCCTCCCCCCCCAGTATACACGAAGCTCCCAACCCCCTCTCAGAGGAATGCCTAAAAAAGTATACAAGCAGCTCCTAACACCCCCCCCCCCCCCCAAAAGAGGCAGTCCCCAAAGGTGTACAAGCAGGCCCTCAAATCCCTTAGGTGTACAAGCAGGCCCTTCAAATCCCTTAGCCCCTGCGCCAGCTTTATTGGCGAGCAGCGAGGCTGGGGGGGGAGGGGGGCAAGACAGCCTTAAATAAAATACAAATATAAAAAGTGTTATAAATGGCTGTTATAAATCCAAATAGGATTACAATCAAAGTTTACAATTTATTAAACGAATAGAGGCAAGCAAGCAGCGCTGGGTGCGCCGGGAGTCTCTGCTCCCCCAGGACGCACGCCTGTTACGTAAGGCGGCTGGTTTTGATGCTCCCAGGCTAATACATATTCATTACTACTTCGAGAAGAGGCAGGGTTATTAGAATTGGTTTCCGGAATCCGAAACCCCTCCCAGGGGCGCCTGCGTACCAGTCTCTGGTGGTCTCTCGGGGCTTGCTCGGGCTGAATGCTGGTTGTCTTCCTCTCAGGCTTTTGTCCTTCAATTGTCCTTCAGCTCCCCCTTCCTCCTCGTTTGGGAGCCTCTGCGCCGGATTTCAGAAACTCTAGCAACATCCCCTGCAGTAGTCAGCACTTTTCCCTAAAAACCCCTTTGTTCTCTTATCACCTAGACCCGGGCCTCGATGGTAACCCTTCAAATCCCTTAGTGACACGAATTGCTGGACCATTCCTTACAAAAGGAAGGATAAAATATGTAGAGGAGCAATGGCACCCGCGAAAGCCCGGCGCCGCGGGCAGAGGCAGCGAAGGTTGACGGCAGAACAGTGCTCGGTTTGAACACGGAGAGGGAAAGCGAGGGGAAGGTGGCCGAAGCCGGCCGCAGTCTCTGAGCTCTCCTCCTCCTGATTGTTTACTCTCAAAGCCATTTCTGTCTGTGTGCGGGCACCCGGAGCCGGCAGAAGTCCCCGTGAAGTCCTTCGGCAGGACGGAGGGCTGCGTGGGCTCCAGTGAGAGAGGGAGTTAGGAGAATCTTATCAAGTAGAGATAGAGCGCTGACAGCGTTAAACTAGGATGCTACTTAGTGTCTTTGCTAACTATGGTGCATTGTGCCAATTAACTAAAGCAAGAAGCCTTGGGCCCCTTACCAAGGTCAGTCTCCTAATAAGAGAGTGAGCCTGTCTTAAGAAACTGGGAGAAACTGGTCCTGCAGATGGACAAGAGCCAAGGAGCAACTGAGTCTGCGCAAAGACAAGAGGTCAACTAGCGGTGACGAGGAAGAGTCATCAATCTTCATGCCCACGACCTCCCGTGCTGCCCAGCGCTGAATAAACATACCTACTTTACAATCTCACTGATTGTGGAGTCCCTTTTCCGCAAGTCACTAGCAGCGGTTTCTTCCGCAGAGGTTTTCCCAGAGCCGCTTCAAAGCTTCCCTCGCGGAGCTGGGGCGTCGCAGGGGGTCGTCAAAGCACGCACACACACACACACACACACACACACACACAGGCGTTGTTGTCCAAACAGAAAGTATTTACAACAAATTCGACAAGCGGTTTTCCTCTGCCAGCAGCAAATGCCTGAGGGCCCCTACAGCTTCACAAATCATAGCACAAAGAGCCTAAAGTTCCTCTAAAATTTAGGGAAATGATTCAAAATAGATCTGCTAGGGGAAAACGATCACTGGCGGCAGGGTACACAATACACGCGAGTCTCAGCTCTCCTCCGCAGGGTCAGTGCCCACGCCCAAGTGCGACGCTGATGGCACCCGAACATTTGCTGTAGCAGGCAGCAGAGCCAGCAGCTCAGGGGAGCAATTTTAAAAACCAGGAGGCACTTAAACCAACCCTTAATTGACCCAGTTACTGCAGGAGAGTCCCGACTACTCGCCCTGGAGTCCTACTGTCACCAACAAAAAGCACCAACCAAAGCTTGGGGGAACTTTGGTACAGCACAAGAGAAGGGAGTGGGGGTAGCGTAGCCGTATCGCAGAGCTGCTGCTTTTCACACCATTTTATCATCCCTGATAATTGAAAGTAAGGCCGGGTGGGCTGACCCCACCACCACCACTCCTGGCAGCATGTTTGGTCCACAACGCTAGAATAATTATTTTGCTCCCTCCCGCCCCTACAGCTTCATCATCTGAAAAGATTACAGTCAAAACAATGGCATACACAAATAAAAGTCAAGAGTTGACATAGTAACTCCGGGATTTGGGTATCAACTGTCCGAGAAATCAGAACACCCAGGCTTCACAATGTGCCCAACATCGAGCTGTGCCAAGGGGGGCGGAAGGAAGAAGCTTTCCGTTTAAGCCTTCAGAGCATCGCTCCATCACTACGTCAATTCACAGCCACCACAGCGTGCCGATGGACATCTTTCTGTGCCAAAAGAAACAAGTGCTTTGTCCTCTTGATATCAAAGGTAGCCACCTATAGTTACGGAACCATGCACAAGACCTTAACTCTGACCAGCAGGAAAACTTAGGACAACTGAGTGCAGATCCTGCCAATTTCTACCAGTTCCAACTGTGCTTTAAGTCTCATTGCAAAGCCTCAGTTAGAAAAAGGATCACCTCAGGGTATCCAACAAGAAGAAGAGTTGTTTTCTTTTTTTTCTTTTTTTCTTTTTTTTTTTTTAATATACCATAGGACTATGCAGTTCAATCATCAATCATCTTGGAAAGCTCAAGGAGGAGGTCATCCTCATCCTTCCCTGGGTCCAAGTCGAGCTCGGCTTCCAGTATGCCGTCTGAGAGTTCCCAAAGTAGCATCTCTAAATCCTCGTCTACAGATACGGGCGCGTTGCCTGTGGAACTCAGCCGGCGTGTCCTTGCTTCTTCTAGCTGGGAAGAAGCTGAAGTCGAGCTTGAGAACTCCATTGGCTCCACGGATTCTGCCTGGCTTCCAAGATGTGCTTCAGGGTTTCTCTGTGAAGCCAGAGCACCCGGAGTCTAGCAAAGATGGGAAACCAACATGGCCTCCCGGAAGCCCAGTGTCCGAGAACTACATCTCCCGGCATGCTCTGGGAAAACAATATGGACTCCCGGAAACCCGGTGGCCAAGAACTACATTTCCCAGCACTCCCCAGAAAATTGAGCCTCGCACCTTGCCGTAGGACGCCATTTTTTGCTCTGTTACATTACCGGTTTCGTGTTTATGGAGGGTTTTCCCGCCGTTTTGGGGGGTTTCCCCTCAATTTCGGGTTTTCAGCTCTCCATTTCAGAGTTCTTCCCCGCAATTTTGGGGTTCCTTCCCCTAATTTGGTGCTTCGCCCCCCCCCCACTTTTGGGGTTCCCCCTCCATTTTGGGGATTCCCCCCAATTCCAAGCCCCCCACAATTTTGGAGGCCCCCACCATCCTTTCTTGGCCTGCCACCCTAATATTAAGGTTCTTTCCCCCAATGTTGGGGTTCTCACCACATGTTTGAGGTTCCTTCCCTTAATTTGGGGCTTAGCTCCCCGGGATCTGGGGCTTTAACCCCAATTTTGGGGGTCCCCCCCAAGTTTGGGGATTCCTCCCCAGGTCTGGGGGGGGTCCACATTCAATTCTGGAATTTCACACTTCCATTTAAGTCTTCTTCCCCCCAATTTGGGGGTTCACCCACCCAATTTTGGGGGTTCCTCCCCTAATTTGGGGGGGCCCGACCAATTTTGGGGGTCCCCCCCAATTGTAGAGTCCCCCACCCTCCTTTTTTGGGTTCCCCCCTAATATTAAAGAGTTCTTCCGCCCAATTTTGGGGGACCCCACAATTTGGCCGTTCCTTCCCCTAACTTTGGGCTTCAACCCTTCGATTTTGGGGGGGGCTCCCCCCCTCTTATTTTGGCCTTCCGCCCTAATATTAGGCCTAACCCCTAAGAACCTTGACCCCTAAGCCTATGGCAACCACGGATCTAACCCTAACCCCTACCCCAACAAACCCTAGAAACCCTAACCCTAAAAACCCTTGCAGCCCTAACCCGATAAAATTTACCACACTAAACCCCTGAAGACTGTTCTGGGGGGTCCACATTCAATTCTGGAATTTCACACTTCCATTTAAGTGTTCTGCCCCCCCAATATGGGGGTTCGCCCACCCAATTTTGGGGGTTCCTCCCCTAATTGGGGGGGACACAACCAATTTTGGGGGGGACACAACCAATTTTGGGGGGGACACAACCAATTTTAGAGTCCCCCACCCTCCTTTTTTGGGTTTCCCCCAATATTAAGAGCTCTTCCGCTCAATTTTGGGGGACCCCACAATTTTGACGTTCCTTCCCCTAACTTTGGGCTTCAACCCTTCAATTTTGGGTGGGCTCCTCCCCTCTTATTTTGGCCTTCCGCCCTAATATTAGGCCTAACCCCTAAGAACCTTGACCCCTAACGCTATGGCAACCACGGATCTAACCCTAACCCCTACCCCAACAAACCCTAGAAACCCTAACCCTAAAAACCCTTACAGCCCTAACCCGATAAAATTTACCACACTAAACCCCTGAAGACTGTTCTGGGGGGTCCACATCCAATTCTGGAATTTCACACTTCCATTTAAGTCTTCTTCCCCCCAATTTGGGGGTTCGCCCACCCAATTTTGGGGGTTCCTCCCCTAATTTGGGGGGGACACAACCGATTTTAGAGTCCCCCACCCTCCTTTTTTGGGTTCCCCCCTAATATTAAAAGTACTTCCGCCCAATTTTGGGGGACCCCACAATTTTGACGTTCCTTCCCCTAACTTGGGGCTTCAACCCTTCAATTTTGGGGGGGGCTCCCACCCTCTTATTTTGGTCTTCCGCCCTAATATTAGGCCTAACCCCTAAGAACCTTGACCCCTAACGCTATGGCAACCACGGATCTAACCCTAACCCCTACCCCAACAAACCCTAGAAACCCTAACCCTAAAAACCCTTACAGCCCTAACCCGATAAAATTTACCACACTAAACCCCTGAAGACTGTTCTGGGGGGTCCACATTCAATTCTGGAATTTCACACTTCCATTTAAGTGTTCTGCCCCCCCAATATGGGGGTTCGCCCACCCAATTTTGGGGGTTCCTCCCCTAATTGGGGGGGACACAACCAATTTTGGGGGGGACACAACCAATTTGGGGGGGTCCCCCCAATTTTAGAGTCCCCCACCCTCCTTTTTTGGGTTTCCCCCAATATTAAGAGCTCTTCCGCCCAATTTTGGGGGACCCCACAATTTTGACGTTTCTTCCCCTAAATTGGGGCTTCGACCCTTCAATTTTGGGAGGGGCTCCCCCCTTAGTTTGGCCTTCCACCCTAATATTGGGCCTTACCCCTAGGAACCCTGACCCCTAACACTACGGCTCCCACGGATCTAACCCTAACCCCTACCCCAAAAAACCCTAGAAACCCTAACCCTAAAAACCCTTACAGTCCTAACCCGATAAAATTTACCACACTAGACCTACGCCTAAAAGCCCTAACCCTAAAAATTAAGACCCTCTAAACCCTAACCCAAAACGTAAAGATTCTCAAAGCCCTAACGCTGGAGACCCTAACCTTAAAAAAAAAAAAATAAGACCTTAAAACCCTAACCCTAAATACCTGACCATAACTAAAACCCTAAGACCCTAACCCTAAAAACCCTATCAACACTAAAACCACAAAATACTTTAAAACCTTAACACACTAACCCCCAAACCCTAACCCTTATAACTCCAACCCTAACAACCTTAAAATCCTAACCCTAAACCCTGGAAACCCTAACCCTGAAACCCAACCCTAGTGCCTTAGCCCTGAAACCTTAAAACCCTAACACCTTATTAGAAACACTCTGTAACCAATACCATAGGCTCAGGCAAGTATCTCAGTGAGGTAGCATTTTTATTCACGATTGCAATGGCAGGCGTCCCACAAGCCACCTACTAGTTCCATAACACAGTTTATATAATTTTTTTTTTCCTCTCGGTGACCAGGACCCTCCCCAGTTTCCCCATTGACTGAGTAATCCATGTTCACGATCTATCCAGTGCTTCACAGAAAATACACAGCTGCTGGCCTGTTACTAGTCAATTTTATTTTTTTCTTGACTGTTTTCCTCTTTGAGGTGGTAATGTTTCTTACACCGTGATTTCCACCCAATTGCTCTAAGGATTCTGGTTGTCTGCATTTTACAAGGTTGTCTGTTAAGCTTTCTTATCACTGCAAGCATATATCAATACCACCTTCCTTCCCTCTAAACGATGTAACTCTGTGCAAAAACATTTTTATTCCCACAACCTTGATCCCCTTACCCTAAAATCCTTATTCTCTTTAACCGTAACAACTCTAACCACAACCCTAACCCTTCATATCAACCCCCCGACGCTAATGACACTGACTAATGATCCAAACCCCAAACCCCAGGCAACCAACAAAGAAACAGACACAAAGCTGAAAACTACAAAAAAGGCAAAACCCTGGATACAGACCCCAAATCACAAACACGCTACCAAAATGCTACAGAAAAGCCCCAGACGCAGGCCCCAAGCACTACAGCTAGGCCCCAGAAGCTCTAGACACATCCCAAAGCCAAAATGCAATCCCCAAACACTACAGAAAAGCCCCCAAACACCAGACACAGGCTGCAGAAGTCTACAAGCAGGCCCCAGCCACACCCGGATGCAGACCCCAACTGTCCACAAGCAGCTCCCAACCCACCCCCCCCCATGAACTGGACCCCCCCCACCACCACCCAGATGCATGCCCCAGGCCCCAGGCCTCAGCCCCAGCCCCCACACCCCAGACTCAGGCCCCAAAGGTGTACAACCAGCTCCCAACTGCCCCCCTCAAAGGGAGGCCCCAAAGCCTGCCAGAGGACCCTAGAGCGTACAACCAGCTCCCAACCCCCCCGGCACAGGCCCCAACCCCCCCCCAGACACAGGCCCCAAAGGTGTACAAGCAGGCCCCTACAGTATACAAGCAGCTCACAACCACCCCCCCAAAGGCAGGCCCCAAGCCCCTCCAGATGCAAGCCCGAAAGGTTAAAACCAGCTCCAACCCCCTAACCCCCCCCGCCCCGCGCAGACGCAGGCCCCAAAGGTGTACAAGCAGTTCCCAACCCCTCCAAGGCAGGCCCCAAAAGTGTACAGGCAGGCCCCTACAGTGTAGAAACGCTCCAACCCCCCCCGCTTCCACCTCGAGGGAGGCCCTCCCCCCCCAGTATACACGAAGCTCCCAACCCCCTCTCAGAGGAATGCCTAAAAAAGTATACAAGCAGCTCCTAACACCCCCCCCCCCCCCCCAAAAGAAGAAGTCCCCAAAGGTGTACAAGCAGGCCCTCAAATCCCTTAGGTGTACAAGCAGGCCCTTCAAATCCCTTAGCCCCTGCGCCAGCTTTATTGGCGAGCAGCGAGGCTGGGGGGGGAGGGGGGCAAGACAGCCTTAAATAAAATACAAATATAAAAAGTGTTATAAATGGCTGTTATAAATCCAAATAGGATTACAATCAAAGTTTACAATTTATTAAACGAATAGAGGCAAGCAAGCAGCGCTGGGTGCGCCGGGAGTCTCTGCTCCCCCAGGACGCACGCCTGTTACGTAAGGCGGCTGGTTTTGATGCTCCCAGGCTAATACATATTCATTACTACTTCGAGAAGAGGCAGGGTTATTAGAATTGGTTTCCGGAATCCGAAACCCCTCCCAGGGGCGCCTGCGTACCAGTTTCTGGTGGTCTCTCGGGGCTTGCTCGGGCTGAATGCTGGTTGTCTTCCTCTCAGGCTTTTGTCCTTCAATTGTCCTTCAGCTCCCCCTTCCTCCTCGTTTGGGAGCCTCTGCGCCGGATTTCAGAAACTCTAGCAACATCCCCTGCAGTAGTCAGCACTTTTCCCTAAAAACCCCTTTGTTCTCTTATCACCTAGACCCGGGCCTCGATGGTAACCCTTCAAATCCCTTAGTGACACGAATTGCTGGACCATTCCTTACAAAAGGAAGGATAAAATATGTAGAGGAGCAATGGCACCCGCGAAAGCCCGGCGCCGCGGGCAGAGGCAGCGAAGGTTGACGGCAGAACAGTGCTCGGTTTGAACACGGAGAGGGAAAGCGAGGGGAAGGTGGCCGAAGCCGGCCGCAGTCTCTGAGCTCTCCTCCTCCTGATTGTTTACTCTCAAAGCCATTTCTGTCTGTGTGCGGGCACCCGGAGCCGGCAGAAGTCCCCGTGAAGTCCTTCGGCAGGACGGAGGGCTGCGTGGGCTCCAGTGAGAGAGGGAGTTAGGAGAATCTTATCAAGTAGAGATAGAGCGCTGACAGCGTTAAACTAGGATGCTACTTAGTGTCTTTGCTAACTATGGTGCATTGTGCCAATTAACTAAAGCAAGAAGCCTTGGGCCCCTTACCAAGGTCAGTCTCCTAATAAGAGAGTGAGCCTGTCTTAAGAAACTGGGAGAAACTGGTCCTGCAGATGGACAAGAGCCAAGGAGCAACTGAGTCTGCGCAAAGACAAGAGGTCAACTAGCGGTGACGAGGAAGAGTCATCAATCTTCATGCCCACGACCTCCCGTGCTGCCCAGCGCTGAATAAACATACCTACTTTACAATCTCACTGATTGTGGAGTCCCTTTTCCGCAAGTCACTAGCAGCGGTTTCTTCCGCAGAGGTTTTCCCAGAGCCGCTTCAAAGCTTCCCTCGCGGAGCTGGGGCGTCGCAGGGGGTCGTCAAAGCACGCACACACACACACACACACACACACACACACAGGCGTTGTTGTCCAAACAGAAAGTATTTACAACAAATTCGACAAGCGGTTTTCCTCTGCCAGCAGCAAATGCCTGAGGGCCCCTACAGCTTCACAAATCATAGCACAAAGAGCCTAAAGTTCCTCTAAAACTTAGGGAAATGATTCAAAATAGATCTGCTAGGGGAAAACGATCACTGGCGGCAGGGTACACAATACACGCGAGTCTCAGCTCTCCTCCGCAGGGTCAGTGCCCACGCCCAAGTGCGACGCTGATGGCACCCGAACATTTGCTGTAGCAGGCAGCAGAGCCAGCAGCTCAGGGGAGCAATTTTAAAAACCAGGAGGCACTTAAACCAACCCTTAATTGACCCAGTTACTGCAGGAGAGTCCCGACTACTCGCCCTGGAGTCCTACTGTCACCAGCAAAAAGCACCAACCAAAGCTTGGGGGAACTTTGGTACAGCACAAGAGAAGGGAGTGGGGGTAGCGTAGCCGTATCGCAGAGCTGCTGCTTTTCACACCATTTTATCATCCCCGATAATTGAAAGTAAGGCCGGGTGGGCTGACCCCACCACCACCACTCCTGGCAGCATGTTTGGTCCACAACGCTAGAATAATTATTTTGCTCCCTCCCGCCCCTACAGCTTCATCATCTGAAAAGATTACAGTCAAAACAATGGCATACACAAATAAAAGTCAAGAGTTGACATAGTAACTCCGGGATTTGGGTATCAACTGTCCGAGAAATCAGAACACCCAGGCTTCACAATGTGCCCAACATCGAGCTGTGCCAAGGGGGGCGGAAGGAAGAAGCTTTCCGTTTAAGCCTTCAGAGCATCGCTCCATCACTACGTCAATTCACAGCCACCACAGCGTGCCGATGGACATCTTTCTGTGCCAAAAGAAACAAGTGCTTTGTCCTCTTGATATCAAAGGTAGCCACCTATAGTTACGGAACCATGCACAAGACCTTAACTCTGACCAGCAGGAAAACTTAGGACAACTGAGTGCAGATCCTGCCAATTTCTACCAGTTCCAACTGTGCTTTAAGTCTCATTGCAAAGCCTCAGTTAGAAAAAGGATCACCTCAGGGTATCCAACAAGAAGAAGAGTTGTTTTCTTTTTTTTCTTTTTTTTTTTTTTTTTAATATACCATAGGACTATGCAGTTCAATCATCAATCATCTTGGAAAGCTCAAGGAGGAGGTCATCCTCATCCTTCCCTGGGTCCAAGTCGAGCTCGGCTTCCAGTATGCCGTCTGAGAGTTCCCAAAGTAGCATCTCTAAATCCTCGTCTACAGATACGGGCGCGTTGCCTGTGGAACTCAGCCGGCGTGTCCTTGCTTCTTCTAGCTGGGAAGAAGCTGAAGTCGAGCTTGAGAACTCCATTGGCTCCACGGATTCTGCCTGGCTTCCAAGATGTGCTTCAGGTCTTGGCAGAGCAAGGAAGAGAACAATCAGTATATGCCATTTCTTAACGGGAAATCCCTTTTCTGCAAACCGGCTCTTAAAACCGTAGCCAACCCCTCCTGCACTTCAATCTTACCCAGGGATTGTTATTCAATTAACCCAGGGCTACATTTAGAGCCCAATATATTAGCAGGTACATTTTTCAGTTTGGGGGTTTCTCTGTGAAGCCAGAGCACCCGGAGTCTAGCAAAGATGGGAAACCAACATGGCCTCCCGGAAGCCCAGTGTCCGAGAACTACATCTCCCGGCATGCTCTGGGAAAACAATATGGACTCCCGGAAACCCGGTGGCCAAGAACTACATTTCCCAGCACTCCCCAGAAAATTGAGCCTCGCACCTTGCCGTAGGACGCCATTTTTTGCTCTGTTACATTACCGGTTTCGTGTTTATGGAGGGTTTTCCCGCCGTTTTGGGGGGTTTCCCCTCAATTTCGGGTTTTCAGCTCTCCATTTCAGAGTTCTTCCCCGCAATTTTGGGGTTCCTTCCCCTAATTTGGTGCTTCGCCCCCCCCCCACTTTTGGGGTTCCCCCTCCATTTTGGGGATTCCCCCCAATTCCAAGCCCCCCACAATTTTGGAGGCCCCCACCATCCTTTCTTGGCCTGCCACCCTAATATTAAGGTTCTTTCCCCCAATGTTGGGGTTCTCACCACATGTTTGAGGTTCCTTCCCTTAATTTGGGGCTTAGCTCCCCGGGATCTGGGGCTTTAACCCCAATTTTGGGGGTCCCCCCCAAGTTTGGGGATTCCTCCCCAGGTCTGGGGGGGGTCCACATTCAATTCTGGAATTTCACACTTCCATTTAAGTCTTCTTCCCCCCAATTTGGGGGTTCACCCACCCAATTTTGGGGGTTCCTCCCCTAATTTGGGGGGACCTGACCAATTTTGGGGGTCCCCCCCAATTGTAGAGTCCCCCACCCTCCTTTTTTGGGTTCCCCCCTAATATTAAAGAGTTCTTCCGCCCAATTTTGGGGGACCCCACAATTTGGCCGTTCCTTCCCCTAACTTTGGGCTTCAACCCTTCGATTTTGGGGGGGGCTCCCCCCCTCTTATTTTGGCCTTCCGCCCTAATATTAGGCCTAACCCCTAAGAACCTTGACCCCTAAGCCTATGGCAACCACGGATCTAACCCTAACCCCTACCCCAACAAACCCTAGAAACCCTAACCCTAAAAACCCTTGCAGCCCTAACCCGATAAAATTTACCACACTAAACCCCTGAAGACTGTTCTGGGGGGTCCACATTCAATTCTGGAATTTCACACTTCCATTTAAGTCTTCTTCCCCCCAATTTGGGGGTTCGCCCACCCAATTTTGGGGGTTCCTCCCCTAATTTGGGGGGGACACAACCGATTTTAGAGTCCCCCACCCTCCTTTTTTGGGTTCCCCCCTAATATTAAAAGTACTTCCGCCCAATTTTGGGGGACCCCACAATTTTGACGTTCCTTCCCCTAACTTGGGGCTTCAACCCTTCAATTTTGGGGGGGGCTCCCACCCTCTTATTTTGGTCTTCCGCCCTAATATTAGGCCTAACCCCTAAGAACCTTGACCCCTAACGCTATGGCAACCACGGATCTAACCCTAACCCCTACCCCAACAAACCCTAGAAACCCTAACCCTAAAAACCCTTACAGCCCTAACCCGATAAAATTTACCACACTAAACCCCTGAAGACTGTTCTGGGGGGTCCACATTCAATTCTGGAATTTCACACTTCCATTTAAGTGTTCTGCCCCCCCAATATGGGGGTTCGCCCACCCAATTTTTGGGGTTCCTCCCCTAATTGGGGGGGACACAACCAATTTTGGGGGGGACACAACCAATTTGGGGGGGTCCCCCCAATTTTAGAGTCCCCCACCCTCCTTTTTTGGGTTTCCCCCAATATTAAGAGCTCTTCCGCCCAATTTTGGGGGACCCCACAATTTTGACGTTTCTTCCCCTAAATTGGGGCTTCGACCCTTCAATTTTGGGGGGGGCTCCCCCCTTAGTTTGGCCTTCCACCCTAATATTGGGCCTTACCCCTAGGAACCCTGACCCCTAACACTACGGCTCCCACGGATCTAACCCTAACCCCTACCCCAAAAAACCCTAGAAACCCTAACCCTAAAAACGCTTACAGTCCTAACCCGATAAAATTTACCACACTAGACCTACGCCTAAAAGCCCTAACCCTAAAAATTAAGACCCTCTAAACCCTAACCCAAAACGTAAAGATTCTCAAAGCCCTAACGCTGGAGACCCTAACCTTAAAAAAAAAAAATAAGACCTTAAAACCCTAACCCTAAATACCTGACCATAACTAAAACCCTAAGACCCTAACCCTAAAAACCCTATCAACACTAAAACCACAAAATACTTTAAAACCTTAACACACTAACCCCCAAACCCTAACCCTTATAACTCCAACCCTAACAACCTTAAAATCCTAACCCTAAACCCTGGAAACCCTAACCCTGAAACCCAACCCTAGTGCCTTAGCCCTGAAACCTTAAAACCCTAACACCTTATTAGAAACACTCTGTAACCAATACCATAGGCTCAGGCAAGTATCTCAGTGAGGTAGCATTTTTATTCACGATTGCAATGGCAGGCGTCCCACAAGCCACCTACTAGTTCCATAACACAGTTTATATAATTTTTTTTTTCCTCTCGGTGACCAGGACCCTCCCCAGTTTCCCCATTGACTGAGTAATCCATGTTCACGATCTATCCAGTGCTTCACAGAAAATACACAGCTGCTGGCCTGTTACTAGTCAATTTTATTTTTTTCTTGACTGTTTTCCTCTTTGAGGTGGTAATGTTTCTTACACCGTGATTTCCACCCAATTGCTCTAAGGATTCTGGTTGTCTGCATTTTACAAGGTTGTCTGTTAAGCTTTCTTATCACTGCAAGCATATATCAATACCACCTTCCTTCCCTCTAAACGATGTAACTCTGTGCAAAAACATTTTTATTCCCACAACCTTGATCCCCTTACCCTAAAATCCTTATTCTCTTTAACCGTAACAACTCTAACCACAACCCTAACCCTTCATATCAACCCCCCGATGCTAATGACACTGACTAATGATCCAAACCCCAAACCCCAGGCAACCAACAAAGAAACAGACACAAAGCTGAAAACTACAAAAAAGGCAAAACCCTGGATACAGACCCCAAATCACAAACACGCTACCAAAATGCTACAGAAAAGCCCCAGACGCAGGCCCCAAGCACTACAGCTAGGCCCCAGAAGGTCTAGACACATCCCAAAGCCAAAATGCAATCCCCAAACACTACAGAAAAGCCCCCAAACACCAGACACAGGCTGCAGAAGTCTACAAGCAGGCCCCAGCCACACCCGGATGCAGACCCCAACTGTCCACAAGCAGCTCCCAACCCACCCCCCCCATGAACTGGACCCCCCCCCCCCCACCACCCAGATGCATGCCCCAGGCCCCAGGCCTCAGCCCCAGCCCCCACACCCCAGACTCAGGCCCCAAAGGTGTACAACCAGCTCCCAACTGCCCCCCTCAAAGGGAGGCCCCAAAGCCTGCCAGAGGACCCTAGAGCGTACAAGCAGCTCCCAACCCCCCCGGCACAGGCCCCAACCCCCCCCCAGACACAGGCCCCAAAGGTATACAAGCAACTCCCCATCCTCCCCAGAGGCACGCCCCAAAGGTGTACAAACAGCCCCAACCCCCCAAGACCCAGACCCCTACAGCGTAGAAGCAGCTCCCAACCCCATGCCCCCAAGGCACATGCCCCAACCCCTCCCCCAAGGCAGGCCCTAACAGTGTACAAGCAGCTCCCACCCCCCCCCAGACGCAGGCCCCAAAGGTGTACAAGCAGGCCCCTACAGTATACAAGCAGCTCACAACCACCCCCCCAAAGGCAGGCCCCAAGCCCCTCCAGATGCAAGCCCGAAAGGTTAAAACCAGCTCCAACCCCCTAACCCCCCCCGCCCCGCGCAGACGCAGGCCCCAAAGGTGTACAAGCAGTTCCCAACCCCTCCAAGGCAGGCCCCAAAAGTGTACAGGCAGGCCCCTACAGTGTAGAAACGCTCCAACCCCCCCCGCTTCCACCTCGAGGGAGGCCCTCCCCCCCCAGTATACACGAAGCTCCCAACCCCCTCTCAGAGGAATGCCTAAAAAAGTATACAAGCAGCTCCTAACACCCCCCCCCCCCCCCAAAAGAGGCAGTCCCCAAAGGTGTACAAGCAGGCCCTCAAATCCCTTAGGTGTACAAGCAGGCCCTTCAAATCCCTTAGCCCCTGCGCCAGCTTTATTGGCGAGCAGCGAGGCTGGGGGGGGAGGGGGGCAAGACAGCCTTAAATAAAATACAAATATAAAAAGTGTTATAAATGGCTGTTATAAATCCAAATAGGATTACAATCAAAGTTTACAATTTATTAAACGAATAGAGGCAAGCAAGCAGCGCTGGGTGCGCCGGGAGTCTCTGCTCCCCCAGGACGCACGCCTGTTACGTAAGGCGGCTGGTTTTGATGCTCCCAGGCTAATACATATTCATTACTACTTCGAGAAGAGGCAGGGTTATTAGAATTGGTTTCCGGAATCCGAAACCCCTCCCAGGGGCGCCTGCGTACCAGTCTCTGGTGGTCTCTCGGGGCTTGCTCGGGCTGAATGCTGGTTGTCTTCCTCTCAGGCTTTTGTCCTTCAATTGTCCTTCAGCTCCCCCTTCCTCCTCGTTTGGGAGCCTCTGCGCCGGATTTCAGAAACTCTAGCAACATCCCCTGCAGTAGTCAGCACTTTTCCCTAAAAACCCCTTTGTTCTCTTATCACCTAGACCCGGGCCTCGATGGTAACCCTTCAAATCCCTTAGTGACACGAATTGCTGGACCATTCCTTACAAAAGGAAGGATAAAATACGTAGAGGAGCAATGGCACCCGCGAAAGCCCGGCGCCGCGGGCAGAGGCAGCGAAGGTTGACGGCAGAACAGTGCTCGGTTTGAACACGGAGAGGGAAAGCGAGGGGAAGGTGGCCGAAGCCGGCCGCAGTCTCTGAGCTCTCCTCCTCCTGATTGTTTTCTCTCAAAGCCATTTCTGTCTGTGTGCGGGCACCCGGAGCCGGCAGAAGTCCCCGTGAAGTCCTTCGGCAGGACGGAGGGCTGCGTGGGCTCCAGTGAGAGAGGGAGTTAGGAGAATCTTATCAAGTAGAGATAGAGCGCTGACAGCGTTAAACTAGGATGCTACTTAGTGTCTTTGCTAACTATGGTGCATTGTGCCAATTAACTAAAGCAAGAAGCCTTGGGCCCCTTACCAAGGTCAGTCTCCTAATAAGAGAGTGAGCCTGTCTTAAGAAACTGGGAGAAACTGGTCCTGCAGATGGACAAGAGCCAAGGAGCAACTGAGTCTGCGCAAAGACAAGAGGTCAACTAGCGGTGACGAGGAAGAGTCATCAATCTTCATGCCCACGACCTCCCGTGCTGCCCAGCGCTGAATAAACATACCTACTTTACAATCTCACTGATTGTGGAGTCCCTTTTCCGCAAGTCACTAGCAGCGGTTTCTTCCGCAGAGGTTTTCCCAGAGCCGCTTCAAAGCTTCCCTCGCGGAGCTGGGGCGTCGCAGGGGGTCGTCAAAGCACGCACACACACACACACACACACACACACACACAGGCGTTGTTGTCCAAACAGAAAGTATTTATAACAAATTCGACAAGCGGTTTTCCTCTGCCAGCAGCAAATGCCTGAGGGCCCCTACAGCTTCACAAATCATAGCACAAAGAGCCTAAAGTTCCTCTAAAATTTAGGGAAATGATTCAAAATAGATCTGCTAGGGGAAAACGATCACTGGCGGCAGGGTACACAATACACGCGAGTCTCAGCTCTCCTCCGCAGGGTCAGTGCCCACGCCCAAGTGCGACGCTGATGGCACCCGAACATTTGCTGTAGCAGGCAGCAGAGCCAGCAGCTCAGGGGAGCAATTTTAAAAACCAGGAGGCACTTAAACCAACCCTTAATTGACCCAGTTACTGCAGGAGAGTCCCGACTACTCGCCCTGGAGTCCTACTGTCACCAGCAAAAAGCACCAACCAAAGCTTGGGGGAACTTTGGTACAGCACAAGAGAAGGGAGTGGGGGTAGCGTAGCCGTATCGCAGAGCTGCTGCTTTTCACACCATTTTATCATCCCCGATAACTGAAAGTAAGGCCGGGTGGGCTGACCCCACCACCACCACTCCTGGCAGCATGTTTGGTCCACAACGCTAGAATAATTATTTTGCTCCCTCCCGCCCCTACAGCTTCATCATCTGAAAAGATTACAGTCAAAACAATGGCATACACAAATAAAAGTCAAGAGTTGACATAGTAACTCCGGGATTTGGGTATCAACTGTCCGAGAAATCAGAACACCCAGGCTTCACAATGTGCCCAACATCGAGCTGTGCCAAGGGGGGCGGAAGGAAGAAGCTTTCCGTTTAAGCCTTCAGAGCATCGCTCCATCACTACGTCAATTCACAGCCACCACAGCGTGCCGATGGACATCTTTCTGTGCCAAAAGAAACAAGTGCTTTGTCCTCTTGATATCAAAGGTAGCCACCTATAGTTACGGAACCATGCACAAGACCTTAACTCTGACCAGCAGGAAAACTTAGGACAACTGAGTGCAGATCCTGCCAATTTCTACCAGTTCCAACTGTGCTTTAAGTCTCATTGCAAAGCCTCAGTTAGAAAAAGGATCACCTCAGGGTATCCAACAAGAAGAAGAGTTGTTTTCTTTTTTTTCTTTTTTTCTTTTTTTTTTTTTTAATATACCATAGGACTATGCAGTTCAATCATCAATCATCTTGGAAAGCTCAAGGAGGAGGTCATCCTCATCCTTCCCTGGGTCCAAGTCGAGCTCGGCTTCCAGTATGCCGTCTGAGAGTTCCCAAAGTAGCATCTCTAAATCCTCGTCTACAGATACGGGCGCGTTGCCTGTGGAACTCAGCCGGCGTGTCCTTGCTTCTTCTAGCTGGGAAGAAGCTGAAGTCGAGCTTGAGAACTCCATTGGCTCCACGGATTCTGCCTGGCTTCCAAGATGTGCTTCAGGTCTTGGCAGAGCAAGGAAGAGAACAATCAGTATATGCCATTTCTTAACGGGAAATCCCTTTTCTGCAAACCGGCTCTTAAAACCGTAGCCAACCCCTCCTGCACTTCAATCTTACCCAGGGATTGTTATTCAATTAACCCAGGGCTACATTTAGAGCCCAATATATTAGCAGGTACATTTTTCAGTTTGGGGGTTTCTCTGTGAAGCCAGAGCACCCGGAGTCTAGCAAAGATGGGAAACCAACATGGCCTCCCGGAAGCCCAGTGTCCGAGAACTACATCTCCCGGCATGCTCTGGGAAAACAATATGGACTCCCGGAAACCCGGTGGCCAAGAACTACATTTCCCAGCACTCCCCAGAAAATTGAGCCTCGCACCTTGCCGTAGGACGCCATTTTTTGCTCTGTTACATTACCGGTTTCGTGTTTATGGAGGGTTTTCCCGCCGTTTTGGGGGGTTTCCCCTCAATTTCGGGTTTTCAGCTCTCCATTTCAGAGTTCTTCCCCGCAATTTTGGGGTTCCTTCCCCTAATTTGGTGCTTCGCCCCCCCCCCACTTTTGGGGTTCCCCCTCCATTTTGGGGATTCCCCCCAATTCCAAGCCCCCCACAATTTTGGAGGCCCCCACCATCCTTTCTTGGCCTGCCACCCTAATATTAAGGTTCTTTCCCCCAATGTTGGGGTTCTCACCACATGTTTGAGGTTCCTTCCCTTAATTTGGGGCTTAGCTCCCCGGGATCTGGGGCTTTAACCCCAATTTTGGGGGTCCCCCCCAAGTTTGGGGATTCCTCCCCAGGTCTGGGGGGGGTCCACATTCAATTCTGGAATTTCACACTTCCATTTAAGTCTTCTTCCCCCCAATTTGGGGGTTCACCCACCCAATTTTGGGGGTTCCTCCCCTAATTTGGGGGGACCCGACCAATTTTGGGGGTCCCCCCCAATTGTAGAGTCCCCCACCCTCCTTTTTTGGGTTCCCCCCTAATATTAAAGAGTTCTTCCGCCCAATTTTGGGGGACCCCACAATTTGGCCGTTCCTTCCCCTAACTTTGGGCTTCAACCCTTCGATTTTGGGGGGGGCTCCCCCCCTCTTATTTTGGCCTTCCGCCCTAATATTAGGCCTAACCCCTAAGAACCTTGACCCCTAAGCCTATGGCAACCACGGATCTAACCCTAACCCCTACCCCAACAAACCCTAGAAACCCTAACCCTAAAAACCCTTGCAGCCCTAACCCGATAAAATTTACCACACTAAACCCCTGAAGACTGTTCTGGGGGGTCCACATTCAATTCTGGAATTTCACACTTCCATTTAAGTGTTCTGCCCCCCCAATATGGGGGTTCGCCCACCCAATTTTGGGGGTTCCTCCCCTAATTGGGGGGGACACAACCAATTTTGGGGGGGACACAACCAATTTTGGGGGGGACACAACCAATTTTAGAGTCCCCCACCCTCCTTTTTTGGGTTTCCCCCAATATTAAGAGCTCTTCCGCTCAATTTTGGGGGACCCCACAATTTTGACGTTCCTTCCCCTAACTTTGGGCTTCAACCCTTCAATTTTGGGTGGGCTCCTCCCCTCTTATTTTGGCCTTCCGCCCTAATATTAGGCCTAACCCCTAAGAACCTTGACCCCTAACGCTATGGCAACCACGGATCTAACCCTAACCCCTACCCCAACAAACCCTAGAAACCCTAACCCTAAAAACCCTTACAGCCCTAACCCGATAAAATTTACCACACTAAACCCCTGAAGACTGTTCTGGGGGGTCCACATCCAATTCTGGAATTTCACACTTCCATTTAAGTCTTCTTCCCCCCAATTTGGGGGTTCGCCCACCCAATTTTGGGGGTTCCTCCCCTAATTTGGGGGGGACACAACCGATTTTAGAGTCCCCCACCCTCCTTTTTTGGGTTCCCCCCTAATATTAAAAGTACTTCCGCCCAATTTTGGGGGACCCCACAATTTTGACGTTCCTTCCCCTAACTTGGGGCTTCAACCCTTCAATTTTGGGGGGGGCTCCCACCCTCTTATTTTGGTCTTCCGCCCTAATATTAGGCCTAACCCCTAAGAACCTTGACCCCTAACGCTATGGCAACCACGGATCTAACCCTAACCCCTACCCCAACAAACCCTAGAAACCCTAACCCTAAAAACCCTTACAGCCCTAACCCGATAAAATTTACCACACTAAACCCCTGAAGACTGTTCTGGGGGGTCCACATCCAATTCTGGAATTTCACACTTCCATTTAAGTCTTCTTCCCCCCAATTTGGGGGTTCGCCCACCCAATTTTGGGGGTTCCTCCCCTAATTTGGGGGGGACACAACCGATTTTAGAGTCCCCCACCCTCCTTTTTTGGGTTCCCCCCTAATATTAAAAGTACTTCCGCCCAATTTTGGGGGACCCCACAATTTTGACGTTCCTTCCCCTAACTTGGGGCTTCAACCCTTCAATTTTGGGGGGGGCTCCCACCCTCTTATTTTGGTCTTCCGCCCTAATATTAGGCCTAACCCCTAAGAACCTTGACCCCTAACGCTATGGCAACCACGGATCTAACCCTAACCCCTACCCCAACAAACCCTAGAAACCCTAACCCTAAAAACCCTTACAGCCCTAACCCGATAAAATTTACCACACTAAACCCCTGAAGACTGTTCTGGGGGGTCCACATTCAATTCTGGAATTTCACACTTCCATTTAAGTGTTCTGCCCCCCCAATATGGGGGTTCGCCCACCCAATTTTTGGGGTTCCTCCCCTAATTGGGGGGGACACAACCAATTTTGGGGGGGACACAACCAATTTGGGGGGGTCCCCCCAATTTTAGAGTCCCCCACCCTCCTTTTTTGGGTTTCCCCCAATATTAAGAGCTCTTCCGCCCAATTTTGGGGGACCCCACAATTTTGACGTTTCTTCCCCTAAATTGGGGCTTCGACCCTTCAATTTTGGGGGGGGCTCCCCCCTTAGTTTGGCCTTCCACCCTAATATTGGGCCTTACCCCTAGGAACCCTGACCCCTAACACTACGGCTCCCACGGATCTAACCCTAACCCCTACCCCAAAAAACCCTAGAAACCCTAACCCTAAAAACCCTTACAGTCCTAACCCGATAAAATTTACCACACTAGACCTACGCCTAAAAGCCCTAACCCTAAAAATTAAGACCCTCTAAACCCTAACCCAAAACGTAAAGATTCTCAAAGCCCTAACGCTGGAGACCCTAACCTTAAAAAAAAAAAAATAAGACCTTAAAACCCTAACCCTAAATACCTGACCATAACTAAAACCCTAAGACCCTAACCCTAAAAACCCTATCAACACTAAAACCACAAAATACTTTAAAACCTTAACACACTAACCCCCAAACCCTAACCCTTATAACTCCAACCCTAACAACCTTAAAATCCTAACCCTAAACCCTGGAAACCCTAACCCTGAAACCCAACCCTAGTGCCTTAGCCCTGAAACCTTAAAACCCTAACACCTTATTAGAAACACTCTGTAACCAATACCATAGGCTCAGGCAAGTATCTCAGTGAGGTAGCATTTTTATTCACGATTGCAATGGCAGGCGTCCCACAAGCCACCTACTAGTTCCATAACACAGTTTATATATTTTTTTTTTTCCTCTCGGTGACCAGGACCCTCCCCAGTTTCCCCATTGACTGAGTAATCCATGTTCACGATCTATCCAGTGCTTCACAGAAAATACACAGCTGCTGGCCTGTTACTAGTCAATTTTATTTTTTTCTTGACTGTTTTCCTCTTTGAGGTGGTAATGTTTCTTACACCGTGATTTCCACCCAATTGCTCTAAGGATTCTGGTTGTCTGCATTTTACAAGGTTGTCTGTTAAGCTTTCTTATCACTGCAAGCATATATCAATACCACCTTCCTTCCCTCTAAACGATGTAACTCTGTGCAAAAACATTTTTATTCCCACAACCTTGATCCCCTTACCCTAAAATCCTTATTCTCTTTAACCGTAACAACTCTAACCACAACCCTAACCCTTCATATCAACCCCCCGACGCTAATGACACTGACTAATGATCCAAACCCCAAACCCCAGGCAACCAACAAAGAAACAGACACAAAGCTGAAAACTACAAAAAAGGCAAAACCCTGGATACAGACCCCAAATCACAAACACGCTACCAAAATGCTACAGAAAAGCCCCAGACGCAGGCCCCAAGCACTACAGCTAGGCCCCAGAAGCTCTAGACACATCCCAAAGCCAAAATGCAATCCCCAAACACTACAGAAAAGCCCCCAAACACCAGACACAGGCTGCAGAAGTCTACAAGCAGGCCCCAGCCACACCCGGATGCAGACCCCAACTGTCCACAAGCAGCTCCCAACCCACCCCCCCCCCATCAACTGGACCCCCCCCCCCCACCACCCAGATGCATGCCCCAGGCCCCAGGCCTCAGCCCCAGCCCCCACACCCCAGACTCAGGCCCCAAAGGTGTACAACCAGCTCCCAACTGCCCCCCTCAAAGGGAGGCCCCAAAGCCTGCCAGAGGACCCTAGAGCGTACAAGCAGCTCCCAACCCCCCCGGCACAGGCCCCAACCCCCCCCCAGACACAGGCCCCAAAGGTGTACAAGCAACTCCCCATCCTCCCCAGAGGCACGCCCCAAAGGTGTACAAACAGCCCCAACCCCCCAAGACCCAGACCCCTACAGTGTAGAAGCAGCTCCCAACCCCATGCCCCCAAGGCACATGCCCCAACCCCTCCCCCAAGGCAGGCCCTAACAGTGTACAAGCAGCTCCCACCCCCCCCCAGACGCAGGCCCCAAAGGTGTACAAGCAGGCCCCTACAGTATACAAGCAGCTCACAACCACCCCCCCAAAGGCAGGCCCCAAGCCCCTCCAGATGCAAGCCCGAAAGGTTAAAACCAGCTCCAACCCCCTAACCCCCCCCGCCCCGCGCAGACGCAGGCCCCAAAGGTGTACAAGCAGTTCCCAACCCCTCCAAGGCAGGCCCCAAAAGTGTACAGGCAGGCCCCTACAGTGTAGAAACGCTCCAACCCCCCCCGCTTCCACCTCGAGGGAGGCCCTCCCCCCCCAGTATACACGAAGCTCCCAACCCCCTCTCAGAGGAATGCCTAAAAAAGTATACAAGCAGGTCCTAACACCCCCCCCCCCCCAAAAGAGGCAGTCCCCAAAGGTGTACAAGCAGGCCCTCAAATCCCTTAGGTGTACAAGCAGGCCCTTCAAATCCCTTAGCCCCTGCGCCAGCTTTATTGGCGAGCAGCGAGGCTGGGGGGGGAGGGGGGCAAGACAGCCTTAAATAAAATACAAATATAAAAAGTGTTATAAATGGCTGTTATAAATCCAAATAGGATTACAATCAAAGTTTACAATTTATTAAACGAATAGAGGCAAGCAAGCAGCGCTGGGTGCGCCGGGAGTCTCTGCTCCCCCAGGACGCACGCCTGTTACGTAAGGCGGCTGGTTTTGATGCTCCCAGGCTAATACATATTCATTACTACTTCGAGAAGAGGCAGGGTTATTAGAATTGGTTTCCGGAATCCGAAACCCCTCCCAGGGGCGCCTGCGTACCAGTCTCTGGTGGTCTCTCGGGGCTTGCTCGGGCTGAATGCTGGTTGTCTTCCTCTCAGGCTTTTGTCCTTCAATTGTCCTTCAGCTCCCCCTTCCTCCTCGTTTGGGAGCCTCTGCGCCGGATTTCAGAAACTCTAGCAACATCCCCTGCAGTAGTCAGCACTTTTCCCTAAAAACCCCTTTGTTCTCTTATCACCTAGACCCGGGCCTCGATGGTAACCCTTCAAATCCCTTAGTGACACGAATTGCTGGACCATTCCTTACAAAAGGAAGGATAAAATATGTAGAGGAGCAATGGCACCCGCGAAAGCCCGGCGCCGCGGGCAGAGGCAGCGAAGGTTGACGGCAGAACAGTGCTCGGTTTGAACACGGAGAGGGAAAGCGAGGGGAAGGTGGCCGAAGCCGGCCGCAGTCTCTGAGCTCTCCTCCTCCTGATTGTTTTCTCTCAAAGCCATTTCTGTCTGTGTGCGGGCACCCGGAGCCGGCAGAAGTCCCCGTGAAGTCCTTCGGCAGGACGGAGGGCTGCGTGGGCTCCAGTGAGAGAGGGAGTTAGGAGAATCTTATCAAGTAGAGATAGAGCGCTGACAGCGTTAAACTAGGATGCTACTTAGTGTCTTTGCTAACTATGGTGCATTGTGCCAATTAACTAAAGCAAGAAGCCTTGGGCCCCTTACCAAGGTCAGTCTCCTAATAAGAGAGTGAGCCTGTCTTAAGAAACTGGGAGAAACTGGTCCTGCAGATGGACAAGAGCCAAGGAGCAACTGAGTCTGCGCAAAGACAAGAGGTCAACTAGCGGTGACGAGGAAGAGTCATCAATCTTCATGCCCACGACCTCCCGTGCTGCCCAGCGCTGAATAAACATACCTACTTTACAATCTCACTGATTGTGGAGTCCCTTTTCCGCAAGTCACTAGCAGCGGTTTCTTCCGCAGAGGTTTTCCCAGAGCCGCTTCAAAGCTTCCCTCGCGGAGCTGGGGCGTCGCAGGGGGTCGTCAAAGCACGCACACACACACACACACACACACACACACACACACAGGCGTTGTTGTCCAAACAGAAAGTATTTACAACAAATTCGACAAGCGGTTTTCCTCTGCCAGCAGCAAATGCCTGAGGGCCCCTACAGCTTCACAAATCATAGCACAAAGAGCCTAAAGTTCCTCTAAAATTTAGGGAAATGATTCAAAATAGATCTGCTAGGGGAAAACGATCACTGGCGGCAGGGTACACAATACACGCGAGTCTCAGCTCTCCTCCGCAGGGTCAGTGCCCACGCCCAAGTGCGACGCTGATGGCACCCGAACATTTGCTGTAGCAGGCAGCAGAGCCAGCAGCTCAGGGGAGCAATTTTAAAAACCAGGAGGCACTTAAACCAACCCTTAATTGACCCAGTTACTGCAGGAGAGTCCCGACTACTCGCCCTGGAGTCCTACTGTCACCAGCAAAAAGCACCAACCAAAGCTTGGGGGAACTTTGGTACAGCACAAGAGAAGGGAGTGGGGGTAGCGTAGCCGTATCGCAGAGCTGCTGCTTTTCACACCATTTTATCATCCCCGATAACTGAAAGTAAGGCCGGGTGGGCTGACCCCACCACCACCACTCCTGGCAGCATGTTTGGTCCACAACGCTAGAATAATTATTTTGCTCCCTCCCGCCCCTACAGCTTCATCATCTGAAAAGATTACAGTCAAAACAATGGCATACACAAATAAAAGTCAAGAGTTGACATAGTAACTCCGGGATTTGGGTATCAACTGTCCGAGAAATCAGAACACCCAGGCTTCACAATGTGCCCAACATCGAGCTGTGCCAAGGGGGGCGGAAGGAAGAAGCTTTCCGTTTAAGCCTTCAGAGCATCGCTCCATCACTACGTCAATTCACAGCCACCACAGCGTGCCGATGGACATCTTTCTGTGCCAAAAGAAACAAGTGCTTTGTCCTCTTGATATCAAAGGTAGCCACCTATAGTTACGGAACCATGCACAAGACCTTAACTCTGACCAGCAGGAAAACTTAGGACAACTGAGTGCAGATCCTGCCAATTTCTACCAGTTCCAACTGTGCTTTAAGTCTCATTGCAAAGCCTCAGTTAGAAAAAGGATCACCTCAGGGTATCCAACAAGAAGAAGAGTTGTTTTCTTTTTTTTCTTTTTTTCTTTTTTTTTTTTTTAATATACCATAGGACTATGCAGTTCAATCATCAATCATCTTGGAAAGCTCAAGGAGGAGGTCATCCTCATCCTTCCCTGGGTCCAAGTCGAGCTCGGCTTCCAGTATGCCGTCTGAGAGTTCCCAAAGTAGCATCTCTAAATCCTCGTCTACAGATACGGGCGCGTTGCCTGTGGAACTCAGCCGGCGTGTCCTTGCTTCTTCTAGCTGGGAAGAAGCTGAAGTCGAGCTTGAGAACTCCATTGGCTCCACGGATTCTGCCTGGCTTCCAAGATGTGCTTCAGGTCTTGGCAGAGCAAGGAAGAGAACAATCAGTATATGCCATTTCTTAACGGGAAATCCCTTTTCTGCAAACCGGCTCTTAAAACCGTAGCCAACCCCTCCTGCACTTCAATCTTACCCAGGGATTGTTATTCAATTAACCCAGGGCTACATTTAGAGCCCAATATATTAGCAGGTACATTTTTCAGTTTGGGGGTTTCTCTGTGAAGCCAGAGCACCCGGAGTCTAGCAAAGATGGGAAACCAACATGGCCTCCCGGAAGCCCAGTGTCCGAGAACTACATCTCCCGGCATGCTCTGGGAAAACAATATGGACTCCCGGAAACCCGGTGGCCAAGAACTACATTTCCCAGCACTCCCCAGAAAATTGAGCCTCGCACCTTGCCGTAGGACGCCATTTTTTGCTCTGTTACATTACCGGTTTCGTGTTTATGGAGGGTTTTCCCGCCGTTTTGGGGGGTTTCCCCTCAATTTCGGGTTTTCAGCTCTCCATTTCAGAGTTCTTCCCCGCAATTTTGGGGTTCCTTCCCCTAATTTGGTGCTTCGCCCCCCCCCCACTTTTGGGGTTCCCCCTCCATTTTGGGGATTCCCCCCAATTCCAAGCCCCCCACAATTTTGGAGGCCCCCACCATCCTTTCTTGGCCTGCCACCCTAATATTAAGGTTCTTTCCCCCAATGTTGGGGTTCTCACCACATGTTTGAGGTTCCTTCCCTTAATTTGGGGCTTAGCTCCCCGGGATCTGGGGCTTTAACCCCAATTTTGGGGGTCCCCCCCAAGTTTGGGGATTCCTCCCCAGGTCTGGGGGGGGTCCACATTCAATTCTGGAATTTCACACTTCCATTTAAGTCTTCTTCCCCCCAATTTGGGGGTTCACCCACCCAATTTTGGGGGTTCCTCCCCTAATTTGGGGGGACCCGACCAATTTTGGGGGTCCCCCCCAATTGTAGAGTCCCCCACCCTCCTTTTTTGGGTTCCCCCCTAATATTAAAGAGTTCTTCCGCCCAATTTTGGGGGACCCCACAATTTGGCCGTTCCTTCCCCTAACTTTGGGCTTCAACCCTTCGATTTTGGGGGGGGCTCCCCCCCTCTTATTTTGGCCTTCCGCCCTAATATTAGGCCTAACCCCTAAGAACCTTGACCCCTAAGCCTATGGCAACCACGGATCTAACCCTAACCCCTACCCCAACAAACCCTAGAAACCCTAACCCTAAAAACCCTTGCAGCCCTAACCCGATAAAATTTACCACACTAAACCCCTGAAGACTGTTCTGGGGGGTCCACATTCAATTCTGGAATTTCACACTTCCATTTAAGTGTTCTGCCCCCCCAATATGGGGGTTCGCCCACCCAATTTTGGGGGTTCCTCCCCTAATTGGGGGGGACACAACCAATTTTGGGGGGGACACAACCAATTTTGGGGGGGACACAACCAATTTTAGAGTCCCCCACCCTCCTTTTTTGGGTTTCCCCAAATATTAAGAGCTCTTCCGCTCAATTTTGGGGGACCCCACAATTTTGACGTTCCTTCCCCTAACTTTGGGCTTCAACCCTTCAATTTTGGGTGGGCTCCTCCCCTCTTATTTTGGCCTTCCGCCCTAATATTAGGCCTAACCCCTAAGAACCTTGACCCCTAACCCTATGGCAACCACGGATCTAACCCTAACCCCTACCCCAACAAACCCTAGAAACCCTAACCCTAAAAACCCTTACAGCCCTAACCCGATAAAATTTACCACACTAAACCCCTGAAGACTGTTCTGGGGGGTCCACATCCAATTCTGGAATTTCACACTTCCATTTAAGTCTTCTTCCCCCCAATTTGGGGGTTCGCCCACCCAATTTTGGGGGTTCCTCCCCTAATTGGGGGGGACACAACCAATTTTGGGGGGGACACAACCAATTTGGGGGGGTCCCCCCAATTTTAGAGTCCCCCACCCTCCTTTTTTGGGTTTCCCCCAATATTAAGAGCTCTTCCGCCCAATTTTGGGGGACCCCACAATTTTGACGTTTCTTCCCCTAAATTGGGGCTTCGACCCTTCAATTTTGGGGGGGGCTCCCCCCTTAGTTTGGCCTTCCACCCTAATATTGGGCCTTACCCCTAAGAACCCTGACCCCTAACACTACGGCTCCCACGGATCTAACCCTAACCCCTACCCCAAAAAACCCTAGAAACCCTAACCCTAAAAACCCTTACAGTCCTAACCCGATAAAATTTACCACACTAGACCTACGCCTAAAAGCCCTAACCCTAAAAATTAAGACCCTCTAAACCCTAACCCAAAACGTAAAGATTCTCAAAGCCCTAACGCTGGAGACCCTAACCTTAAAAAAAAAAAAATAAGACCTTAAAACCCTAACCCTAAATACCTGACCATAACTAAAACCCTAAGACCCTAACCCTAAAAACCCTATCAACACTAAAACCACAAAATACTTTAAAACCTTAACACACTAACCCCCAAACCCTAACCCTTATAACTCCAACCCTAACAACCTTAAAATCCTAACCCTAAACCCTGGAAACCCTAACCCTGAAACCCAACCCTACTGCCTTAGCCCTGAAACCTTAAAACCCTAACACCTTATTAGAAACACTCTGTAACCAATACCATAGGCTCAGGCAAGTATCTCAGTGAGGTAGCATTTTTATTCACGATTGCAATGGCAGGCGTCCCACAAGCCACCTACTAGTTCCATAACACAGTTTATATAATTTTTTTTTTCCTCTCGGTGACCAGGACCCTCCCCAGTTTCCCCATTGACTGAGTAATCCATGTTCACGATCTATCCAGTGCTTCACAGAAAATACACAGCTGCTGGCCTGTTACTAGTCAATTTTATTTTTTTCTTGACTGTTTTCCTCTTTGAGGTGGTAATGTTTCTTACACCGTGATTTCCACCCAATTGCTCTAAGGATTCTGGTTGTCTGCATTTTACAAGGTTGTCTGTTAAGCTTTCTTATCACTGCAAGCATATATCAATACCACCTTCCTTCCCTCTAAACGATGTAACTCTGTGCAAAAACATTTTTATTCCCACAACCTTGATCCCCTTACCCTAAAATCCTTATTCTCTTTAACCGTAACAACTCTAACCACAACCCTAACCCTTCATATCAACCCCCCGACGCTAATGACACTGACTAATGATCCAAACCCCAAACCCCAGGCAACCAACAAAGAAACAGACACAAAGCTGAAAACTACAAAAAAGGCAAAACCCTGGATACAGACCCCAAATCACAAACACGCTACCAAAATGCTACAGAAAAGCCCCAGACGCAGGCCCCAAGCACTACAGCTAGGCCCCAGAAGCTCTAGACACATCCCAAAGCCAAAATGCAATCCCCAAACACTACAGAAAAGCCCCCAAACACCAGACACAGGCTGCAGAAGTCTACAAGCAGGCCCCAGCCACACCCGGATGCAGACCCCAACTGTCCACAAGCAGCTCCCAACCCACCCCCCCCCATGAACTGGACCCCCCACCACCACCACCAGATGCATGCCCCAGGCCCCAGGCCTCAGCCCCAGCCCCCACACCCCAGACTCAGGCCCCAAAGGTGTACAACCAGCTCCCAACTGCCCCCCTCAAAGGGAGGCCCCAAAGCCTGCCAGAGGACCCTAGAGCGTACAAGCAGCTCCCAACCCCCCCGGCACAGGCCCCAACCCCCCCCCAGACACAGGCCCCAAAGGTGTACAAGCAACTCCCCATCCTCCCCAGAGGCACGCCCCAAAGGTGTACAAACAGCCCCAACCCCCCAAGACCCAGACCCCTACAGCGTAGAAGCAGCTCCCAACCCCATGCCCCCAAGGCACATGCCCCAACCCCTCCCCCAAGGCAGGCCCTAACAGTGTACAAGCAGCTCCCACCCCCCCCCAGACGCAGGCCCCAAAGGTGTACAAGCAGGCCCCTACAGTATACAAGCAGCTCACAACCACCCCCCCAAAGGCAGGCCCCAAGCCCCTCCAGATGCAAGCCCGAAAGGTTAAAACCAGCTCCAACCCCCTAACCCCCCCCGCCCCGCGCAGACGCAGGCCCCAAAGGTGTACAAGCAGTTCCCAACCCCTCCAAGGCAGGCCCCAAAAGTGTACAGGCAGGCCCCTACAGTGTAGAAACGCTCCAACCCCCCCCGCTTCCACCTCGAGGGAGGCCCTCCTCCCCCAGTATACACGAAGCTCCCAACCCCCTCTCAGAGGAATGCCTAAAAAAGTATACAAGCAGCTCCTAACAGGCCCCCCCCCCCCCCCCCAAAAGAGGCAGTCCCCAAAGGTGTACAAGCAGGCCCTCAAATCCCTTAGGTGTACAAGCAGGCCCTTCAAATCCCTTAGCCCCTGCGCCAGCTTTATTGGCGAGCAGCGAGGCTGGGGGGGGAGGGGGGCAAGACAGCCTTAAATAAAATACAAATATAAAAAGTGTTATAAATGGCTGTTATAAATCCAAATAGGATTACAATCAAAGTTTACAATTTATTAAACGAATAGAGGCAAGCAAGCAGCGCTGGGTGCGCCGGGAGTCTCTGCTCCCCCAGGACGCACGCCTGTTACGTAAGGCGGCTGGTTTTGATGCTCCCAGGCTAATACATATTCATTACTACTTCGAGAAGAGGCAGGGTTATTAGAATTGGTTTCCGGAATCCGAAACCCCTCCCAGGGGCCCCTGCGTACCAGTCTCTGGTGGTCTCTCGGGGCTTGCTCGGGCTGAATGCTGGTTGTCTTCCTCTCAGGCTTTTGTCCTTCAATTGTCCTTCAGCTCCCCCTTCCTCCTCGTTTGGGAGCCTCTGCGCCGGATTTCAGAAACTCTAGCAACATCCCCTGCAGTAGTCAGCACTTTTCCCTAAAAACCCCTTTGTTCTCTTATCACCTAGACCCGGGCCTCGATGGTAACCCTTCAAATCCCTTAGTGACACGAATTGCTGGACCATTCCTTACAAAAGGAAGGATAAAATATGTAGAGGAGCAATGGCACCCACGAAAGCCCGGCGCCGCGGGCAGAGGCAGCGAAGGTTGACGGCAGAACAGTGCTCGGTTTGAACACGGAGAGGGAAAGCGAGGGGAAGGTGGCCGAAGCCGGCCGCAGTCTCTGAGCTCTCCTCCTCCTGATTGTTTTCTCTCAAAGCCATTTCTGTCTGTGTGCGGGCACCCGGAGCCGGCAGAAGTCCCCGTGAAGTCCTTCGGCAGGACGGAGGGCTGCGTGGGCTCCAGTGAGAGAGGGAGTTAGGAGAATCTTATCAAGTAGAGATAGAGCGCTGACAGCGTTAAACTAGGATGCTACTTAGTGTCTTTGCTAACTATGGTGCATTGTGCCAATTAACTAAAGCAAGAAGCCTTGGGCCCCTTACCAAGGTCAGTCTCCTAATAAGAGAGTGAGCCTGTCTTAAGAAACTGGGAGAAACTGGTCCTGCAGATGGACAAGAGCCAAGGAGCAACTGAGTCTGCGCAAAGACAAGAGGTCAACTAGCGGTGACGAGGAAGAGTCATCAATCTTCATGCCCACGACCTCCCGTGCTGCCCAGCGCTGAATAAACATACCTACTTTACAATCTCACTGATTGTGGAGTCCCTTTTCCGCAAGTCACTAGCAGCGGTTTCTTCCGCAGAGGTTTTCCCAGAGCCGCTTCAAAGCTTCCCTCGCGGAGCTGGGGCGTCGCAGGGGGTCGTCAAAGCACGCACACACACACACACACACACACACACACACACACACACAGGCGTTGTTGTCCAAACAGAAAGTATTTACAACAAATTCGACAAGCGGTTTTCCTCTGCCAGCAGCAAATGCCTGAGGGCCCCTACAGCTTCACAAATCATAGCACAAAGAGCCTAAAGTTCCTCTAAAATTTAGGGAAATGATTCAAAATAGATCTGCTAGGGGAAAACGATCACTGGCGGCAGGGTACACAATACACGCGAGTCTCAGCTCTCCTCCGCAGGGTCAGTGCCCACGCCCAAGTGCGACGCTGATGGCACCCGAACATTTGCTGTAGCAGGCAGCAGAGCCAGCAGCTCAGGGGAGCAATTTTAAAAACCAGGAGGCACTTAAACCAACCCTTAATTGACCCAGTTACTGCAGGAGAGTCCCGACTACTCGCCCTGGAGTCCTACTGTCACCAACAAAAAGCACCAACCAAAGCTTGGGGGAACTTTGGTACAGCACAAGAGAAGGGAGTGGGGGTAGCGTAGCCGTATCGCAGAGCTGCTGCTTTTCACACCATTTTATCATCCCCGATAATTGAAAGTAAGGCCGGGTGGGCTGACCCCACCACCACCACTCCTGGCAGCATGTTTGGTCCACAACGCTAGAATAATTATTTTGCTCCCTCCCGCCCCTACAGCTTCATCATCTGAAAAGATTACAGTCAAAACAATGGCATACACAAATAAAAGTCAAGAGTTGACATAGTAACTCCGGGATTTGGGTATCAACTGTCCGAGAAATCAGAACACCCAGGCTTCACAATGTGCCCAACATCGAGCTGTGCCAAGGGGGGCGGAAGGAAGAAGCTTTCCGTTTAAGCCTTCAGAGCATCGCTCCATCACTACGTCAATTCACAGCCACCACAGCGTGCCGATGGACATCTTTCTGTGCCAAAAGAAACAAGTGCTTTGTCCTCTTGATATCAAAGGTAGCCACCTATAGTTACGGAACCATGCACAAGACCTTAACTCTGACCAGCAGGAAAACTTAGGACAACTGAGTGCAGATCCTGCCAATTTCTACCAGTTCCAACTGTGCTTTAAGTCTCATTGCAAAGCCTCAGTTAGAAAAAGGATCACCTCAGGGTATCCAACAAGAAGAAGAGTTGTTTTCTTTTTTTTCCTTTTTTTCTTTTTTTTTTTTTAATATACCATAGGACTATGCAGTTCAATCATCAATCATCTTGGAAAGCTCAAGGAGGAGGTCATCCTCATCCTTCCCTGGGTCCAAGTCGAGCTCGGCTTCCAGTATGCCGTCTGAGAGTTCCCAAAGTAGCATCTCTAAATCCTCGTCTACAGATACGGGCGCGTTGCCTGTGGAACTCAGCCGGCGTGTCCTTGCTTCTTCTAGCTGGGAAGAAGCTGAAGTCGAGCTTGAGAACTCCATTGGCTCCACGGATTCTGCCTGGCTTCCAAGATGTGCTTCAGGGTTTCTCTGTGAAGCCAGAGCACCCGGAGTCTAGCAAAGATGGGAAACCAACATGGCCTCCCGGAAGCCCAGTGTCCGAGAACTACATCTCCCGGCATGCTCTGGGAAAACAATATGGACTCCCGGAAACCCGGTGGCCAAGAACTACATTTCCCAGCACTCCCCAGAAAATTGAGCCTCGCACCTTGCCGTAGGACGCCATTTTTTGCTCTGTTACATTACCGGTTTCGTGTTTATGGAGGGTTTTCCCGCCGTTTTGGGGGGTTTCCCCTCAATTTCGGGTTTTCAGCTCTCCATTTCAGAGTTCTTCCCTGCAATTTTGGGGTTCCTTCCCCTAATTTGGTGCTTCGCCCCCCCCCCACTTTTGGGGTTCCCCCTCCATTTTGGGGATTCCCCCCAATTCCAAACCCCCCACAATTTTTTTGAGGCCCCCACCATCCTTTCTTGGCCTGCCACCCTAATATTAAGGTTCTTTCCCCCAATGTTGGGGTTCTCACCACATGTTTGAGGTTCCTTCCCTTAATTTGGGGCTTAGCTCCCCGGGATCTGGGGCTTTAACCCCAATTTTGGGGGTCCCCCCCAAGTTTGGGGATTCCTCCCCAGGTCTGGGGGGGGGCCACATTCAATTCTGGAATTTCACACTTCCATTTAAGTCTTCTTCCCCCCAATTTGGGGGTTCACCCACCCAATTTTGGGGGTTCCTCCCCTAATTTGGGGGGGCCCGACCAATTTTGGGGGTCCCCCCCAATTGTAGAGTCCCCCACCCTCCTTTTTTGGGTTCCCCCCTAATATTAAAGAGTTCTTCCGCCCAATTTTGGGGGACCCCACAATTTGGCCGTTCCTTCCCCTAACTTTGGGCTTCAACCCTTCAATTTTGGGTGGGCTCCTCCCCTCTTATTTTGGCCTTCCGCCCTAATATTAGGCCTAACCCCTAAGAACCTTGACCCCTAACCCTATGGCAACCACGGATCTAACCCTAACCCCTACCCCAACAAACCCTAGAAACCCTAACCCTAAAAACCCTTACAGCCCTAACCCGATAAAATTTACCACACTAAACCCCTGAAGACTGTTCTGGGGGGTCCACATCCAATTCTGGAATTTCACACTTCCATTTAAGTCTTCTTCCCCCCAATTTGGGGGTTCGCCCACCCAATTTTGGGGGTTCCTCCCCTAATTTGGGGGGGACACAACCGATTTTAGAGTCCCCCACCCTCCTTTTTTGGGTTCCCCCCTAATATTAAAAGTTCTTCCGCTCAATTTTGGGGGACCCCACAATTTTGACGTTCCTTCCCCTAACTTGGGGCTTCAACCCTTCAATTTTGGGTGGGCTCCTCCCCTCTTATTTTGGCCTTCCGCCCTAATATTAGGCCTAACCCCTAAGAACCTTGACCCCTAACCCTATGGCAACCACGGATCTAACCCTAACCCCTACCCCAACAAACCCTAGAAACCCTAACCCTAAAAACCCTTACAGCCCTAACCCGACAAAATTTACCACACTAAACCCCTGAAGACTGTTCTGGGGGGTCCACATCCAATTCTGGAATTTCACACTTCCATTTAAGTGTTCTGCCCCCCCAATATGGGGGTTCGCCCACCCAATTTTGGGGGTTCCTCCCCTAATTGGGGGGGACACAACCAATTTTGGGGGGGACACAACCAATTTGGGGGGGTCCCCCCAATTTTAGAGTCCCCCACCCTCCTTTTTTGGGTTTCCCCCAATATTAAGAGCTCTTCCGCCCAATTTTGGGGGACCCCACAATTTTGACGTTTCTTCCCCTAAATTGGGGCTTCGACCCTTCAATTTTGGGGGGGGCTCCCCCCTTAGTTTGGCCTTCCACCCTAATATTGGGCCTTACCCCTAGGAACCCTGACCCCTAACACTACGGCTCCCACGGATCTAACCCTAACCCCTACCCCAAAAAACCCTAGAAACCCTAACCCTAAAAACCCTTACAGTCCTAACCCGATAAAATTTACCACACTAGACCTACGCCTAAAAGCCCTAACCCTAAAAATTAAGACCCTCTAAACCCTAACCCAAAACGTAAAGATTCTCAAAGCCCTAACGCTGGAGACCCTAACCTTAAAAAAAAAAAAATAAGACCTTAAAACCCTAACCCTAAATACCTGACCATAACTAAAACCCTAAGACCCTAACCCTAAAAACCCTATCAACACTAAAACCACAAAATACTTTAAAACCTTAACACACTAACCCCCAAACCCTAACCCTTATAACTCCAACCCTAACAACCTTAAAATCCTAACCCTAAACCCTGGAAACCCTAACCCTGAAACCCAACCCTAGTGCCTTAGCCCTGAAACCTTAAAACCCTAACACCTTATTAGAAACACTCTGTAACCAATACCATAGGCTCAGGCAAGTATCTCAGTGAGGTAGCATTTTTATTCACGATTGCAATGGCAGGCGTCCCACAAGCCACCTACTAGTTCCATAACACAGTTTATATAATTTTTTTTTTCCTCTCGGTGACCAGGACCCTCCCCAGTTTCCCCATTGACTGAGTAATCCATGTTCACGATCTATCCAGTGCTTCACAGAAAATACACAGCTGCTGGCCTGTTACTAGTCAATTTTATTTTTTTCTTGACTGTTTTCCTCTTTGAGGTGGTAATGTTTCTTACACCGTGATTTCCACCCAATTGCTCTAAGGATTCTGGTTGTCTGCATTTTACAAGGTTGTCTGTTAAGCTTTCTTATCACTGCAAGCATATATCAATACCACCTTCCTTCCCTCTAAACGATGTAACTCTGTGCAAAAACATTTTTATTCCCACAACCTTGATCCCCTTACCCTAAAATCCTTATTCTCTTTAACCGTAACAACTCTAACCACAACCCTAACCCTTCATATCAACCCCCCGACGCTAATGACACTGACTAATGATCCAAACCCCAAACCCCAGGCAACCAACAAAGAAACAGACACAAAGCTGAAAACTACAAAAAAGGCAAAACCCTGGATACAGACCCCAAATCACAAACACGCTACCAAAATGCTACAGAAAAGCCCCAGACGCAGGCCCCAAGCACTACAGCTAGGCCCCAGAAGCTCTAGACACATCCCAAAGCCAAAATGCAATCCCCAAACACTACAGAAAAGCCCCCAAACACCAGACACAGGCTGCAGAAGTCTACAAGCAGGCCCCAGCCACACCCGGATGCAGACCCCAACTGTCCACAAGCAGCTCCCAACCCACCCCCCCCCATGAACTGGACCCCCCCCACCACCACCCAGATGCATGCCCCAGGCCCCAGGCCTCAGCCCCAGCCCCCACACCCCAGACTCAGGCCCCAAAGGTGTACAACCAGCTCCCAACTGCCCCCCTCAAAGGGAGGCCCCAAAGCCTGCCAGAGGACCCTAGAGCGTACAACCAGCTCCCAACCCCCCCGGCACAGGCCCCAACCCCCCCCCAGACACAGGCCCCAAAGGTGTACAAGCAGGCCCCTACAGTATACAAGCAGCTCACAACCACCCCCCCAAAGGCAGGCCCCAAGCCCCTCCAGATGCAAGCCCGAAAGGTTAAAACCAGCTCCAACCCCCTAACCCCCCCCGCCCCGCGCAGACGCAGGCCCCAAAGGTGTACAAGCAGTTCCCAACCCCTCCAAGGCAGGCCCCAAAAGTGTACAGGCAGGCCCCTACAGTGTAGAAACGCTCCAACCCCCCCCGCTTCCACCTCGAGGGAGGCCCTCCCCCCCCAGTATACACGAAGCTCCCAACCCCCTCTCAGAGGAATGCCTAAAAAAGTATACAAGCAGCTCCTAACACCCCCCCCCCCCCCCCCAAAAGAGGCAGTCCCCAAAGGTGTACAAGCAGGCCCTCAAATCCCTTAGGTGTACAAGCAGGCCCTTCAAATCCCTTAGCCCCTGCGCCAGCTTTATTGGCGAGCAGCGAGGCTGGGGGGGGAGGGGGGCAAGACAGCCTTAAATAAAATACAAATATAAAAAGTGTTATAAATGGCTGTTATAAATCCAAATAGGATTACAATCAAAGTTTACAATTTATTAAACGAATAGAGGCAAGCAAGCAGCGCTGGGTGCGCCGGGAGTCTCTGCTCCCCCAGGACGCACGCCTGTTACGTAAGGCGGCTGGTTTTGATGCTCCCAGGCTAATACATATTCATTACTACTTCGAGAAGAGGCAGGGTTATTAGAATTGGTTTCCGGAATCCGAAACCCCTCCCAGGGGCCCCTGCGTACCAGTCTCTGGTGGTCTCTCGGGGCTTGCTCGGGCTGAATGCTGGTTGTCTTCCTCTCAGGCTTTTGTCCTTCAATTGTCCTTCAGCTCCCCCTTCCTCCTCGTTTGGGAGCCTCTGCGCCGGATTTCAGAAACTCTAGCAACATCCCCTGCAGTAGTCAGCACTTTTCCCTAAAAACCCCTTTGTTCTCTTATCACCTAGACCCGGGCCTCGATGGTAACCCTTCAAATCCCTTAGTGACACGAATTGCTGGACCATTCCTTACAAAAGGAAGGATAAAATATGTAGAGGAGCAATGGCACCCGCGAAAGCCCGGCGCCACGGGCAGAGGCAGCGAAGGTTGACGGCAGAACAGTGCTCGGTTTGAACACGGAGAGGGAAAGCGAGGGGAAGGTGGCCGAAGCCGGCCGCAGTCTCTGAGCTCTCCTCCTCCTGATTGTTTTCTCTCAAAGCCATTTCTGTCTGTGTGCGGGCACCCGGAGCCGGCAGAAGTCCCCGTGAAGTCCTTCGGCAGGACGGAGGGCTGCGTGGGCTCCAGTGAGAGAGGGAGTTAGGAGAATCTTATCAAGTAGAGATAGAGCGCTGACAGCGTTAAACTAGGATGCTACTTAGTGTCTTTGCTAACTATGGTGCATTGTGCCAATTAACTAAAGCAAGAAGCCTTGGGCCCCTTACCAAGGTCAGTCTCCTAATAAGAGAGTGAGCCTGTCTTAAGAAACTGGGAGAAACTGGTCCTGCAGATGGACAAGAGCCAAGGAGCAACTGAGTCTGCGCAAAGACAAGAGGTCAACTAGCGGTGACGAGGAAGAGTCATCAATCTTCATGCCCACGACCTCCCGTGCTGCCCAGCGCTGAATAAACATACCTACTTTACAATCTCACTGATTGTGGAGTCCCTTTTCCGCAAGTCACTAGCAGCGGTTTCTTCCGCAGAGGTTTTCCCAGAGCCGCTTCAAAGCTTCCCTCGCGGAGCTGGGGCGTCGCAGGGGGTCGTCAAAGCACGCACACACACACACACACACACACACACACACACACACACACACAGGCGTTGTTGTCCAAACAGAAAGTATTTACAACAAATTCGACAAGCGGTTTTCCTCTGCCAGCAGCAAATGCCTGAGGGCCCCTACAGCTTCACAAATCATAGCACAAAGAGCCTAAAGTTCCTCTAAAATTTAGGGAAATGATTCAAAATAGATCTGCTAGGGGAAAACGATCACTGGCGGCAGGGTACACAATACACGCGAGTCTCAGCTCTCCTCCGCAGGGTAAGTGCCCACGCCCAAGTGCGACGCTGATGGCACCCGAACATTTGCTGTAGCAGGCAGCAGAGCCAGCAGCTCAGGGGAGCAATTTTAAAAACCAGGAGGCACTTAAACCAACCCTTAATTGACCCAGTTACTGCAGGAGAGTCCCGACTACTCGCCCTGGAGTCCTACTGTCACCAACAAAAAGCACCAACCAAAGCTTGGGGGAACTTTGGTACAGCACAAGAGAAGGGAGTGGGGGTAGCGTAGCCGTATCGCAGAGCTGCTGCTTTTCACACCATTTTATCATCCCTGATAATTGAAAGTAAGGCCGGGTGGGCTGACCCCACCACCACCACTCCTGGCAGCATGTTTGGTCCACAACGCTAGAATAATTATTTTGCTCCCTCCCGCCCCTACAGCTTCATCATCTGAAAAGATTACAGTCAAAACAATGGCATACACAAATAAAAGTCAAGAGTTGACATAGTAACTCCGGGATTTGGGTATCAACTGTCCGAGAAATCAGAACACCCAGGCTTCACAATGTGCCCAACATCGAGCTGTGCCAAGGGGGGCGGAAGGAAGAAGCTTTCCGTTTAAGCCTTCAGAGCATCGCTCCATCACTACGTCAATTCACAGCCACCACAGCGTGCCGATGGACATCTTTCTGTGCCAAAAGAAACAAGTGCTTTGTCCTCTTGATATCAAAGGTAGCCACCTATAGTTACGGAACCATGCACAAGACCTTAACTCTGACCAGCAGGAAAACTTAGGACAACTGAGTGCAGATCCTGCCAATTTCTACCAGTTCCAACTGTGCTTTAAGTCTCATTGCAAAGCCTCAGTTAGAAAAAGGATCACCTCAGGGTATCCAACAAGAAGAAGAGTTGTTTTCTTTTTTTTCCTTTTTTTCTTTTTTTTTTTTTAATATACCATAGGACTATGCAGTTCAATCATCAATCATCTTGGAAAGCTCAAGGAGGAGGTCATCCTCATCCTTCCCTGGGTCCAAGTCGAGCTCGGCTTCCAGTATGCCGTCTGAGAGTTCCCAAAGTAGCATCTCTAAATCCTCGTCTACAGATACGGGCGCGTTGCCTGTGGAACTCAGCCGGCGTGTCCTTGCTTCTTCTAGCTGGGAAGAAGCTGAAGTCGAGCTTGAGAACTCCATTGGCTCCACGGATTCTGCCTGGCTTCCAAGATGTGCTTCAGGGTTTCTCTGTGAAGCCAGAGCACCCGGAGTCTAGCAAAGATGGGAAACCAACATGGCCTCCCGGAAGCCCAGTGTCCGAGAACTACATCTCCCGGCATGCTCTGGGAAAACAATATGGACTCCCGGAAACCCGGTGGCCAAGAACTACATTTCCCAGCACTCCCCAGAAAATTGAGCCTCGCACCTTGCCGTAGGACGCCATTTTTTGCTCTGTTACATTACCGGTTTCGTGTTTATGGAGGGTTTTCCCGCCGTTTTGGGGGGTTTCCCCTCAATTTCGGGTTTTCAGCTCTCCATTTCAGAGTTCTTCCCCGCAATTTTGGGGTTCCTTCCCCTAATTTGGTGCTTCGCCCCCCCCCCCACTTTTGGGGTTCCCCCTCCATTTTGGGGATTCCCCCCAATTCCAAGCCCCCCACAATTTTGGAGGCCCCCACCATCCTTTCTTGGCCTGCCACCCTAATATTAAGGTTCTTTCCCCCAATGTTGGGGTTCTCACCACATGTTTGAGGTTCCTTCCCTTAATTTGGGGCTTAGCTCCCCGGGATCTGGGGCTTTAACCCCAATTTTGGGGGTCCCCCCCAAGTTTGGGGATTCCTCCCCAGGTCTGGGGGGGGTCCACATTCAATTCTGGAATTTCACACTTCCATTTAAGTCTTCTTCCCCCCAATTTGGGGGTTCACCCACCCAATTTTGGGGGTTCCTCCCCTAATTTGGGGGGACCCGACCAATTTTGGGGGTCCCCCCCAATTGTAGAGTCCCCCACCCTCCTTTTTTGGGTTCCCCCCTAATACTAAAGAGTTCTTCCGCCCAATTTTGGGGGACCCCACAATTTGGCCGTTCCTTCCCCTAACTTTGGGCTTCAACCCTTCGATTTTGGGGGGGGCTCCCCCCCTCTTATTTTGGCCTTCCGCCCTAATATTAGGCCTAACCCCTAAGAACCTTGACCCCTAAGCCTATGGCAACCACGGATCTAACCCTAACCCCTACCCCAACAAACCCTAGAAACCCTAACCCTAAAAACCCTTACAGCCCTAACCCGATAAAATTTACCACACTAAACCCCTGAAGACTGTTCTGGGGGGTCCACATTCAATTCTGGAATTTCACACTTCCATTTAAGTGTTCTGCCCCCCCAATATGGGGGTTCGCCCACCCAATTTTTGGGGTTCCTCCCCTAATTGGGGGGGACACAACCAATTTTGGGGGGGACACAACCAATTTTGGGGGGGACACAACCAATTTTAGAGTCCCCCACCCTCCTTTTTTGGGTTTCCCCCAATATTAAGAGCTCTTCCGCTCAATTTTGGGGGACCCCACAATTTTGACGTTCCTTCCCCTAACTTTGGGCTTCAACCCTTCAATTTTGGGTGGGCTCCTCCCCTCTTATTTTGGCCTTCCGCCCTAATATTAGGCCTAACCCCTAAGAACCTTGACCCCTAACCCTATGGCAACCACGGATCTAACCCTAACCCCTACCCCAACAAACCCTAGAAACCCTAACCCTAAAAACCCTTACAGCCCTAACCCGACAAAATTTACCACACTAAACCCCTGAAGACTGTTCTGGGGGGTCCACATCCAATTCTGGAATTTCACACTTCCATTTAAGTGTTCTGCCCCCCCAATATGGGGGTTCGCCCACCCAATTTTGGGGGTTCCTCCCCTAATTGGGGGGGACACAACCAATTTTGGGGGGGACACAACCAATTTGGGGGGGTCCCCCCAATTTTAGAGTCCCCCACCCTCCTTTTTTGGGTTTCCCCCAATATTAAGAGCTCTTCCGCCCAATTTTGGGGGACCCCACAATTTTGACGTTTCTTCCCCTAAATTGGGGCTTCGACCCTTCAATTTTGGGGGGGGCTCCCCCCTTAGTTTGGCCTTCCACCCTAATATTGGGCCTTACCCCTAGGAACCCTGACCCCTAACACTACGGCTCCCACGGATCTAACCCTAACCCCTACCCCAAAAAACCCTAGAAACCCTAACCCTAAAAACCCTTACAGTCCTAACCCGATAAAATTTACCACACTAGACCTACGCCTAAAAGCCCTAACCCTAAAAATTAAGACCCTCTAAACCCTAACCCAAAACGTAAAGATTCTCAAAGCCCTAACGCTGGAGACCCTAAACTTAAAAAAAAAAAAATAAGACCTTAAAACCCTAACCCTAAATACCTGACCATAACTAAAACCCTAAGACCCTAACCCTAAAAACCCTATCAACACTAAAACCACAAAATACTTTAAAACCTTAACACACTAACCCCCAAACCCTAACCCTTATAACTCCAACCCTAACAACCTTAAAATCCTAACCCTAAACCCTGGAAACCCTAACCCTGAAACCCAACCCTAGTGCCTTAGCCCTGAAACCTTAAAACCCTAACACCTTATTAGAAACACTCTGTAACCAATACCATAGGCTCAGGCAAGTATCTCAGTGAGGTAGCATTTTTATTCACGATTGCAATGGCAGGCGTCCCACAAGCCACCTACTAGTTCCATAACACAGTTTATATAATTTTTTTTTTCCTCTCGGTGACCAGGACCCTCCCCAGTTTCCCCATTGACTGAGTAATCCATGTTCACGATCTATCCAGTGCTTCACAGAAAATACACAGCTGCTGGCCTGTTACTAGTCAATTTTATTTTTTTCTTGACTGTTTTCCTCTTTGAGGTGGTAATGTTTCTTACACCGTGATTTCCACCCAATTGCTCTAAGGATTCTGGTTGTCTGCATTTTACAAGGTTGTCTGTTAAGCTTTCTTATCACTGCAAGCATATATCAATACCACCTTCCTTCCCTCTAAACGATGTAACTCTGTGCAAAAACATTTTTATTCCCACAACCTTGATCCCCTTACCCTAAAATCCTTATTCTCTTTAACCGTAACAACTCTAACCACAACCCTAACCCTTCATATCAACCCCCCGACGCTAATGACACTGACTAATGATCCAAACCCCAAACCCCAGGCAACCAACAAAGAAACAGACACAAAGCTGAAAACTACAAAAAAGGCAAAACCCTGGATACAGACCCCAAATCACAAACACGCTACCAAAATGCTACAGAAAAGCCCCAGACGCAGGCCCCAAGCACTACAGCTAGGCCCCAGAAGCTCTAGACACATCCCAAAGCCAAAATGCAATCCCCAAACACTACAGAAAAGCCCCCAAACACCAGACACAGGCTGCAGAAGTCTACAAGCAGGCCCCAGCCACACCCGGATGCAGACCCCAACTGTCCACAAGCAGCTCCCAACCCACCCCCCCCCATGAACTGGACCCCCCCCACCACCACCCAGATGCATGCCCCAGGCCCCAGGCCTCAGCCCCAGCCCCCACACCCCAGACTCAGGCCCCAAAGGTGTACAACCAGCTCCCAACTGCCCCCCTCAAAGGGAGGCCCCAAAGCCTGCCAGAGGACCCTAGAGCGTACAACCAGCTCCCAACCCCCCCGGCACAGGCCCCAACCCCCCCCCAGACACAGGCCCCAAAGGTGTACAAGCAGGCCCCTACAGTATACAAGCAGCTCACAACCACCCCCCCAAAGGCAGGCCCCAAGCCCCTCCAGATGCAAGCCCGAAAGGTTAAAACCAGCTCCAACCCCCTAACCCCCCCCGCCCCGCGCAGACGCAGGCCCCAAAGGTGTACAAGCAGTTCCCAACCCCTCCAAGGCAGGCCCCAAAAGTGTACAGGCAGGCCCCTACAGTGTAGAAACGCTCCAACCCCCCCCGCTTCCACCTCGAGGGAGGCCCTCCCCCCCCAGTATACACGAAGCTCCCAACCCCCTCTCAGAGGAATGCCTAAAAAAGTATACAAGCAGCTCCTAACACCCCCCCCCCCCCCCCAAAAGAAGAAGTCCCCAAAGGTGTACAAGCAGGCCCTCAAATCCCTTAGGTGTACAAGCAGGCCCTTCAAATCCCTTAGCCCCTGCGCCAGCTTTATTGGCGAGCAGCGAGGCTGGGGGGGGAGGGGGGCAAGACAGCCTTAAATAAAATACAAATATAAAAAGTGTTATAAATGGCTGTTATAAATCCAAATAGGATTACAATCAAAGTTTACAATTTATTAAACGAATAGAGGCAAGCAAGCAGCGCTGGGTGCGCCGGGAGTCTCTGCTCCCCCAGGACGCACGCCTGTTACGTAAGGCGGCTGGTTTTGATGCTCCCAGGCTAATACATATTCATTACTACTTCGAGAAGAGGCAGGGTTATTAGAATTGGTTTCCGGAATCCGAAACCCCTCCCAGGGGCCCCTGCGTACCAGTCTCTGGTGGTCTCTCGGGGCTTGCTCGGGCTGAATGCTGGTTGTCTTCCTCTCAGGCTTTTGTCCTTCAATTGTCCTTCAGCTCCCCCTTCCTCCTCGTTTGGGAGCCTCTGCGCCGGATTTCAGAAACTCTAGCAACATCCCCTGCAGTAGTCAGCACTTTTCCCTAAAAACCCCTTTGTTCTCTTATCACCTAGACCCGGGCCTCGATGGTAACCCTTCAAATCCCTTAGTGACACGAATTGCTGGACCATTCCTTACAAAAGGAAGGATAAAATATGTAGAGGAGCAATGGCACCCGCGAAAGCCCGGCGCCACGGGCAGAGGCAGCGAAGGTTGACGGCAGAACAGTGCTCGGTTTGAACACGGAGAGGGAAAGCGAGGGGAAGGTGGCCGAAGCCGGCCGCAGTCTCTGAGCTCTCCTCCTCCTGATTGTTTTCTCTCAAAGCCATTTCTGTCTGTGTGCGGGCACCCGGAGCCGGCAGAAGTCCCCGTGAAGTCCTTCGGCAGGACGGAGGGCTGCGTGGGCTCCAGTGAGAGAGGGAGTTAGGAGAATCTTATCAAGTAGAGATAGAGCGCTGACAGCGTTAAACTAGGATGCTACTTAGTGTCTTTGCTAACTATGGTGCATTGTGCCAATTAACTAAAGCAAGAAGCCTTGGGCCCCTTACCAAGGTCAGTCTCCTAATAAGAGAGTGAGCCTGTCTTAAGAAACTGGGAGAAACTGGTCCTGCAGATGGACAAGAGCCAAGGAGCAACTGAGTCTGCGCAAAGACAAGAGGTCAACTAGCGGTGACGAGGAAGAGTCATCAATCTTCATGCCCACGACCTCCCGTGCTGCCCAGCGCTGAATAAACATACCTACTTTACAATCTCACTGATTGTGGAGTCCCTTTTCCGCAAGTCACTAGCAGCGGTTTCTTCCGCAGAGGTTTTCCCAGAGCCGCTTCAAAGCTTCCCTCGCGGAGCTGGGGCGTCGCAGGGGGTCGTCAAAGCACGCACACACACACACACACACACACACACACACACACAGGCGTTGTTGTCCAAACAGAAAGTATTTACAACAAATTCGACAAGCGGTTTTCCTCTGCCAGCAGCAAATGCCTGAGGGCCCCTACAGCTTCACAAATCATAGCACAAAGAGCCTAAAGTTCCTCTAAAATTTAGGGAAATGATTCAAAATAGATCTGCTAGGGGAAAACGATCACTGGCGGCAGGGTACACAATACACGCGAGTCTCAGCTCTCCTCCGCAGGGTCAGTGCCCACGCCCAAGTGCGACGCTGATGGCACCCGAACATTTGCTGTAGCAGGCAGCAGAGCCAGCAGCTCAGGGGAGCAATTTTAAAAACCAGGAGGCACTTAAACCAACCCTTAATTGACCCAGTTACTGCAGGAGAGTCCCGACTACTCGCCCTGGAGTCCTACTGTCACCAACAAAAAGCACCAACCAAAGCTTGGGGGAACTTTGGTACAGCACAAGAGAAGGGAGTGGGGGTAGCGTAGCCGTATCGCAGAGCTGCTGCTTTTCACACCATTTTATCATCCCTGATAATTGAAAGTAAGGCCAGGTGGGCTGACCCCACCACCACCACTCCTGGCAGCATGTTTGGTCCACAACGCTAGAATAATTATTTTGCTCCCTCCCGCCCCTACAGCTTCATCATCTGAAAAGATTACAGTCAAAACAATGGCATACACAAATAAAAGTCAAGAGTTGACATAGTAACTCCGGGATTTGGGTATCAACTGTCCGAGAAATCAGAACACCCAGGCTTCACAATGTGCCCAACATCGAGCTGTGCCAAGGGGGGCGGAAGGAAGAAGCTTTCCGTTTAAGCCTTCAGAGCATCGCTCCATCACTACGTCAATTCACAGCCACCACAGCGTGCCGATGGACATCTTTCTGTGCCAAAAGAAACAAGTGCTTTGTCCTCTTGATATCAAAGGTAGCCACCTATAGTTACGGAACCATGCACAAGACCTTAACTCTGACCAGCAGGAAAACTTAGGACAACTGAGTGCAGATCCTGCCAATTTCTACCAGTTCCAACTGTGCTTTAAGTCTCATTGCAAAGCCTCAGTTAGAAAAAGGATCACCTCAGGGTATCCAACAAGAAGAAGAGTTGTTTTCTTTTTTTTCTTTTTTTCCTTTTTTTTTTTTAATATACCATAGGACTATGCAGTTCAATCATCAATCATCTTGGAAAGCTCAAGGAGGAGGTCATCCTCATCCTTCCCTGGGTCCAAGTCGAGCTCGGCTTCCAGTATGCCGTCTGAGAGTTCCCAAAGTAGCATCTCTAAATCCTCGTCTACAGATACGGGCGCGTTGCCTGTGGAACTCAGCCGGCGTGTCCTTGCTTCTTCTAGCTGGGAAGAAGCTGAAGTCGAGCTTGAGAACTCCATTGGCTCCACGGATTCTGCCTGGCTTCCAAGATGTGCTTCAGGGTTTCTCTGTGAAGCCAGAGCACCCGGAGTCTAGCAAAGATGGGAAACCAACATGGCCTCCCGGAAGCCCAGTGTCCGAGAACTACATCTCCCGGCATGCTCTGGGAAAACAATATGGACTCCCGGAAACCCGGTGGCCAAGAACTACATTTCCCAGCACTCCCCAGAAAATTGAGCCTCGCACCTTGCCGTAGGACGCCATTTTTTGCTCTGTTACATTACCGGTTTCGTGTTTATGGAGGGTTTTCCCGCCGTTTTGGGGGGTTTCCCCTCAATTTCGGGTTTTCAGCTCTCCATTTCAGAGTTCTTCCCCGCAATTTTGGGGTTCCTTCCCCTAATTTGGTGCTTCGCCCCCCCCCCACTTTTGGGGTTCCCCCTCCATTTTGGGGATTCCCCCCAATTCCAAGCCCCCCACAATTTTGGAGGCCCCCACCATCCTTTCTTGGCCTGCCACCCTAATATTAAGGTTCTTTCCCCCAATGTTGGGGTTCTCACCACATGTTTGAGGTTCCTTCCCTTAATTTGGGGCTTAGCTCCCCGGGATCTGGGGCTTTAACCCCAATTTTGGGGGTCCCCCCCAAGTTTGGGGATTCCTCCCCAGGTCTGGGGGGGGTCCACATTCAATTCTGGAATTTCACACTTCCATTTAAGTCTTCTTCCCCCCAATTTGGGGGTTCACCCACCCAATTTTGGGGGTTCCTCCCCTAATTTGGGGGGACCCGACCAATTTTGGGGGTCCCCCCCAATTGTAGAGTCCCCCACCCTCCTTTTTTGGGTTCCCCCCTAATATTAAAGAGTTCTTCCGCCCAATTTTGGGGGACCCCACAATTTGGCCGTTCCTTCCCCTAACTTTGGGCTTCAACCCTTCGATTTTGGGGGGGGCTCCCCCCCTCTTATTTTGGCCTTCCGCCCTAATATTAGGCCTAACCCCTAAGAACCTTGACCCCTAAGCCTATGGCAACCACGGATCTAACCCTAACCCCTACCCCAACAAACCCTAGAAACCCTAACCCTAAAAACCCTTACAGCCCTAACCCGATAAAATTTACCACACTAAACCCCTGAAGACTGTTCTGGGGGGTCCACATTCAATTCTGGAATTTCACACTTCCATTTAAGTGTTCTGCCCCCCCAATATGGGGGTTCGCCCACCCAATTTTTGGGGTTCCTCCCCTAATTGGGGGGGACACAACCAATTTTGGGGGGGACACAACCAATTTTGGGGGGGACACAACCAATTTTAGAGTCCCCCACCCTCCTTTTTTGGGTTTCCCCCAATATTAAGAGCTCTTCCGCTCAATTTTGGGGGACCCCACAATTTTGACGTTCCTTCCCCTAACTTTGGGCTTCAACCCTTCAATTTTGGGTGGGCTCCTCCCCTCTTATTTTGGCCTTCCGCCCTAATATTAGGCCTAACCCCTAAGAACCTTGACCCCTAACCCTATGGCAACCACGGATCTAACCCTAACCCCTACCCCAACAAACCCTAGAAACCCTAACCCTAAAAACCCTTACAGCCCTAACCCGATAAAATTTACCACACTAAACCCCTGAAGACTGTTCTGGGGGGTCCACATCCAATTCTGGAATTTCACACTTCCATTTAAGTCTTCTTCCCCCCAATTTGGGGGTTCGCCCACCCAATTTTGGGGGTTCCTCCCCTAATTTGGGGGGGACACAACCGATTTTAGAGTCCCCCACCCTCCTTTTTTGGGTTCCCCCCTAATATTAAAAGTACTTCCGCCCAATTTTGGGGGACCCCACAATTTTGACGTTCCTTCCCCTAACTTGGGGCTTCAACCCTTCAATTTTGGGGGGGGCTCCCACCCTCTTATTTTGGTCTTCCGCCCTAATATTAGGCCTAACCCCTAAGAACCTTGACCCCTAACCCTATGGCAACCACGGATCTAACCCTAACCCCTACCCCAACAAACCCTAGAAACCCTAACCCTAAAAACCCTTACAGCCCTAACCCGATAAAATTTACCACACTAAACACCTGAAGACTGTTCTGGGGGGTCCACATTCAATTCTGGAATTTCACACTTCCATTTAAGTGTTCTGCCCCCCCAATATGGGGGTTCGCCCACCCAATTTTGGGGGTTCCTCCCCTAATTGGGGGGGACACAACCAATTTTGGGGGGGACACAACCAATTTGGGGGGGTCCCCCCAATTTTAGAGTCCCCCACCCTCCTTTTTTGGGTTTCCCCCAATATTAAGAGCTCTTCCGCCCAATTTTGGGGGACCCCACAATTTTGACGTTTCTTCCCCTAAATTGGGGCTTCGACCCTTCAATTTTGGGGGGGGCTCCCCCCTTAGTTTGGCCTTCCACCCTAATATTGGGCCTTACCCCTAGGAACCCTGACCCCTAACACTACGGCTCCCACGGATCTAACCCTAACCCCTACCCCAAAAAAACCTAGAAACCCTAACCCTAAAAACCCTTACAGTCCTAACCCGATAAAATTTACCACACTAGACCTACGCCTAAAAGCCCTAACCCTAAAAATTAAGACCCTCTAAACCCTAACCCAAAACGTAAAGATTCTCAAAGCCCTAACGCTGGAGACCCTAACCTTAAAAAAAAAAAAATAAGACCTTAAAACCCTAACCCTAAATACCTGACCATAACTAAAACCCTAAGACCCTAACCCTAAAAACCCTATCAACACTAAAACCACAAAATACTTTAAAACCTTAACACACTAACCCCCAAACCCTAACCCTTATAACTCCAACCCTAACAACCTTAAAATCCTAACCCTAAACCCTGGAAACCCTAACCCTGAAACCCAACCCTACTGCCTTAGCCCTGAAACCTTAAAACCCTAACACCTTATTAGAAACACTCTGTAACCAATACCATAGGCTCAGGCAAGTATCTCAGTGAGGTAGCATTTTTATTCACGATTGCAATGGCAGGCGTCCCACAAGCCACCTACTAGTTCCATAACACAGTTTATATAATTTTTTTTTTCCTCTCGGTGACCAGGACCCTCCCCAGTTTCCCCATTGACTGAGTAATCCATGTTCACGATCTATCCAGTGCTTCACAGAAAATACACAGCTGCTGGCCTGTTACTAGTCAATTTTATTTTTTTCTTGACTGTTTTCCTCTTTGAGGTGGTAATGTTTCTTACACCGTGATTTCCACCCAATTGCTCTAAGGATTCTGGTTGTCTGCATTTTACAAGGTTGTCTGTTAAGCTTTCTTATCACTGCAAGCATATATCAATACCACCTTCCTTCCCTCTAAACGATGTAACTCTGTGCAAAAACATTTTTATTCCCACAACCTTGATCCCCTTACCCTAAAATCCTTATTCTCTTTAACCGTAACAACTCTAACCACAACCCTAACCCTTCATATCAACCCCCCGACGCTAATGACACTGACTAATGATCCAAACCCCAAACCCCAGGCAACCAACAAAGAAACAGACACAAAGCTGAAAACTACAAAAAAGGCAAAACCCTGGATACAGACCCCAAATCACAAACACGCTACCAAAATGCTACAGAAAAGCCCCAGACGCAGGCCCCAAGCACTACAGCTAGGCCCCAGAAGCTCTAGACACATCCCAAAGCCAAAATGCAATCCCCAAACACTACAGAAAAGCCCCCAAACACCAGACACAGGCTGCAGAAGTCTACAAGCAGGCCCCAGCCACACCCGGATGCAGACCCCAACTGTCCACAAGCAGCTCCCAACCCACCCCCCCCATGAACTGGACCCCCCCCACCACCACCCAGATGCATGCCCCAGGCCCCAGGCCTCAGCCCCAGCCCCCACACCCCAGACTCAGGCCCCAAAGGTGTACAACCAGCTCCCAACTGCCCCCCTCAAAGGGAGGCCCCAAAGCCTGCCAGAGGACCCTAGAGCGTACAAGCAGCTCCCAACCCCCCTGGCACAGGCCCCAACCCCCCCCCAGACACAGGCCCCAAAGGTGTACAAGCAGGCCCCTACAGTATACAAGCAGCTCACAACCACCCCCCCAAAGGCAGGCCCCAAGCCCCTCCAGATGCAAGCCCGAAAGGTTAAAACCAGCTCCAACCCCCTAACCCCCCCCGCCCCGCGCAGACGCAGGCCCCAAAGGTGTACAAGCAGTTCCCAACCCCTCCAAGGCAGGCCCCAAAAGTGTACAGGCAGGCCCCTACAGTGTAGAAACGCTCCAACCCCCCCCGCTTCCACCTCGAGGGAGGCCCTCCCCCCCCAGTATACACGAAGCTCCCAACCCCCTCTCAGAGGAATGCCTAAAAAAGTATACAAGCAGGTCCTAACACCCCCCCCCCCCCAAAAGAGGCAGTCCCCAAAGGTGTACAAGCAGGCCCTCAAATCCCTTAGGTGTACAAGCAGGCCCTTCAAATCCCTTAGCCCCTGCGCCAGCTTTATTGGCGAGCAGCGAGGCTGGGGGGGGAGGGGGGCAAGACAGCCTTAAATAAAATACAAATATAAAAAGTGTTATAAATGGCTGTTATAAATCCAAATAGGATTACAATCAAAGTTTACAATTTATTAAACGAATAGAGGCAAGCAAGCAGCGCTGGGTGCGCCGGGAGTCTCTGCTCCCCCAGGACGCACGCCTGTTACGTAAGGCGGCTGGTTTTGATGCTCCCAGGCTAATACATATTCATTACTACTTCGAGAAGAGGCAGGGTTATTAGAATTGGTTTCCGGAATCCGAAACCCCTCCCAGGGGCGCCTGCGTACCAGTCTCTGGTGGTCTCTCGGGGCTTGCTCGGGCTGAATGCTGGTTGTCTTCCTCTCAGGCTTTTGTCCTTCAATTGTCCTTCAGCTCCCCCTTCCTCCTCGTTTGGGAGCCTCTGCGCCGGATTTCAGAAACTCTAGCAACATCCCCTGCAGTAGTCAGCACTTTTCCCTAAAAACCCCTTTGTTCTCTTATCACCTAGACCCGGGCCTCGATGGTAACCCTTCAAATCCCTTAGTGACACGAATTGCTGGACCATTCCTTACAAAAGGAAGGATAAAATATGTAGAGGAGCAATGGCACCCGCGAAAGCCCGGCGCCGCGGGCAGAGGCAGCGAAGGTTGACGGCAGAACAGTGCTCGGTTTGAACACGGAGAGGGAAAGCGAGGGGAAGGTGGCCGAAGCCGGCCGCAGTCTCTGAGCTCTCCTCCTCCTGATTGTTTTCTCTCAAAGCCATTTCTGTCTGTGTGCGGGCACCCGGAGCCGGCAGAAGTCCCCGTGAAGTCCTTCGGCAGGACGGAGGGCTGCGTGGGCTCCAGTGAGAGAGGGAGTTAGGAGAATCTTATCAAGTAGAGATAGAGCGCTGACAGCGTTAAACTAGGATGCTACTTAGTGTCTTTGCTAACTATGGTGCATTGTGCCAATTAACTAAAGCAAGAAGCCTTGGGCCCCTTACCAAGGTCAGTCTCCTAATAAGAGAGTGAGCCTGTCTTAAGAAACTGGGAGAAACTGGTCCTGCAGATGGACAAGAGCCAAGGAGCAACTGAGTCTGTGCAAAGACAAGAGGTCAACTAGCGGTGACGAGGAAGAGTCATCAATCTTCATGCCCACGACCTCCCGTGCTGCCCAGCACTGAATAAACATACCTACTTTACAATCTCACTGATTGTGGAGTCCCTTTTCCGCAAGTCACTAGCAGCGGTTTCTTCCGCAGAGGTTTTCCCAGAGCCGCTTCAAAGCTTCCCTCGCGGAGCTGGGGCGTCGCAGGGGGTCGTCAAAGCACGCACACACACACACACACACACACACACACACACAGGCGTTGTTGTCCAAACAGAAAGTATTTACAACAAATTCGACAAGCGGTTTTCCTCTGCCAGCAGCAAATGCCTGAGGGCCCCTACAGCTTCACAAATCATAGCACAAAGAGCCTAAAGTTCCTCTAAAATTTAGGGAAATGATTCAAAATAGATCTGCTAGGGGAAAACGATCACTGGCGGCAGGGTACACAATACACGCGAGTCTCAGCTCTCCTCCGCAGGGTCAGTGCCCACGCCCAAGTGCGACGCTGATGGCACCCGAACATTTGCTGTAGCAGGCAGCAGAGCCAGCAGCTCAGGGGAGCAATTTTAAAAACCAGGAGGCACTTAAACCAACCCTTAATTGACCCAGTTACTGCAGGAGAGTCCCGACTACTCGCCCTGGAGTCCTACTGTCACCAGCAAAAAGCACCAACCAAAGCTTGGGGGAACTTTGGTACAGCACAAGAGAAGGGAGTGGGGGTAGCGTAGCCGTATCGCAGAGCTGCTGCTTTTCACACCATTTTATCATCCCCGATAACTGAAAGTAAGGCCGGGTGGGCTGACCCCACCACCACCACTCCTGGCAGCATGTTTGGTCCACAACGCTAGAATAATTATTTTGCTCCCTCCCGCCCCTACAGCTTCATCATCTGAAAAGATTACAGTCAAAACAATGGCATACACAAATAAAAGTCAAGAGTTGACATAGTAACTCCGGGATTTGGGTATCAACTGTCCGAGAAATCAGAACACCCAGGCTTCACAATGTGCCCAACATCGAGCTGTGCCAAGGGGGGCGGAAGGAAGAAGCTTTCCGTTTAAGCCTTCAGAGCATCGCTCCATCACTACGTCAATTCACAGCCACCACAGCGTGCCGATGGACATCTTTCTGTGCCAAAAGAAACAAGTGCTTTGTCCTCTTGATATCAAAGGTAGCCACCTATAGTTACGGAACCATGCACAAGACCTTAACTCTGACCAGCAGGAAAACTTAGGACAACTGAGTGCAGATCCTGCCAATTTCTACCAGTTCCAACTGTGCTTTAAGTCTCATTGCAAAGCCTCAGTTAGAAAAAGGATCACCTCAGGGTATCCAACAAGAAGAAGAGTTGTTTTCTTTTTTTTCTTTTTTTTTTTTTTTTTTTAATATACCATAGGACTATGCAGTTCAATCATCAATCATCTTGGAAAGCTCAAGGAGGAGGTCATCCTCATCCTTCCCTGGGTCCAAGTCGAGCTCGGCTTCCAGTATGCCGTCTGAGAGTTCCCAAAGTAGCATCTCTAAATCCTCGTCTACAGATACGGCGCGTTGCCTGTGGAACTCAGCCGGCGTGTCCTTGCTTCTTCTAGCTGGGAAGAAGCTGAAGTCGAGCTTGAGAACTCCATTGGCTCCACGGATTCTGCCTGGCTTCCAAGATGTGCTTCAGGTCTTGGCAGAGCAAGGAAGAGAACAATCAGTATATGCCATTTCTTAACGGGAAATCCCTTTTCTGCAAACCGGCTCTTAAAACCGTAGCCAACCTCTCCTGCACTTCAATCTTACCCAGGGATTGTTATTCAATTAACCCAGGGCTACATTTAGAGCCCAATATATTAGCAGGTACATTTTTCAGTTTGGGGGTTTCTCTGTGAAGCCAGAGCACCCGGAGTCTAGCAAAGATGGGAAACCAACATGGCCTCCCGGAAGCCCAGTGTCCGAGAACTACATCTCCCGGCATGCTCTGGGAAAACAATATGGACTCCCGGAAACCCGGTGGCCAAGAACTACATTTCCCAGCACTCCCCAGAAAATTGAGCCTCGCACCTTGCCGTAGGACGCCATTTTTTGCTCTGTTACATTACCGGTTTCGTGTTTATGGAGGGTTTTCCCGCCGTTTTGGGGGGTTTCCCCTCAATTTCGGGTTTTCAGCTCTCCATTTCAGAGTTCTTCCCCGCAATTTTGGGGTTCCTTCCCCTAATTTGGTGCTTCGCCCCCCCCCCACTTTTGGGGTTCCCCCTCCATTTTGGGGATTCCCCCCAATTCCAAGCCCCCCACAATTTTGGAGGCCCCCACCATCCTTTCTTGGCCTGCCACCCTAATATTAAGGTTCTTTCCCCCAATGTTGGGGTTCTCACCACATGTTTGAGGTTCCTTCCCTTAATTTGGGGCTTAGCTCCCCGGGATCTGGGGCTTTAACCCCAATTTTGGGGGTCCCCCCCAAGTTTGGGGATTCCTCCCCAGGTCTGGGGGGGGTCCACATTCAATTCTGGAATTTCACACTTCCATTTAAGTCTTCTTCCCCCCAATTTGGGGGTTCACCCACCCAATTTTGGGGGTTCCTCCCCTAATTTGGGGGGACCCGACCAATTTTGGGGGTCCCCCCCAATTGTAGAGTCCCCCACCCTCCTTTTTTGGGTTCCCCCCTAATATTAAAGAGTTCTTCCGCCCAATTTTGGGGGACCCCACAATTTGGCCGTTCCTTCCCCTAACTTTGGGCTTCAACCCTTCAATTTTGGGGGGGGCTCCCCCCCTCTTATTTTGGCCTTCCGCCCTAATATTAGGCCTAACCCCTAAGAACCTTGACCCCTAAGCCTATGGCAACCACGGATCTAACCCTAACCCCTACCCCAACAAACCCTAGAAACCCTAACCCTAAAAACCCTTGCAGCCCTAACCCGATAAAATTTACCACACTAAACCCCTGAAGACTGTTCTGGGGGGTCCACATTCAATTCTGGAATTTCACACTTCCATTTAAGTGTTCTGCCCCCCCAATATGGGGGTTCGCCCACCCAATTTTTGGGGTTCCTCCCCTAATTGGGGGGGACACAACCAATTTTGGGGGGGACACAACCAATTTTGGGGGGGACACAACCAATTTTAGAGTCCCCCACCCTCCTTTTTTGGGTTCCCCCCTAATATTAAAAGTACTTCCGCTCAATTTTGGGGGACCCCACAATTTTGACGTTCCTTCCCCTAACTTGGGGCTTCAACCCTTCAATTTTGGGGGGGGCTCCCACCCTCTTATTTTGGCCTTCCGCCCTAATATTAGGCCTAACCCCTAAGAACCTTGACCCCTAACGCTATGGCAACCACGGATCTAACCCTAACCCCTACCCCAACAAACCCTAGAAACCCTAACCCTAAAAACCCTTACAGCCCTAACCCGATAAAATTTACCACACTAAACCCCTGAAGACTGTTCTGGGGGGTCCACATTCAATTCTGGAATTTCACACTTCCATTTAAGTGTTCTGCCCCCCCAATATGGGGGTTCGCCCACCCAATTTTGGGGGTTCCTCCCCTAATTGGGGGGGACACAACCAATTTTGGGGGGGACACAACCAATTTGGGGGGGTCCCCCCAATTTTAGAGTCCCCCACCCTCCTTTTTTGGGTTTCCCCCAATATTAAGAGCTCTTCCGCCCAATTTTGGGGGACCCCACAATTTTGACGTTTCTTCCCCTAAATTGGGGCTTCGACCCTTCAATTTTGGGGGGGGCTCCCCCCTTAGTTTGGCCTTCCACCCTAATATTGGGCCTTACCCCTAAGAACCCTGACCCCTAACACTACGGCTCCCACAGATCTAACCCTAACCCCTACCCCAAAAAACCCTAGAAACCCTAACCCTAAAAACCCTTACAGTCCTAACCCGATAAAATTTACCACACTAGACCTACGCCTAAAAGCCCTAACCCTAAAAATTAAGACCCTCTAAACCCTAACCCAAAACGTAAAGATTCTCAAAGCCCTAACGCTGGAGACCCTAACCTTAAAAAAAAAAAAATAAGACCTTAAAACCCTAACCCTAAATACCTGACCATAACTAAAACCCTAAGACCCTAACCCTAAAAACCCTATCAACACTAAAACCACAAAATACTTTAAAACCTTAACACACTAACCCCCAAACCCTAACCCTTATAACTCCAACCCTAACAACCTTAAAATCCTAACCCTAAACCCTGGAAACCCTAACCCTGAAACCCAACCCTACTGCCTTAGCCCTGAAACCTTAAAACCCTAACACCTTATTAGAAACACTCTGTAACCAATACCATAGGCTCAGGCAAGTATCTCAGTGAGGTAGCATTTTTATTCACGATTGCAATGGCAGGCGTCCCACAAGCCACCTACTAGTTCCATAACACAGTTTATATAATTTTTTTTTTCCTCTCGGTGACCAAGACCCTCCCCAGTTTCCCCATTGACTGAGTAATCCATGTTCACGATCTATCCAGTGCTTCACAGAAAATACACAGCTGCTGGCCTGTTACTAGTCAATTTTATTTTTTTCTTGACTGTTTTCCTCTTTGAGGTGGTAATGTTTCTTACACCGTGATTTCCACCCAATTGCTCTAAGGATTCTGGTTGTCTGCATTTTACAAGGTTGTCTGTTAAGCTTTCTTATCACTGCAAGCATATATCAATACCACCTTCCTTCCCTCTAAACGATGTAACTCTGTGCAAAAACATTTTTATTCCCACAACCTTGATCCCCTTACCCTAAAATCCTTATTCTCTTTAACCGTAACAACTCTAACCACAACCCTAACCCTTCATATCAACCCCCCGACGCTAATGACACTGACTAATGATCCAAACCCCAAACCCCAGGCAACCAACAAAGAAACAGACACAAAGCTGAAAACTACAAAAAAGGCAAAACCCTGGATACAGACCCCAAATCACAAACACGCTACCAAAATGCTACAGAAAAGCCCCAGACGCAGGCCCCAAGCACTACAGCTAGGCCCCAGAAGCTCTAGACACATCCCAAAGCCAAAATGCAATCCCCAAACACTACAGAAAAGCCCCCAAACACCAGACACAGGCTGCAGAAGTCTACAAGCAGGCCCCAGCCACACCCGGATGCAGACCCCAACTGTCCACAAGCAGCTCCCAACCCACCCCCCCCATGAACTGGACCCCCCCCACCACCACCCAGATGCATGCCCCAGGCCCCAGGCCTCAGCCCCAGCCCCCACACCCCAGACTCAGGCCCCAAAGGTGTACAACCAGCTCCCAACTGCCCCCCTCAAAGGGAGGCCCCAAAGCCTGCCAGAGGACCCTAGAGCGTACAAGCAGCTCCCAACCCCCCTGGCACAGGCCCCAACCCCCCCCCAGACACAGGCCCCAAAGGTGTACAAGCAGGCCCCTACAGTATACAAGCAGCTCACAACCACCCCCCCAAAGGCAGGCCCCAAGCCCCTCCAGATGCAAGCCCGAAAGGTTAAAACCAGCTCCAACCCCCTAACCCCCCCCGCCCCGCGCAGACGCAGGCCCCAAAGGTGTACAAGCAGTTCCCAACCCCTCCAAGGCAGGCCCCAAAAGTGTACAGGCAGGCCCCTACAGTGTAGAAACGCTCCAACCCCCCCCGCTTCCACCTCGAGGGAGGCCCTCCCCCCCCAGTATACACGAAGCTCCCAACCCCCTCTCAGAGGAATGCCTAAAAAAGTATACAAGCAGGTCCTAACACCCCCCCCCCCCCAAAAGAGGCAGTCCCCAAAGGTGTACAAGCAGGCCCTCAAATCCCTTAGGTGTACAAGCAGGCCCTTCAAATCCCTTAGCCCCTGCGCCAGCTTTATTGGCGAGCAGCGAGGCTGGGGGGGGAGGGGGGCAAGACAGCCTTAAATAAAATACAAATATAAAAAGTGTTATAAATGGCTGTTATAAATCCAAATAGGATTACAATCAAAGTTTACAATTTATTAAACGAATAGAGGCAAGCAAGCAGCGCTGGGTGCGCCGGGAGTCTCTGCTCCCCCAGGACGCACGCCTGTTACGTAAGGCGGCTGGTTTTGATGCTCCCAGGCTAATACATATTCATTACTACTTCGAGAAGAGGCAGGGTTATTAGAATTGGTTTCCGGAATCCGAAACCCCTCCCAGGGGCGCCTGCGTACCAGTCTCTGGTGGTCTCTCGGGGCTTGCTCGGGCTGAATGCTGGTTGTCTTCCTCTCAGGCTTTTGTCCTTCAATTGTCCTTCAGCTCCCCCTTCCTCCTCGTTTGGGAGCCTCTGCGCCGGATTTCAGAAACTCTAGCAACATCCCCTGCAGTAGTCAGCACTTTTCCCTAAAAACCCCTTTGTTCTCTTATCACCTAGACCCGGGCCTCGATGGTAACCCTTCAAATCCCTTAGTGACACGAATTGCTGGACCATTCCTTACAAAAGGAAGGATAAAATATGTAGAGGAGCAATGGCACCCGCGAAAGCCCGGCGCCGCGGGCAGAGGCAGCGAAGGTTGACGGCAGAACAGTGCTCGGTTTGAACACGGAGAGGGAAAGCGAGGGGAAGGTGGCCGAAGCCGGCCGCAGTCTCTGAGCTCTCCTCCTCCTGATTGTTTTCTCTCAAAGCCATTTCTGTCTGTGTGCGGGCACCCGGAGCCGGCAGAAGTCCCCGTGAAGTCCTTCGGCAGGACGGAGGGCTGCGTGGGCTCCAGTGAGAGAGGGAGTTAGGAGAATCTTATCAAGTAGAGATAGAGCGCTGACAGCGTTAAACTAGGATGCTACTTAGTGTCTTTGCTAACTATGGTGCATTGTGCCAATTAACTAAAGCAAGAAGCCTTGGGCCCCTTACCAAGGTCAGTCTCCTAATAAGAGAGTGAGCCTGTCTTAAGAAACTGGGAGAAACTGGTCCTGCAGATGGACAAGAGCCAAGGAGCAACTGAGTCTGCGCAAAGACAAGAGGTCAACTAGCGGTGACGAGGAAGAGTCATCAATCTTCATGCCCACGACCTCCCGTGCTGCCCAGCGCTGAATAAACATACCTACTTTACAATCTCACTGATTGTGGAGTCCCTTTTCCGCAAGTCACTAGCAGCGGTTTCTTCCGCAGAGGTTTTCCCAGAGCCGCTTCAAAGCTTCCCTCGCGGAGCTGGGGCGTCGCAGGGGGTCGTCAAAGCACGCACACACACACACACACACACACACACACACACAGGCGTTGTTGTCCAAACAGAAAGTATTTACAACAAATTCGACAAGCGGTTTTCCTCTGCCAGCAGCAAATGCCTGAGGGCCCCTACAGCTTCACAAATCATAGCACAAAGAGCCTAAAGTTCCTCTAAAATTTAGGGAAATGATTCAAAATAGATCTGCTAGGGGAAAACGATCACTGGCGGCAGGGTACACAATACACGCGAGTCTCAGCTCTCCTCCGCAGGGTCAGTGCCCACGCCCAAGTGCGACGCTGATGGCACCCGAACATTTGCTGTAGCAGGCAGCAGAGCCAGCAGCTCAGGGGAGCAATTTTAAAAACCAGGAGGCACTTAAACCAACCCTTAATTGACCCAGTTACTGCAGGAGAGTCCCGACTACTCGCCCTGGAGTCCTACTGTCACCAACAAAAAGCACCAACCAAAGCTTGGGGGAACTTTGGTACAGCACAAGAGAAGGGAGTGGGGGTAGCGTAGCCGTATCGCAGAGCTGCTGCTTTTCACACCATTTTATCATCCCTGATAATTGAAAGTAAGGCCGGGTGGGCTGACCCCACCACCACCACTCCTGGCAGCATGTTTGGTCCACAACGCTAGAATAATTATTTTGCTCCCTCCCGCCCCTACAGCTTCATCATCTGAAAAGATTACAGTCAAAACAATGGCATACACAAATAAAAGTCAAGAGTTGACATAGTAACTCCGGGATTTGGGTATCAACTGTCCGAGAAATCAGAACACCCAGGCTTCACAATGTGCCCAACATCGAGCTGTGCCAAGGGGGGCGGAAGGAAGAAGCTTTCCGTTTAAGCCTTCAGAGCATCGCTCCATCACTACGTCAATTCACAGCCACCACAGCGTGCCGATGGACATCTTTCTGTGCCAAAAGAAACAAGTGCTTTGTCCTCTTGATATCAAAGGTAGCCACCTATAGTTACGGAACCATGCACAAGACCTTAACTCTGACCAGCAGGAAAACTTAGGACAACTGAGTGCAGATCCTGCCAATTTCTACCAGTTCCAACTGTGCTTTAAGTCTCATTGCAAAGCCTCAGTTAGAAAAAGGATCACCTCAGGGTATCCAACAAGAAGAAGAGTTGTTTTCTTTTTTTTCTTTTTTTCCTTTTTTTTTTTTAATATACCATAGGACTATGCAGTTCAATCATCAATCATCTTGGAAAGCTCAAGGAGGAGGTCATCCTCATCCTTCCCTGGGTCCAAGTCGAGCTCGGCTTCCAGTATGCCGTCTGAGAGTTCCCAAAGTAGCATCTCTAAATCCTCGTCTACAGATACGGGCGCGTTGCCTGTGGAACTCAGCCGGCGTGTCCTTGCTTCTTCTAGCTGGGAAGAAGCTGAAGTCGAGCTTGAGAACTCCATTGGCTCCACGGATTCTGCCTGGCTTCCAAGATGTGCTTCAGGGTTTCTCTGTGAAGCCAGAGCACCCGGAGTCTAGCAAAGATGGGAAACCAACATGGCCTCCCGGAAGCCCAGTGTCCGAGAACTACATCTCCCGGCATGCTCTGGGAAAACAATATGGACTCCCGGAAACCCGGTGGCCAAGAACTACATTTCCCAGCACTCCCCAGAAAATTGAGCCTCGCACCTAGCCGTAGGACGCCATTTTTTGCTCTGTTACATTACCGGTTTCGTGTTTATGGAGGGTTTTCCCGCCGTTTTGGGGGGTTTCCCCTCAATTTCGGGTTTTCAGCTCTCCATTTCAGAGTTCTTCCCCGCAATTTTGGGGTTCCTTCCCCTAATTTGGTGCTTCGCCCCCCCCCCCACTTTTGGGGTTCCCCCTCCATTTTGGGGATTCCCCCCAATTCCAAGCCCCCCACAATTTTGGAGGCCCCCACCATCCTTTCTTGGCCTGCCACCCTAATATTAAGGTTCTTTCCCCCAATGTTGGGGTTCTCACCACATGTTTGAGGTTCCTTCCCTTAATTTGGGGCTTAGCTCCCCGGGATCTGGGGCTTTAACCCCAATTTTGGGGGTCCCCCCCAAGTTTGGGGATTCCTCCCCAGGTCTGGGGGGGGTCCACATTCAATTCTGGAATTTCACACTTCCATTTAAGTCTTCTTCCCCCCAATTTGGGGGTTCACCCACCCAATTTTGGGGGTTCCTCCCCTAATTTGGGGGGACCCGACCAATTTTGGGGGTCCCCCCCAATTGTAGAGTCCCCCACCCTCCTTTTTTGGGTTCCCCCCTAATATTAAAGAGTTCTTCCGCCCAATTTTGGGGGACCCCACAATTTGGCCGTTCCTTCCCCTAACTTTGGGCTTCAACCCTTCGATTTTGGGGGGGGCTCCCCCCCTCTTATTTTGGCCTTCCGCCCTAATATTAGGCCTAACCCCTAAGAACCTTGACCCCTAAGCCTATGGCAACCACGGATCTAACCCTAACCCCTACCCCAACAAACCCTAGAGACCCTAACCCTAAAAACCCTTACAGCCCTAACCCGATAAAATTTACCACACTAAACCCCTGAAGACTGTTCTGGGGGGTCCACATTCAATTCTGGAATTTCACACTTCCATTTAAGTGTTCTGCCCCCCCAATATGGGGGTTCGCCCACCCAATTTTGGGGGTTCCTCCCCTAATTGGGGGGGACACAACCAATTTTGGGGGGGACACAACCAATTTTGGGGGGGACACAACCAATTTTAGAGTCCCCCACCCTCCTTTTTTGGGTTTCCCCCAATATTAAGAGCTCTTCCGCTCAATTTTGGGGGACCCCACAATTTTGACGTTCCTTCCCCTAACTTTGGGCTTCAACCCTTCAATTTTGGGTGGGCTCCTCCCCTCTTATTTTGGCCTTCCGCCCTAATATTAGGCCTAACCCCTAAGAACCTTGACCCCTAACCCTATGGCAACCACGGATCTAACCCTAACCCCTACCCCAACAAACCCTAGAAACCCTAACCCTAAAAACCCTTACAGCCCTAACCCGATAAAATTTACCACACTAAACCCCTGAAGACTGTTCTGGGGGGTCCACATCCAATTCTGGAATTTCACACTTCCATTTAAGTCTTCTTCCCCCCAATTTGGGGGTTCGCCCACCCAATTTTGGGGGTTCCTCCCCTAATTTGGGGGGGACACAACCGATTTTAGAGTCCCCCACCCTCCTTTTTTGGGTTCCCCCCTAATATTAAAAGTACTTCCGCCCAATTTTGGGGGACCCCACAATTTTGACGTTCCTTCCCCTAACTTGGGGCTTCAACCCTTCAATTTTGGGGGGGGCTCCCACCCTCTTATTTTGGTCTTCCGCCCTAATATTAGGCCTAACCCCTAAGAACCTTGACCCCTAACGCTATGGCAACCACGGATCTAACCCTAACCCCTACCCCAACAAACCCTAGAAACCCTAACCCTAAAAACCCTTACAGCCCTAACCCGATAAAATTTACCACACTAAACCCCTGAAGACTGTTCTGGGGGGTCCACATTCAATTCTGGAATTTCACACTTCCATTTAAGTGTTCTGCCCCCCCAATATGGGGGTTCGCCCACCCAATTTTGGGGGTTCCTCCCCTAATTGGGGGGGACACAACCAATTTTGGGGGGGACACAACCAATTTGGGGGGGTCCCCCCAATTTTAGAGTCCCCCACCCTCCTTTTTTGGGTTTCCCCCAATATTAAGAGCTCTTCCGCCCAATTTTGGGGGACCCCACAATTTTGACGTTTCTTCCCCTAAATTGGGGCTTCGACCCTTCAATTTTGGGGGGGGCTCCCCCCTTAGTTTGGCCTTCCACCCTAATATTGGGCCTTACCCCTAGGAACCCTGACCCCTAACACTACGGCTCCCACGGATCTAACCCTAACCCCTACCCCAAAAAACCCTAGAAACCCTAACCCTAAAAACCCTTACAGTCCTAACCCGATAAAATTTACCACACTAGACCTACGCCTAAAAGCCCTAACCCTAAAAATTAAGACCCTCTAAACCCTAACCCAAAACGTAAAGATTCTCAAAGCCCTAACGCTGGAGACCCTAACCTTAAAAAAAAAAAAATAAGACCTTAAAACCCTAACCCTAAATACCTGACCATAACTAAAACCCTAAGACCCTAACCCTAAAAACCCTATCAACACTAAAACCACAAAATACTTTAAAACCTTAACACACTAACCCCCAAACCCTAACCCTTATAACTCCAACCCTAACAACCTTAAAATCCTAACCCTAAACCCTGGAAACCCTAACCCTGAAACCCAACCCTAGTGCCTTAGCCCTGAAACCTTAAAACCCTAACACCTTATTAGAAACACTCTGTAACCAATACCATAGGCTCAGGCAAGTATCTCAGTGAGGTAGCATTTTTATTCACGATTGCAATGGCAGGCGTCCCACAAGCCACCTACTAGTTCCATAACACAGTTTATATAATTTTTTTTTTCCTCTCGGTGACCAGGACCCTCCCCAGTTTCCCCATTGACTGAGTAATCCATGTTCACGATCTATCCAGTGCTTCACAGAAAATACACAGCTGCTGGCCTGTTACTAGTCAATTTTATTTTTTTCTTGACTGTTTTCCTCTTTGAGGTGGTAATGTTTCTTACACCGTGATTTCCACCCAATTGCTCTAAGGATTCTGGTTGTCTGCATTTTACAAGGTTGTCTGTTAAGCTTTCTTATCACTGCAAGCATATATCAATACCACCTTCCTTCCCTCTAAACGATGTAACTCTGTGCAAAAACATTTTTATTCCCACAACCTTGATCCCCTTACCCTAAAATCCTTATTCTCTTTAACCGTAACAACTCTAACCACAACCCTAACCCTTCATATCAACCCCCCGACGCTAATGACACTGACTAATGATCCAAACCCCAAACCCCAGGCAACCAACAAAGAAACAGACACAAAGCTGAAAACTACAAAAAAGGCAAAACCCTGGATACAGACCCCAAATCACAAACACGCTACCAAAATGCTACAGAAAAGCCCCAGACGCAGGCCCCAAGCACTACAGCTAGGCCCCAGAAGCTCTAGACACATCCCAAAGCCAAAATGCAATCCCCAAACACTACAGAAAAGCCCCCAAACACCAGACACAGGCTGCAGAAGTCTACAAGCAGGCCCCAGCCACACCCGGATGCAGACCCCAACTGTCCACAAGCAGCTCCCAACCCACCCCCCCCCATGAACTGGACCCCCCCCCCCACCACCCAGATGCATGCCCCAGGCCCCAGGCCTCAGCCCCAGCCCCCACACCCCAGACTCAGGCCCCAAAGGTGTACAACCAGCTCCCAACTGCCCCCCTCAAAGGGAGGCCCCAAAGCCTGCCAGAGGACCCTAGAGCGTACAACCAGCTCCCAACCCCCCCGGCACAGGCCCCAACCCCCCCCCAGACACAGGCCCCAAAGGTGTACAAGCAGGCCCCTACAGTATACAAGCAGCTCACAACCACCCCCCCAAAGGCAGGCCCCAAGCCCCTCCAGATGCAAGCCCGAAAGGTTAAAACCAGCTCCAACCCCCTAACCCCCCCCGCCCCGCGCAGACGCAGGCCCCAAAGGTGTACAAGCAGTTCCCAACCCCTCCAAGGCAGGCCCCAAAAGTGTACAGGCAGGCCCCTACAGTGTAGAAACGCTCCAACCCCCCCCGCTTCCACCTCGAGGGAGGCCCTCCCCCCCCAGTATACACGAAGCTCCCAACCCCCTCTCAGAGGAATGCCTAAAAAAGTATACAAGCAGCTCCTAACACCCCCCCCCCCCCCCCAAAAGAGGCAGTCCCCAAAGGTGTACAAGCAGGCCCTCAAATCCCTTAGGTGTACAAGCAGGCCCTTCAAATCCCTTAGCCCCTGCGCCAGCTTTATTGGCGAGCAGCGAGGCTGGGGGGGGAGGGGGGCAAGACAGCCTTAAATAAAATACAAATATAAAAAGTGTTATAAATGGCTGTTATAAATCCAAATAGGATTACAATCAAAGTTTACAATTTATTAAACGAATAGAGGCAAGCAAGCAGCGCTGGGTGCGCCGGGAGTCTCTGCTCCCCCAGGACGCACGCCTGTTACGTAAGGCGGCTGGTTTTGATGCTCCCAGGCTAATACATATTCATTACTACTTCGAGAAGAGGCAGGGTTATTAGAATTGGTTTCCGGAATCCGAAACCCCTCCCAGGGGCGCCTGCGTACCAGTCTCTGGTGGTCTCTCGGGGCTTGCTCGGGCTGAATGCTGGTTGTCTTCCTCTCAGGCTTTTGTCCTTCAATTGTCCTTCAGCTCCCCCTTCCTCCTCGTTTGGGAGCCTCTGCGCCGGATTTCAGAAACTCTAGCAACATCCCCTGCAGTAGTCAGCACTTTTCCCTAAAAACCCCTTTGTTCTCTTATCACCTAGACCCGGGCCTCGATGGTAACCCTTCAAATCCCTTAGTGACACGAATTGCTGGACCATTCCTTACAAAAGGAAGGATAAAATACGTAGAGGAGCAATGGCACCCGCGAAAGCCCGGCGCCGCGGGCAGAGGCAGCGAAGGTTGACGGCAGAACAGTGCTCGGTTTGAACACGGAGAGGGAAAGCGAGGGGAAGGTGGCCGAAGCCGGCCGCAGTCTCTGAGCTCTCCTCCTCCTGATTGTTTTCTCTCAAAGCCATTTCTGTCTGTGTGCGGGCACCCGGAGCCGGCAGAAGTCCCCGTGAAGTCCTTCGGCAGGACGGAGGGCTGCGTGGGCTCCAGTGAGAGAGGGAGTTAGGAGAATCTTATCAAGTAGAGATAGAGCGCTGACAGCGTTAAACTAGGATGCTACTTAGTGTCTTTGCTAACTATGGTGCATTGTGCCAATTAACTAAAGCAAGAAGCCTTGGGCCCCTTACCAAGGTCAGTCTCCTAATAAGAGAGTGAGCCTGTCTTAAGAAACTGGGAGAAACTGGTCCTGCAGATGGACAAGAGCCAAGGAGCAACTGAGTCTGTGCAAAGACAAGAGGTCAACTAGCGGTGACGAGGAAGAGTCATCAATCTTCATGCCCACGACCTCCCGTGCTGCCCAGCGCTGAATAAACATACCTACTTTACAATCTCACTGATTGTGGAGTCCCTTTTCCGCAAGTCACTAGCAGCGGTTTCTTCCGCAGAGGTTTTCCCAGAGCCGCTTCAAAGCTTCCCTCGAGGAGCTGGGGCGTCGCAGGGGGTCGTCAAAGCACGCGCACACACACACACACACACACACACACACACACACACACACACAGGCGTTGTTGTCCAAACAGAAAGTATTTACAACAAATTCGACAAGCGGTTTTCCTCTGCCAGCAGCAAATGCCTGAGGGCCCCTACAGCTTCACAAATCATAGCACAAAGAGCCTAAAGTTCCTCTAAAACTTAGGGAAATGATTCAAAATAGATCTGCTAGGGGAAAACGATCACTGGCGGCAGGGTACACAATACACGCGAGTCTCAGCTCTCCTCCGCAGGGTCAGTGCCCACGCCCAAGTGCGACGCTGATGGCACCCGAACATTTGCTGTAGCAGGCAGCAGAGCCAGCAGCTCAGGGGAGCAATTTTAAAAACCAGGAGGCACTTAAACCAACCCTTAATTGACCCAGTTACTGCAGGAGAGTCCCGACTACTCGCCCTGGAGTCCTACTGTCACCAGCAAAAAGCACCAACCAAAGCTTGGGGGAACTTTGGTACAGCACAAGAGAAGGGAGTGGGGGTAGCGTAGCCGTATCGCAGAGCTGCTGCTTTTCACACCATTTTATCATCCCCGATAACTGAAAGTAAGGCCGGGTGGGCTGACCCCACCACCACCACTCCTGGCAGCATGTTTGGTCCACAACGCTAGAATAATTATTTTGCTCCCTCCCGCCCCTACAGCTTCATCATCTGAAAAGATTACAGTCAAAACAATGGCATACACAAATAAAAGTCAAGAGTTGACATAGTAACTCCGGGATTTGGGTATCAACTGTCCGAGAAATCAGAACACCCAGGCTTCACAATGTGCCCAACATCGAGCTGTGCCAAGGGGGGCGGAAGGAAGAAGCTTTCCGTTTAAGCCTTCAGAGCATCGCTCCATCACTACGTCAATTCACAGCCACCACAGCGTGCCGATGGACATCTTTCTGTGCCAAAAGAAACAAGTGCTTTGTCCTCTTGATATCAAAGGTAGCCACCTATAGTTACGGAACCATGCACAAGACCTTAACTCTGACCAGCAGGAAAACTTAGGACAACTGAGTGCAGATCCTGCCAATTTCTACCAGTTCCAACTGTGCTTTAAGTCTCATTGCAAAGCCTCAGTTAGAAAAAGGATCACCTCAGGGTATCCAACAAGAAGAAGAGTTGTTTTCTTTTTTTTCTTTTTTTTTTTTTTTTTAATATACCATAGGACTATGCAGTTCAATCATCAATCATCTTGGAAAGCTCAAGGAGGAGGTCATCCTCATCCTTCCCTGGGTCCAAGTCGAGCTCGGCTTCCAGTATGCCGTCTGAGAGTTCCCAAAGTAGCATCTCTAAATCCTCGTCTACAGATACGGGCGCGTTGCCTGTGGAACTCAGCCGGCGTGTCCTTGCTTCTTCTAGCTGGGAAGAAGCTGAAGTCGAGCTTGAGAACTCCATTGGCTCCACGGATTCTGCCTGGCTTCCAAGATGTGCTTCAGGTCTTGGCAGAGCAAGGAAGAGAACAATCAGTATATGCCATTTCTTAACGGGAAATCCCTTTTCTGCAAACCGGCTCTTAAAACCGTAGCCAACCCCTCCTGCACTTCAGTCTTACCCAGGGATTGTTATTCAATTAACCCAGGGCTACATTTAGAGCCCAATATATTAGCAGGTACATTTTTCAGTTTGGGGGTTTCTCTGTGAAGCCAGAGCACCCGGAGTCTAGCAAAGATGGGAAACCAACATGGCCTCCCGGAAGCCCAGTGTCCGAGAACTACATCTCCCGGCATGCTCTGGGAAAACAATATGGACTCCCGGAAACCCGGTGGCCAAGAACTACATTTCCCAGCACTCCCCAGAAAATTGAGCCTCGCACCTTGCCGTAGGACGCCATTTTTTGCTCTGTTACATTACCGGTTTCGTGTTTATGGAGGGTTTTCCCGCCGTTTTGGGGGGTTTCCCCTCAATTTCGGGTTTTCAGCTCTCCATTTCAGAGTTCTTCCCCGCAATTTTGGGGTTCCTTCCCCTAATTTGGTGCTTCGCCCCCCCCCCACTTTTGGGGTTCCCCCTCCATTTTGGGGATTCCCCCCAATTCCAAGCCCCCCACAATTTTGGAGGCCCCCACCATCCTTTCTTGGCCTGCCACCCTAATATTAAGGTTCTTTCCCCCAATGTTGGGGTTCTCACCACATGTTTGAGGTTCCTTCCCTTAATTTGGGGCTTAGCTCCCCGGGATCTGGGGCTTTAACCCCAATTTTGGGGGTCCCCCCCAAGTTTGGGGATTCCTCCCCAGGTCTGGGGGGGGTCCACATTCAATTCTGGAATTTCACACTTCCATTTAAGTCTTCTTCCCCCCAATTTGGGGGTTCACCCACCCAATTTTGGGGGTTCCTCCCCTAATTTGGGGGGACCCGACCAATTTTGGGGGTCCCCCCCAATTGTAGAGTCCCCCACCCTCCTTTTTTGGGTTCCCCCCTAATATTAAAGAGTTCTTCCGCCCAATTTTGGGGGACCCCACAATTTGGCCGTTCCTTCCCCTAACTTTGGGCTTCAACCCTTCGATTTTGGGGGGGGCTCCCCCCCTCTTATTTTGGCCTTCCGCCCTAATATTAGGCCTAACCCCTAAGAACCTTGACCCCTAAGCCTATGGCAACCACGGATCTAACCCTAACCCCTACCCCAACAAACCCTAGAAACCCTAACCCTAAAAACCCTTACAGCCCTAACCCGATAAAATTTACCACACTAAACCCCTGAAGACTGTTCTGGGGGGTCCACATTCAATTCTGGAATTTCACACTTCCATTTAAGTGTTCTGCCCCCCCAATATGGGGGTTCGCCCACCCAATTTTGGGGGTTCCTCCCCTAATTGGGGGGGACACAACCAATTTTGGGGGGGACACAACCAATTTTGGGGGGGACACAACCAATTTTAGAGTCCCCCACCCTCCTTTTTTGGGTTTCCCCCAATATTAAGAGCTCTTCCGCTCAATTTTGGGGGACCCCACAATTTTGACGTTCCTTCCCCTAACTTTGGGCTTCAACCCTTCAATTTTGGGTGGGCTCCTCCCCTCTTATTTTGGCCTTCCGCCCTAATATTAGGCCTAACCCCTAAGAACCTTGACCCCTAACGCTATGGCAACCACGGATCTAACCCTAACCCCTACCCCAACAAACCCTAGAAACCCTAACCCTCTAAAAACCCTTACAGCCCTAACCCGATAAAATTTACCACACTAAACCCCTGAAGACTGTTCTGGGGGGTCCACATCCAATTCTGGAATTTCACACTTCCATTTAAGTCTTCTTCCCCCCAATTTGGGGGTTCGCCCACCCAATTTTGGGGGTTCCTCCCCTAATTTGGGGGGGACACAACCGATTTTAGAGTCCCCCACCCTCCTTTTTTGGGTTCCCCCCTAATATTAAAAGTACTTCCGCCCAATTTTGGGGGACCCCACAATTTTGACGTTCCTTCCCCTAACTTGGGGCTTCAACCCTTCAATTTTGGGGGGGGCTCCCACCCTCTTATTTTGGTCTTCCGCCCTAATATTAGGCCTAACCCCTAAGAACCTTGACCCCTAACGCTATGGCAACCACGGATCTAACCCTAACCCCTACCCCAACAAACCCTAGAAACCCTAACCCTAAAAACCCTTACAGCCCTAACCCGATAAAATTTACCACACTAAACCCCTGAAGACTGTTCTGGGGGGTCCACATTCAATTCTGGAATTTCACACTTCCATTTAAGTGTTCTGCCCCCCCAATATGGGGGTTCGCCCACCCAATTTTGGGGGTTCCTCCCCTAATTGGGGGGGACACAACCAATTTTGGGGGGGACACAACCAATTTGGGGGGGTCCCCCCAATTTTAGAGTCCCCCACCCTCCTTTTTTGGGTTTCCCCCAATATTAAGAGCTCTTCCGCCCAATTTTGGGGGACCCCACAATTTTGACGTTTCTTCCCCTAAATTGGGGCTTCGACCCTTCAATTTTGGGGGGGGCTCCCCCCTTAGTTTGGCCTTCCACCCTAATATTGGGCCTTACCCCTAGGAACCCTGACCCCTAACACTACGGCTCCCACGGATCTAACCCTAACCCCTACCCCAAAAAACCCTAGAAACCCTAACCCTAAAAACCCTTACAGTCCTAACCCGATAAAATTTACCACACTAGACCTACGCCTAAAAGCCCTAACCCTAAAAATTAAGACCCTCTAAACCCTAACCCAAAACGTAAAGATTCTCAAAGCCCTAACGCTGGAGACCCTAACCTTAAAAAAAAAAAAATAAGACCTTAAAACCCTAACCCTAAATACCTGACCATAACTAAAACCCTAAGACCCTAACCCTAAAAACCCTATCAACACTAAAACCACAAAATACTTTAAAACCTTAACACACTAACCCCCAAACCCTAACCCTTATAACTCCAACCCTAACAACCTTAAAATCCTAACCCTAAACCCTGGAAACCCTAACCCTGAAACCCAACCCTAGTGCCTTAGCCCTGAAACCTTAAAACCCTAACACCTTATTAGAAACACTCTGTAACCAATACCATAGGCTCAGGCAAGTATCTCAGTGAGGTAGCATTTTTATTCACGATTGCAATGGCAGGCGTCCCACAAGCCACCTACTAGTTCCATAACACAGTTTATATAATTTTTTTTTTCCTCTCGGTGACCAGGACCCTCCCCAGTTTCCCCATTGACTGAGTAATCCATGTTCACGATCTATCCAGTGCTTCACAGAAAATACACAGCTGCTGGCCTGTTACTAGTCAATTTTATTTTTTTCTTGACTGTTTTCCTCTTTGAGGTGGTAATGTTTCTTACACCGTGATTTCCACCCAATTGCTCTAAGGATTCTGGTTGTCTGCATTTTACAAGGTTGTCTGTTAAGCTTTCTTATCACTGCAAGCATATATCAATACCACCTTCCTTCCCTCTAAACGATGTAACTCTGTGCAAAAACATTTTTATTCCCACAACCTTGATCCCCTTACCCTAAAATCCTTATTCTCTTTAACCGTAACAACTCTAACCACAACCCTAACCCTTCATATCAACCCCCCGACGCTAATGACACTGACTAATGATCCAAACCCCAAACCCCAGGCAACCAACAAAGAAACAGACACAAAGCTGAAAACTACAAAAAAGGCAAAACCCTGGATACAGACCCCAAATCACAAACACGCTACCAAAATGCTACAGAAAAGCCCCAGACGCAGGCCCCAAGCACTACAGCTAGGCCCCAGAAGCTCTAGACACATCCCAAAGCCAAAATGCAATCCCCAAACACTACAGAAAAGCCCCCAAACACCAGACACAGGCTGCAGAAGTCTACAAGCAGGCCCCAGCCACACCCGGATGCAGACCCCAACTGTCCACAAGCAGCTCCCAACCCACCCCCCCCCATGAACTGGACCCCCCCCCCCACCACCCAGATGCATGCCCCAGGCCCCAGGCCTCAGCCCCAGCCCCCACACCCCAGACTCAGGCCCCAAAGGTGTACAACCAGCTCCCAACTGCCCCCCTCAAAGGGAGGCCCCAAAGCCTGCCAGAGGACCCTAGAGCGTACAACCAGCTCCCAACCCCCCCGGCACAGGCCCCAACCCCCCCCCAGACACAGGCCCCAAAGGTGTACAAGCAGGCCCCTACAGTATACAAGCAGCTCACAACCACCCCCCCAAAGGCAGGCCCCAAGCCCCTCCAGATGCAAGCCCGAAAGGTTAAAACCAGCTCCAACCCCCTAACCCCCCCCGCCCCGCGCAGACGCAGGCCCCAAAGGTGTACAAGCAGTTCCCAACCCCTCCAAGGCAGGCCCCAAAAGTGTACAGGCAGGCCCCTACAGTGTAGAAACGCTCCAACCCCCCCCGCTTCCACCTCGAGGGAGGCCCTCCCCCCCCAGTATACACGAAGCTCCCAACCCCCTCTCAGAGGAATGCCTAAAAAAGTATACAAGCAGCTCCTAACACCCCCCCCCCCCCCCCAAAAGAGGCAGTCCCCAAAGGTGTACAAGCAGGCCCTCAAATCCCTTAGGTGTACAAGCAGGCCCTTCAAATCCCTTAGCCCCTGCGCCAGCTTTATTGGCGAGCAGCGAGGCTGGGGGGGGAGGGGGGCAAGACAGCCTTAAATAAAATACAAATATAAAAAGTGTTATAAATGGCTGTTATAAATCCAAATAGGATTACAATCAAAGTTTACAATTTATTAAACGAATAGAGGCAAGCAAGCAGCGCTGGGTGCGCCGGGAGTCTCTGCTCCCCCAGGACGCACGCCTGTTACGTAAGGCGGCTGGTTTTGATGCTCCCAGGCTAATACATATTCATTACTACTTCGAGAAGAGGCAGGGTTATTAGAATTGGTTTCCGGAATCCGAAACCCCTCCCAGGGGCGCCTGCGTACCAGTCTCTGGTGGTCTCTCGGGGCTTGCTCGGGCTGAATGCTGGTTGTCTTCCTCTCAGGCTTTTGTCCTTCAATTGTCCTTCAGCTCCCCCTTCCTCCTCGTTTGGGAGCCTCTGCGCCGGATTTCAGAAACTCTAGCAACATCCCCTGCAGTAGTCAGCACTTTTCCCTAAAAACCCCTTTGTTCTCTTATCACCTAGACCCGGGCCTCGATGGTAACCCTTCAAATCCCTTAGTGACACGAATTGCTGGACCATTCCTTACAAAAGGAAGGATAAAATACGTAGAGGAGCAATGGCACCCGCGAAAGCCCGGCGCCGCGGGCAGAGGCAGCGAAGGTTGACGGCAGAACAGTGCTCGGTTTGAACACGGAGAGGGAAAGCGAGGGGAAGGTGGCCGAAGCCGGCCGCAGTCTCTGAGCTCTCCTCCTCCTGATTGTTTTCTCTCAAAGCCATTTCTGTCTGTGTGCGGGCACCCGGAGCCGGCAGAAGTCCCCGTGAAGTCCTTCGGCAGGATGGAGGGCTGCGTGGGCTCCAGTGAGAGAGGGAGTTAGGAGAATCTTATCAAGTAGAGATAGAGCGCTGACAGCGTTAAACTAGGATGCTACTTAGTGTCTTTGCTAACTATGGTGCATTGTGCCAATTAACTAAAGCAAGAAGCCTTGGGCCCCTTACCAAGGTCAGTCTCCTAATAAGAGAGTGAGCCTGTCTTAAGAAACTGGGAGAAACTGGTCCTGCAGATGGACAAGAGCCAAGGAGCAACTGAGTCTGCGCAAAGACAAGAGGTCAACTAGCGGTGACGAGGAAGAGTCATCAATCTTCATGCCCACGACCTCCCGTGCTGCCCAGCGCTGAATAAACATACCTACTTTACAATCTCACTGATTGTGGAGTCCCTTTTCCGCAAGTCACTAGCAGCGGTTTCTTCCGCAGAGGTTTTCCCAGAGCCGCTTCAAAGCTTCCCTCGCGGAGCTGGGGCGTCGCAGGGGGTCGTCAAAGCACGCACACACACACACACACACACACACACACACACACACACAGGCGTTGTTGTCCAAACAGAAAGTATTTACAACAAATTCGACAAGCGGTTTTCCTCTGCCAGCAGCAAATGCCTGAGGGCCCCTACAGCTTCACAAATCATAGCACAAAGAGCCTAAAGTTCCTCTAAAATTTAGGGAAATGATTCAAAATAGATCTGCTAGGGGAAAACGATCACTGGCGGCAGGGTACACAATACACGCGAGTCTCAGCTCTCCTCCGCAGGGTCAGTGCCCACGCCCAAGTGCGACGCTGATGGCACCCGAACATTTGCTGTAGCAGGCAGCAGAGCCAGCAGCTCAGGGGAGCAATTTTAAAAACCAGGAGGCACTTAAACCAACCCTTAATTGACCCAGTTACTGCAGGAGAGTCCCGACTACTCGCCCTGGAGTCCTACTGTCACCAGCAAAAAGCACCAACCAAAGCTTGGGGGAACTTTGGTACAGCACAAGAGAAGGGAGTGGGGGTAGCGTAGCCGTATCGCAGAGCTGCTGCTTTTCACACCATTTTATCATCCCCGATAACTGAAAGTAAGGCCGGGTGGGCTGACCCCACCACCACCACTCCTGGCAGCATGTTTGGTCCACAACGCTAGAATAATTATTTTGCTCCCTCCCGCCCCTACAGCTTCATCATCTGAAAAGATTACAGTCAAAACAATGGCATACACAAATAAAAGTCAAGAGTTGACATAGTAACTCCGGGATTTGGGTATCAACTGTCCGAGAAATCAGAACACCCAGGCTTCACAATGTGCCCAACATCGAGCTGTGCCAAGGGGGGCGGAAGGAAGAAGCTTTCCGTTTAAGCCTTCAGAGCATCGCTCCATCACTACGTCAATTCACAGCCACCACAGCGTGCCGATGGACATCTTTCTGTGCCAAAAGAAACAAGTGCTTTGTCCTCTTGATATCAAAGGTAGCCACCTATAGTTACGGAACCATGCACAAGACCTTAACTCTGACCAGCAGGAAAACTTAGGACAACTGAGTGCAGATCCTGCCAATTTCTACCAGTTCCAACTGTGCTTTAAGTCTCATTGCAAAGCCTCAGTTAGAAAAAGGATCACCTCAGGGTATCCAACAAGAAGAAGAGTTGTTTTCTTTTTTTTCTTTTTTTTTTTTTTTTTAATATACCATAGGACTATGCAGTTCAATCATCAATCATCTTGGAAAGCTCAAGGAGGAGGTCATCCTCATCCTTCCCTGGGTCCAAGTCGAGCTCGGCTTCCAGTATGCCGTCTGAGAGTTCCCAAAGTAGCATCTCTAAATCCTCGTCTACAGATACGGGCGCGTTGCCTGTGGAACTCAGCCGGCGTGTCCTTGCTTCTTCTAGCTGGGAAGAAGCTGAAGTCGAGCTTGAGAACTCCATTGGCTCCACGGATTCTGCCTGGCTTCCAAGATGTGCTTCAGGTCTTGGCAGAGCAAGGAAGAGAACAATCAGTATATGCCATTTCTTAACGGGAAATCCCTTTTCTGCAAACCGGCTCTTAAAACCGTAGCCAACCCCTCCTGCACTTCAGTCTTACCCAGGGATTGTTATTCAATTAACCCAGGGCTACATTTAGAGCCCAATATATTAGCAGGTACATTTTTCAGTTTGGGGGTTTCTCTGTGAAGCCAGAGCACCCGGAGTCTAGCAAAGATGGGAAACCAACATGGCCTCCCGGAAGCCCAGTGTCCGAGAACTACATCTCCCGGCATGCTCTGGGAAAACAATATGGACTCCCGGAAACCCGGTGGCCAAGAACTACATTTCCCAGCACTCCCCAGAAAATTGAGCCTCGCACCTTGCCGTAGGACGCCATTTTTTGCTCTGTTACATTACCGGTTTCGTGTTTATGGAGGGTTTTCCCGCCGTTTTGGGGGGTTTCCCCTCAATTTCGGGTTTTCAGCTCTCCATTTCAGAGTTCTTCCCCGCAATTTTGGGGTTCCTTCCCCTAATTTGGTGCTTCGCCCCCCCCCACTTTTGGGGTTCCCCCTCCATTTTGGGGATTCCCCCCAATTCCAAGCCCCCCACAATTTTGGAGGCCCCCACCATCCTTTCTTGGCCTGCCACCCTAATATTAAGGTTCTTTCCCCCAATGTTGGGGTTCTCACCACATGCTTGAGGTTCCTTCCCTTAATTTGGGGCTTAGCTCCCCGGGATCTGGGGCTTTAACCCCAATTTTGGGGGTCCCCCCCAAGTTTGGGGATTCCTCCCCAGGTCTGGGGGGGGTCCACATTCAATTCTGGAATTTCACACTTCCATTTAAGTCTTCTTCCCCCCAATTTGGGGGTTCACCCACCCAATTTTGGGGGTTCCTCCCCTAATTTGGGGGGACCCGACCAATTTTGGGGGTCCCCCCCAATTGTAGAGTCCCCCACCCTCCTTTTTTGGGTTCCCCCCTAATATTAAAGAGTTCTTCCGCCCAATTTTGGGGGACCCCACAATTTGGCCGTTCCTTCCCCTAACTTTGGGCTTCAACCCTTCGATTTTGGGGGGGGCTCCCCCCCTCTTATTTTGGCCTTCCGCCCTAATATTAGGCCTAACCCCTAAGAACCTTGACCCCTAACGCTATGGCAACCACGGATCTAACCCTAACCCCTACCCCAACAAACCCTAGAAACCCTAACCCTAAAAACCCTTACAGCCCTAACCCGATAAAATTTACCACACTAAACCCCTGAAGACTGTTCTGGGGGGTCCACATCCAATTCTGGAATTTCACACTTCCATTTAAGTCTTCTTCCCCCCAATTTGGGGGTTCGCCCACCCAATTTTGGGGGTTCCTCCCCTAATTTGGGGGGGACACAACCGATTTTAGAGTCCCCCACCCTCCTTTTTTGGGTTCCCCCCTAATATTAAAAGTACTTCCGCCCTATTTTGGGGGACCCCACAATTTTGACGTTCCTTCCCCTAACTTGGGGCTTCAACCCTTCAATTTTGGGGGGGGCTCCCACCCTCTTATTTTGGTCTTCCGCCCTAATATTAGGCCTAACCCCTAAGAACCTTGACCCCTAACGCTATGGCAACCACGGATCTAACCCTAACCCCTACCCCAACAAACCCTAGAAACCCTAACCCTAAAAACCCTTACAGCCCTAACCCGATAAAATTTACCACACTAAACCCCTGAAGACTGTTCTGGGGGGTCCACATTCAATTCTGGAATTTCACACTTCCATTTAAGTGTTCTGCCCCCCCAATATGGGGGTTCGCCCACCCAATTTTGGGGGTTCCTCCCCTAATTGGGGGGGACACAACCAATTTTGGGGGGGACACAACCAATTTGGGGGGGTCCCCCCAATTTTAGAGTCCCCCACCCTCCTTTTTTGGGTTTCCCCCAATATTAAGAGCTCTTCCGCCCAATTTTGGGGGACCCCACAATTTTGACGTTTCTTCCCCTAAATTGGGGCTTCGACCCTTCAATTTTGGGGGGGGCTCCCCCCTTAGTTTGGCCTTCCACCCTAATATTGGGCCTTACCCCTAGGAACCCTGACCCCTAACACTACGGCTCCCACGGATCTAACCCTAACCCCTACCCCAAAAAACCCTAGAAACCCTAACCCTAAAAACCCTTACAGTCCTAACCCGATAAAATTTACCACACTAGACCTACGCCTAAAAGCCCTAACCCTAAAAATTAAGACCCTCTAAACCCTAACCCAAAACGTAAAGATTCTCAAAGCCCTAACGCTGGAGACCCTAACCTTAAAAAAAAAAAAATAAGACCTTAAAACCCTAACCCTAAATACCTGACCATAACTAAAACCCTAAGACCCTAACCCTAAAAACCCTATCAACACTAAAACCACAAAATACTTTAAAACCTTAACACACTAACCCCCAAACCCTAACCCTTATAACTCCAACCCTAACAACCTTAAAATCCTAACCCTAAACCCTGGAAACCCTAACCCTGAAACCCAACCCTAGTGCCTTAGCCCTGAAACCTTAAAACCCTAACACCTTATTAGAAACACTCTGTAACCAATACCATAGGCTCAGGCAAGTATCTCAGTGAGGTAGCATTTTTATTCACGATTGCAATGGCAGGCGTCCCACAAGCCACCTACTAGTTCCATAACACAGTTTATATAATTTTTTTTTTCCTCTCGGTGACCAGGACCCTCCCCAGTTTCCCCATTGACTGAGTAATCCATGTTCACGATCTATCCAGTGCTTCACAGAAAATACACAGCTGCTGGCCTGTTACTAGTCAATTTTATTTTTTTCTTGACTGTTTTCCTCTTTGAGGTGGTAATGTTTCTTACACCGTGATTTCCACCCAATTGCTCTAAGGATTCTGGTTGTCTGCATTTTACAAGGTTGTCTGTTAAGCTTTCTTATCACTGCAAGCATATAGCAATACCACCTTCCTTCCCTCTAAACGATGTAACTCTGTGCAAAAACATTTTTATTCCCACAACCTTGATCCCCTTACCCTAAAATCCTTATTCTCTTTAACCGTAACAACTCTAACCACAACCCTAACCCTTCATATCAACCCCCCGACGCTAATGACACTGACTAATGATCCAAACCCCAAACCCCAGGCAACCAACAAAGAAACAGACACAAAGCTGAAAACTACAAAAAAGGCAAAACCCTGGATACAGACCCCAAATCACAAACACGCTACCAAAATGCTACAGAAAAGCCCCAGACGCAGGCCCCAAGCACTACAGCTAGGCCCCAGAAGCTCTAGACACATCCCAAAGCCAAAATGCAATCCCCAAACACTACAGAAAAGCCCCCAAACACCAGACACAGGCTGCAGAAGTCTACAAGCAGGCCCCAGCCACACCCGGATGCAGACCCCAACTGTCCACAAGCAGCTCCCAACCCACCCCCCCAATGAACTGGACCCCCCCCCCCCACCACCCAGATGCATGCCCCAGGCCCCAGGCCTCAGCCCCAGCCCCCACACCCCAGACTCAGGCCCCAAAGGTGTACAACCAGCTCCCAACTGCCCCCCTCAAAGGGAGGCCCCAAAGCCTGCCAGAGGACCCTAGAGCGTACAAGCAGCTCCCAACCCCCCCGGCACAGGCCCCAACCCCCCCCCAGACACAGGCCCCAAAGGTGTACAAGCAGGCCCCTACAGTATACAAGCAGCTCACAACCACCCCCCCAAAGGCAGGCCCCAAGCCCCTCCAGATGCAAGCCCGAAAGGTTAAAACCAGCTCCAACCCCCTAACCCCCCCCGCCCCGCGCAGACGCAGGCCCCAAAGGTGTACAAGCAGTTCCCAACCCCTCCAAGGCAGGCCCCAAAAGTGTACAGGCAGGCCCCTACAGTGTAGAAACGCTCCAACCCCCCCCGCTTCCACCTCGAGGGAGGCCCTCCCCCCCCAGTATACACGAAGCTCCCAACCCCCTCTCAGAGGAATGCCTAAAAAAGTATACAAGCAGCTCCTAACACCCCCCCCCCCCCCCCAAAAGAGGCAGTCCCCAAAGGTGTACAAGCAGGCCCTCAAATCCCTTAGGTGTACAAGCAGGCCCTTCAAATCCCTTAGCCCCTGCGCCAGCTTTATTGGCGAGCAGCGAGGCTGGGGGGGGAGGGGGGCAAGACAGCCTTAAATAAAATACAAATATAAAAAGTGTTATAAATGGCTGTTATAAATCCAAATAGGATTACAATCAAAGTTTACAATTTATTAAACGAATAGAGGCAAGCAAGCAGCGCTGGGTGCGCCGGGAGTCTCTGCTCCCCCAGGACGCACGCCTGTTACGTAAGGCGGCTGGTTTTGATGCTCCCAGGCTAATACATATTCATTACTACTTCGAGAAGAGGCAGGGTTATTAGAATTGGTTTCCGGAATCCGAAACCCCTCCCAGGGGCGCCTGCGTACCAGTCTCTGGTGGTCTCTCGGGGCTTGCTCGGGCTGAATGCTGGTTGTCTTCCTCTCAGGCTTTTGTCCTTCAATTGTCCTTCAGCTCCCCCTTCCTCCTCGTTTGGGAGCCTCTGCGCCGGATTTCAGAAACTCTAGCAACATCCCCTGCAGTAGTCAGCACTTTTCCCTAAAAACCCCTTTGTTCTCTTATCACCTAGACCCGGGCCTCGATGGTAACCCTTCAAATCCCTTAGTGACACGAATTGCTGGACCATTCCTTACAAAAGGAAGGATAAAATATGTAGAGGAGCAATGGCACCCGCGAAAGCCCGGCGCCGCGGGCAGAGGCAGCGAAGGTTGACGGCAGAACAGTGCTCGGTTTGAACACGGAGAGGGAAAGCGAGGGGAAGGTGGCCGAAGCCGGCCGCAGTCTCTGAGCTCTCCTCCTCCTGATTGTTTTCTCTCAAAGCCATTTCTGTCTGTGTGCGGGCACCCGGAGCCGGCAGAAGTCCCCGTGAAGTCCTTCGGCAGGACGGAGGGCTGCGTGGGCTCCAGTGAGAGAGGGAGTTAGGAGAATCTTATCAAGTAGAGATAGAGCGCTGACAGCGTTAAACTAGGATGCTACTTAGTGTCTTTGCTAACTATGGTGCATTGTGCCAATTAACTAAAGCAAGAAGCCTTGGGCCCCTTACCAAGGTCAGTCTCCTAATAAGAGAGTGAGCCTGTCTTAAGAAACTGGGAGAAACTGGTCCTGCAGATGGACAAGAGCCAAGGAGCAACTGAGTCTGTGCAAAGACAAGAGGTCAACTAGCGGTGACGAGGAAGAGTCATCAATCTTCATGCCCACGACCTCCCGTGCTGCCCAGCGCTGAATAAACATACCTACTTTACAATCTCACTGATTGTGGAGTCCCTTTTCCGCAAGTCACTAGCAGCGGTTTCTTCCGCAGAGGTTTTCCCAGAGCCGCTTCAAAGCTTCCCTCGCGGAGCTGGGGCGTCGCAGGGGGTCGTCAAAGCACGCACACACACACACACACACACACACACACACACACACACACACACACACAGGCGTTGTTGTCCAAACAGAAAGTATTTACAACAAATTCGACAAGCGGTTTTCCTCTGCCAGCAGCAAATGCCTGAGGGCCCCTACAGCTTCACAAATCATAGCACAAAGAGCCTAAAGTTCCTCTAAAATTTAGGGAAATGATTCAAAATAGATCTGCTAGGGGAAAACGATCACTGGCGGCAGGGTACACAATACACGCGAGTCTCAGCTCTCCTCCGCAGGGTCAGTGCCCACGCCCAAGTGCGACGCTGATGGCACCCGAACATTTGCTGTAGCAGGCAGCAGAGCCAGCAGCTCAGGGGAGCAATTTTAAAAACCAGGAGGCACTTAAACCAACCCTTAATTGACCCAGTTACTGCAGGAGAGTCCCGACTACTCGCCCTGGAGTCCTACTGTCACCAGCAAAAAGCACCAACCAAAGCTTGGGGGAACTTTGGTACAGCACAAGAGAAGGGAGTGGGGGTAGCGTAGCCGTATCGCAGAGCTGCTGCTTTTCACACCATTTTATCATCCCCGATAACTGAAAGTAAGGCCGGGTGGGCTGACCCCACCACCACCACTCCTGGCAGCATGTTTGGTCCACAACGCTAGAATAATTATTTTGCTCCCTCCCGCCCCTACAGCTTCATCATCTGAAAAGATTACAGTCAAAACAATGGCATAGACAAATAAAAGTCAAGAGTTGACATAGTAACTCCGGGATTTGGGTATCAACTGTCCGAGAAATCAGAACACCCAGGCTTCACAATGTGCCCAACATCGAGCTGTGCCAAGGGGGGCGGAAGGAAGAAGCTTTCCGTTTAAGCCTTCAGAGCATCGCTCCATCACTACGTCAATTCACAGCCACCACAGCGTGCCGATGGACATCTTTCTGTGCCAAAAGAAACAAGTGCTTTGTCCTCTTGATATCAAAGGTAGCCACCTATAGTTACGGAACCATGCACAAGACCTTAACTCTGACCAGCAGGAAAACTTAGGACAACTGAGTGCAGATCCTGCCAATTTCTACCAGTTCCAACTGTGCTTTAAGTCTCATTGCAAAGCCTCAGTTAGAAAAAGGATCACCTCAGGGTATCCAACAAGAAGAAGAGTTGTTTTCTTTTTTTTCTTTTTTTTTTTTTTTTTAATATACCATAGGACTATGCAGTTCAATCATCAATCATCTTGGAAAGCTCAAGGAGGAGGTCATCCTCATCCTTCCCTGGGTCCAAGTCGAGCTCGGCTTCCAGTATGCCGTCTGAGAGTTCCCAAAGTAGCATCTCTAAATCCTCGTCTACAGATACGGGCGCGTTGCCTGTGGAACTCAGCCGGCGTGTCCTTGCTTCTTCTAGCTGGGAAGAAGCTGAAGTCAAGCTTGAGAACTCCATTGGCTCCACGGATTCTGCCTGGCTTCCAAGATGTGCTTCAGGTCTTGGCAGAGCAAGGAAGAGAACAATCAGTATATGCCATTTCTTAACGGGAAATCCCTTTTCTGCAAACCGGCTCTTAAAACCGTAGCCAACCCCTCCTGCACTTCAATCTTACCCAGGGATTGTTATTCAATTAACCCAGGGCTACATTTAGAGCCCAATATATTAGCAGGTACATTTTTCAGTTTGGGGGTTTCTCTGTGAAGCCAGAGCACCCGGAGTCTAGCAAAGATGGGAAACCAACATGGCCTCCCGGAAGCCCAGTGTCCGAGAACTACATCTCCCGGCATGCTCTGGGAAAACAATATGGACTCCCGGAAACCCGGTGGCCAAGAACTACATTTCCCAGCACTCCCCAGAAAATTGAGCCTCGCACCTTGCCGTAGGACGCCATTTTTTGCTCTGTTACATTACCGGTTTCGTGTTTATGGAGGGTTTTCCCGCCGTTTTGGGGGGTTTCCCCTCAATTTCGGGTTTTCAGCTCTCCATTTCAGAGTTCTTCCCCGCAATTTTGGGGTTCCTTCCCCTAATTTGGTGCTTCGCCCCCCCCCCACTTTTGGGGTTCCCCCTCCATTTTGGGGATTCCCCCCAATTCCAAGCCCCCCACAATTTTGGAGGCCCCCACCATCCTTTCTTGGCCTGCCACCCTAATATTAAGGTTCTTTCCCCCAATGTTGGGGTTCTCACCACATGTTTGAGGTTCCTTCCCTTAATTTGGGGCTTAGCTCCCCGGGATCTGGGGCTTTAACCCCAATTTTGGGGGTCCCCCCCAAGTTTGGGGATTCCTCCCCAGGTCTGGGGGGGGTCCACATTCAATTCTGGAATTTCACACTTCCATTTAAGTCTTCTTCCCCCCAATTTGGCGGTTCACCCACCCAATTTTGGGGGTTCCTCCCCTAATTTGGGGGGACCTGACCAATTTTGGGGGTCCCCCCCAATTGTAGAGTCCCCCACCCTCCTTTTTTGGGTTCCCCCCTAATATTAAAGAGTTCTTCCGCCCAATTTTGGGGGACCCCACAATTTGGCCGTTCCTTCCCCTAACTTTGGGCTTCAACCCTTCAATTTTGGGGGGGGCTCCCCCCCTCTTATTTTGGCCTTCCGCCCTAATATTAGGCCTAACCCCTAAGAACCTTGACCCCTAAGCCTATGGCAACCACGGATCTAACCCTAACCCCTACCCCAACAAACCCTAGAAACCCTAACCCTAAAAACCCTTGCAGCCCTAACCCGATAAAATTTACCACACTAAACCCCTGAAGACTGTTCTGGGGGGTCCACATTCAATTCTGGAATTTCACACTTCCATTTAAGTGTTCTGCCCCCCCAATATGGGGGTTCGCCCACCCAATTTTGGGGGTTCCTCCCCTAATTGGGGGGGACACAACCAATTTTGGGGGGGACACAACCAATTTTGGGGGGGACACAACCAATTTTAGAGTCCCCCACCCTCCTTTTTTGGGTTTCCCCCAATATTAAGAGCTCTTCCGCTCAATTTTGGGGGACCCCACAATTTTGACGTTCCTTCCCCTAACTTTGGGCTTCAACCCTTCGATTTTGGGTGGGCTCCTCCCCTCTTATTTTGGCCTTCCGCCCTAATATTAGGCCTAACCCCTAAGAACCTTGACCCCTAACCCTATGGCAACCACGGATCTAACCCTAACCCCTACCCCAACAAACCCTAGAAACCCTAACCCTAAAAACCCTTACAGCCCTAACCCGATAAAATTTACCACACTAAACCCCTGAAGACTGTTCTGGGGGGTCCACATTCAATTCTGGAATTTCACACTTCCATTTAAGTGTTCTGCCCCCCCAATATGGGGGTTCGCCCACCCAATTTTGGGGGTTCCTCCCCTAATTGGGGGGGACACAACCAATTTTGGGGGGGACACAACCAATTTGGGGGGGTCCCCCCAATTTTAGAGTCCCCCACCCTCCTTTTTTGGGTTTCCCCCAATATTAAGAGCTCTTCCGCCCAATTTTGGGGGACCCCACAATTTTGACGTTTCTTCCCCTAAATTGGGGCTTCGACCCTTCAATTTTGGGGGGGGCTCCCCCCTTAGTTTGGCCTTCCACCCTAATATTGGGCCTTACCCCTAAGAACCCTGACCCCTAACACTACGGCTCCCACGGATCTAACCCTAACCCCTACCCCAAAAAACCCTAGAAACCCTAACCCTAAAAACCCTTACAGTCCTAACCCGATAAAATTTACCACACTAGACCTACGCCTAAAAGCCCTAACCCTAAAAATTAAGACCCTCTAAACCCTAACCCAAAACGTAAAGATTCTCAAAGCCCTAACGCTGGAGACCCTAACCTTAAAAAAAAAAAAATAAGACCTTAAAACCCTAACCCTAAATACCTGACCATAACTAAAACCCTAAGACCCTAACCCTAAAAACCCTATCAACACTAAAACCACAAAATACTTTAAAACCTTAACACACTAACCCCCAAACCCTAACCCTTATAACTCCAACCCTAACAACCTTAAAATCCTAACCCTAAACCCTGGAAACCCTAACCCTGAAACCCAACCCTACTGCCTTAGCCCTGAAACCTTAAAACCCTAACACCTTATTAGAAACACTCTGTAACCAATACCATAGGCTCAGGCAAGTATCTCAGTGAGGTAGCATTTTTATTCACGATTGCAATGGCAGGCGTTCCACAAGCCACCTACTAGTTCCATAACACAGTTTATATAATTTTTTTTTTCCTCTCGGTGACCAAGACCCTCCCCAGTTTCCCCATTGACTGAGTAATCCATGTTCACGATCTATCCAGTGCTTCACAGAAAATACACAGCTGCTGGCCTGTTACTAGTCAATTTTATTTTTTTCTTGACTGTTTTCCTCTTTGAGGTGGTAATGTTTCTTACACCGTGATTTCCACCCAATTGCTCTAAGGATTCTGGTTGTCTGCATTTTACAAGGTTGTCTGTTAAGCTTTCTTATCACTGCAAGCATATATCAATACCACCTTCCTTCCCTCTAAACGATGTAACTCTGTGCAAAAACATTTTTATTCCCACAACCTTGATCCCCTTACCCTAAAATCCTTATTCTCTTTAACCGTAACAACTCTAACCACAACCCTAACCCTTCATATCAACCCCCCGACGCTAATGACACTGACTAATGATCCAAACCCCAAACCCCAGGCAACCAACAAAGAAACAGAAACAAAGCTGAAAACTACAAAAAAGGCAAAACCCTGGATACAGACCCCAAATCACAAACACGCTACCAAAATGCTACAGAAAAGCCCCAGACGCAGGCCCCAAGCACTACAGCTAGGCCCCAGAAGCTCTAGACACATCCCAAAGCCAAAATGCAATCCCCAAACACTACAGAAAAGCCCCCAAACACCAGACACAGGCTGCAGAAGTCTACAAGCAGGCCCCAGCCACACCCGGATGCAGACCCCAACTGTCCACAAGCAGCTCCCAACCCACCCCCCCCATGAACTGGACCCCCCCCCCCCACCACCCAGATGCATGCCCCAGGCCCCAGGCCTCAGCCCCAGCCCCCACACCCCAGACTCAGGCCCCAAAGGTGTACAACCAGCTCCCAACTGCCCCCCTCAAAGGGAGGCCCCAAAGCCTGCCAGAGGACCCTAGAGCGTACAAGCAGCTCCCAACCCCCCCGGCACAGGCCCCAACCCCCCCCCAGACACAGGCCCCAAAGGTGTACAAGCAGGCCCCTACAGTATACAAGCAGCTCACAACCACCCCCCCAAAGGCAGGCCCCAAGCCCCTCCAGATGCAAGCCCGAAAGGTTAAAACCAGCTCCAACCCCCTAACCCCCCCCGCCCCGCGCAGACGCAGGCCCCAAAGGTGTACAAGCAGTTCCCAACCCCTCCAAGGCAGGCCCCAAAAGTGTACAGGCAGGCCCCTACAGTGTAGAAACGCTCCAACCCCCCCCGCTTCCACCTCGAGGGAGGCCCTCCCCCCCCAGTATACACGAAGCTCCCAACCCCCTCTCAGAGGAATGCCTAAAAAAGTATACAAGCAGCTCCTAACACCCCCCCCCCCCCCAAAAGAGGCAGTCCCCAAAGGTGTACAAGCAGGCCCTCAAATCCCTTAGGTGTACAAGCAGGCCCTTCAAATCCCTTAGCCCCTGCGCCAGCTTTATTGGCGAGCAGCGAGGCTGGGGGGGGAGGGGGGCAAGACAGCCTTAAATAAAATACAAATATAAAAAGTGTTATAAATGGCTGTTATAAATCCAAATAGGATTACAATCAAAGTTTACAATTTATTAAACGAATAGAGGCAAGCAAGCAGCGCTGGGTGCGCCGGGAGTCTCTGCTCCCCCAGGACGCACGCCTGTTACGTAAGGCGGCTGGTTTTGATGCTCCCAGGCTAATACATATTCATTACTACTTCGAGAAGAGGCAGGGTTATTAGAATTGGTTTCCGGAATCCGAAACCCCTCCCAGGGGCGCCTGCGTACCAGTCTCTGGTGGTCTCTTGGGGCTTGCTCGGGCTGAATGCTGGTTGTCTTCCTCTCAGGCTTTTGTCCTTCAATTGTCCTTCAGCTCCCCCTTCCTCCTCGTTTGGGAGCCTCTGCGCCGGATTTCAGAAACTCTAGCAACATCCCCTGCAGTAGTCAGCACTTTTCCCTAAAAACCCCTTTGTTCTCTTATCACCTAGACCCGGGCCTCGATGGTAACCCTTCAAATCCCTTAGTGACACGAATTGCTGGACCATTCCTTACAAAAGGAAGGATAAAATATGTAGAGGAGCAATGGCACCCGCGAAAGCCCGGCGCCGCGGGCAGAGGCAGCGAAGGTTGACGGCAGAACAGTGCTCGGTTTGAACACGGAGAGGGAAAGCGAGGGGAAGGTGGCCGAAGCCGGCCGCAGTCTCTGAGCTCTCCTCCTCCTGATTGTTTTCTCTCAAAGCCATTTCTGTCTGTGTGCGGGCACCCGGAGCCGGCAGAAGTCCCCGTGAAGTCCTTCGGCAGGACGGAGGGCTGCGTGGGCTCCAGTGAGAGAGGGAGTTAGGAGAATCTTATCAAGTAGAGATAGAGCGCTGACAGCGTTAAACTAGGATGCTACTTAGTGTCTTTGCTAACTATGGTGCATTGTGCCAATTAACTAAAGCAAGAAGCCTTGGGCCCCTTACCAAGGTCAGTCTCCTAATAAGAGAGTGAGCCTGTCTTAAGAAACTGGGAGAAACTGGTCCTGCAGATGGACAAGAGCCAAGGAGCAACTGAGTCTGTGCAAAGACAAGAGGTCAACTAGCGGTGACGAGGAAGAGTCATCAATCTTCATGCCCACGACCTCCCGTGCTGCCCAGCGCTGAATAAACATACCTACTTTACAATCTCACTGATTGTGGAGTCCCTTTTCCGCAAGTCACTAGCAGCGGTTTCTTCCGCAGAGGTTTTCCCAGAGCCGCTTCAAAGCTTCCCTCGCGGAGCTGGGGCGTCGCAGGGGGTCGTCAAAGCACGCACACACACACACACACACACACACACACACACACACACACACACACAGGCGTTGTTGTCCAAACAGAAAGTATTTACAACAAATTCGACAAGCGGTTTTCCTCTGCCAGCAGCAAATGCCTGAGGGCCCCTACAGCTTCACAAATCATAGCACAAAGAGCCTAAAGTTCCTCTAAAATTTAGGGAAATGATTCAAAATAGATCTGCTAGGGGAAAACGATCACTGGCGGCAGGGTACACAATACACGCGAGTCTCAGCTCTCCTCCGCAGGGTCAGTGCCCACGCCCAAGTGCGACGCTGATGGCACCCGAACATTTGCTGTAGCAGGCAGCAGAGCCAGCAGCTCAGGGGAGCAATTTTAAAAACCAGGAGGCACTTAAACCAACCCTTAATTGACCCAGTTACTGCAGGAGAGTCCCGACTACTCGCCCTGGAGTCCTACTGTCACCAGCAAAAAGCACCAACCAAAGCTTGGGGGAACTTTGGTACAGCACAAGAGAAGGGAGTGGGGGTAGCGTAGCCGTATCGCAGAGCTGCTGCTTTTCACACCATTTTATCATCCCCGATAACTGAAAGTAAGGCCGGGTGGGCTGACCCCACCACCACCACTCCTGGCAGCATGTTTGGTCCACAATGCTAGAATAATTATTTTGCTCCCTCCCGCCCCTACAGCTTCATCATCTGAAAAGATTACAGTCAAAACAATGGCATACACAAATAAAAGTCAAGAGTTGACATAGTAACTCCGGGATTTGGGTATCAACTGTCCGAGAAATCAGAACACCCAGGCTTCACAATGTGCCCAACATCGAGCTGTGCCAAGGGGGGCGGAAGGAAGAAGCTTTCCGTTTAAGCCTTCAGAGCATCGCTCCATCACTACGTCAATTCACAGCCACCACAGCGTGCCGATGGACATCTTTCTGTGCCAAAAGAAACAAGTGCTTTGTCCTCTTGATATCAAAGGTAGCCACCTATAGTTACGGAACCATGCACAAGACCTTAACTCTGACCAGCAGGAAAACTTAGGACAACTGAGTGCAGATCCTGCCAATTTCTACCAGTTCCAACTGTGCTTTAAGTCTCATTGCAAAGCCTCAGTTAGAAAAAGGATCACCTCAGGGTATCCAACAAGAAGAAGAGTTGTTTTCTTTTTTTTCTTTTTTTTTTTTTTTTTTTAATATACCATAGGACTATGCAGTTCAATCATCAATCATCTTGGAAAGCTCAAGGAGGAGGTCATCCTCATCCTTCCCTGGGTCCAAGTCGAGCTCGGCTTCCAGTATGCCGTCTGAGAGTTCCCAAAGTAGCATCTCTAAATCCTCGTCTACAGATACGGGCGCGTTGCCTGTGGAACTCAGCCGGCGTGTCCTTGCTTCTTCTAGCTGGGAAGAAGCTGAAGTCGAGCTTGAGAACTCCATTGGCTCCACGGATTCTGCCTGGCTTCCAAGATGTGCTTCAGGTCTTGGCAGAGCAAGGAAGAGAACAATCAGTATATGCCATTTCTTAACGGGAAATCCCTTTTCTGCAAACCGGCTCTTAAAACCGTAGCCAACCCCTCCTGCACTTCAATCTTACCCAGGGATTGTTATTCAATTAACCCAGGGCTACATTTAGAGCCCAATATATTAGCAGGTACATTTTTCAGTTTGGGGGTTTCTCTGTGAAGCCAGAGCACCCGGAGTCTAGCAAAGATGGGAAACCAACATGGCCTCCCGGAAGCCCAGTGTCCGAGAACTACATCTCCCGGCATGCTCTGGGAAAACAATATGGACTCCCGGAAACCCGGTGGCCAAGAACTACATTTCCCAGCACTCCCCAGAAAATTGAGCCTCGCACCTTGCCGTAGGACGCCATTTTTTGCTCTGTTACATTACCGGTTTCGTGTTTATGGAGGGTTTTCCCGCCGTTTTGGGGGGTTTCCCCTCAATTTCGGGTTTTCAGCTCTCCATTTCAGAGTTCTTCCCCGCAATTTTGGGGTTCCTTCCCCTAATTTGGTGCTTCGCCCCCCCCCCCACTTTTGGGGTTCCCCCTCCATTTTGGGGATTCCCCCCAATTCCAAGCCCCCCACAATTTTGGAGGCCCCCACCATCCTTTCTTGGCCTGCCACCCTAATATTAAGGTTCTTTCCCCCAATGTTGGGGTTCTCACCACATGTTTGAGGTTCCTTCCCTTAATTTGGGGCTTAGCTCCCCGGGATCTGGGGCTTTAACCCCAATTTTGGGGGTCCCCCCCAAGTTTGGGGATTCCTCCCCAGGTCTGGGGGGGGTCCACATTCAATTCTGGAATTTCACACTTCCATTTAAGTCTTCTTCCCCCCAATTTGGCGGTTCACCCACCCAATTTTGGGGGTTCCTCCCCTAATTTGGGGGGACCTGACCAATTTTGGGGGTCCCCCCCAATTGTAGAGTCCCCCACCCTCCTTTTTTGGGTTCCCCCCTAATATTAAAGAGTTCTTCCGCCCAATTTTGGGGGACCCCACAATTTGGCCGTTCCTTCCCCTAACTTTGGGCTTCAACCCTTCAATTTTGGGGGGGGCTCCCCCCCTCTTATTTTGGCCTTCCGCCCTAATATTAGGCCTAACCCCTAAGAACCTTGACCCCTAAGCCTATGGCAACCACGGATCTAACCCTAACCCCTACCCCAACAAACCCTAGAAACCCTAACCCTAAAAACCCTTGCAGCCCTAACCCGATAAAATTTACCACACTAAACCCCTGAAGACTGTTCTGGGGGGTCCACATTCAATTCTGGAATTTCACACTTCCATTTAAGTGTTCTGCCCCCCCAATATGGGGGTTCGCCCACCCAATTTTGGGGGTTCCTCCCCTAATTGGGGGGGACACAACCAATTTTGGGGGGGACACAACCAATTTTGGGGGGGACACAACCAATTTTAGAGTCCCCCACCCTCCTTTTTTGGGTTTCCCCCAATATTAAGAGCTCTTCCGCTCAATTTTGGGGGACCCCACAATTTTGACGTTCCTTCCCCTAACTTTGGGCTTCAACCCTTCGATTTTGGGTGGGCTCCTCCCCTCTTATTTTGGCCTTCCGCCCTAATATTAGGCCTAACCCCTAAGAACCTTGACCCCTAACCCTATGGCAACCACGGATCTAACCCTAACCCCTACCCCAACAAACCCTAGAAACCCTAACCCTAAAAACCCTTACAGCCCTAACCCGATAAAATTTACCACACTAAACCCCTGAAGACTGTTCTGGGGGGTCCACATCCAATTCTGGAATTTCACACTTCCATTTAAGTCTTCTTCCCCGCAATTTGGGGGTTCGCCCACCCAATTTTGGGGGTTCCTCCCCTAATTTGGGGGGGACACAACCGATTTTAGAGTCCCCCACCCTCCTTTTTTGGGTTCCCCCCTAATATTAAAAGTACTTCCGCTCAATTTTGGGGGACCCCACAATTTTGACGTTCCTTCCCCTAACTTGGGGCTTCAACCCTTCAATTTTGGGGGGGGCTCCCACCCTCTTATTTTGGCCTTCCGCCCTAATATTAGGCCTAACCCCTAAGAACCTTGACCCCTAACGCTATGGCAACCACGGATCTAACCCTAACCCCTACCCCAACAAACCCTAGAAACCCTAACCCTAAAAGCCCTTACAGCCCTAACCCGATAAAATTTACCACACTAAACCCCTGAAGACTGTTCTGGGGGGTCCACATTCAATTCTGGAATTTCACACTTCCATTTAAGTGTTCTGCCCCCCCAATATGGGGGTTCGCCCACCCAATTTTGGGGGTTCCTCCCCTAATTGGGGGGGACACAACCAATTTTGGGGGGGACACAACCAATTTGGGGGGGTCCCCCCAATTTTAGAGTCCCCCACCCTCCTTTTTTGGGTTTCCCCCAATATTAAGAGCTCTTCCGCCCAATTTTGGGGGACCCCACAATTTTGACGTTTCTTCCCCTAAATTGGGGCTTCGACCCTTCAATTTTGGGGGGGGCTCCCCCCTTAGTTTGGCCTTCCACCCTAATATTGGGCCTTACCCCTAAGAACCCTGACCCCTAACACTACGGCTCCCACGGATCTAACCCTAACCCCTACCCCAAAAAACCCTAGAAACCCTAACCCTAAAAACCCTTACAGTCCTAACCCGATAAAATTTACCACACTAGACCTACGCCTAAAAGCCCTAACCCTAAAAATTAAGACCCTCTAAACCCTAACCCAAAACGTAAAGATTCTCAAAGCCCTAACGCTGGAGACCCTAACCTTAAAAAAAAAAAAATAAGACCTTAAAACCCTAACCCTAAATACCTGACCATAACTAAAACCCTAAGACCCTAACCCTAAAAACCCTATCAACACTAAAACCACAAAATACTTTAAAACCTTAACACACTAACCCCCAAACCCTAACCCTTATAACTCCAACCCTAACAACCTTAAAATCCTAACCCTAAACCCTGGAAACCCTAACCCTGAAACCCAACCCTACTGCCTTAGCCCTGAAACCTTAAAACCCTAACACCTTATTAGAAACACTCTGTAACCAATACCATAGGCTCAGGCAAGTATCTCAGTGAGGTAGCATTTTTATTCACGATTGCAATGGCAGGCGTTCCACAAGCCACCTACTAGTTCCATAACACAGTTTATATAATTTTTTTTTTCCTCTCGGTGACCAAGACCCTCCCCAGTTTCCCCATTGACTGAGTAATCCATGTTCACGATCTATCCAGTGCTTCACAGAAAATACACAGCTGCTGGCCTGTTACTAGTCAATTTTATTTTTTTCTTGACTGTTTTCCTCTTTGAGGTGGTAATGTTTCTTACACCGTGATTTCCACCCAATTGCTCTAAGGATTCTGGTTGTCTGCATTTTACAAGGTTGTCTGTTAAGCTTTCTTATCACTGCAAGCATATATCAATACCACCTTCCTTCCCTCTAAACGATGTAACTCTGTGCAAAAACATTTTTATTCCCACAACCTTGATCCCCTTACCCTAAAATCCTTATTCTCTTTAACCGTAACAACTCTAACCACAACCCTAACCCTTCATATCAACCCCCCGACGCTAATGACACTGACTAATGATCCAAACCCCAAACCCCAGGCAACCAACAAAGAAACAGAAACAAAGCTGAAAACTACAAAAAAGGCAAAACCCTGGATACAGACCCCAAATCACAAACACGCTACCAAAATGCTACAGAAAAGCCCCAGACGCAGGCCCCAAGCACTACAGCTAGGCCCCAGAAGCTCTAGACACATCCCAAAGCCAAAATGCAATCCCCAAACACTACAGAAAAGCCCCCAAACACCAGACACAGGCTGCAGAAGTCTACAAGCAGGCCCCAGCCACACCCGGATGCAGACCCCAACTGTCCACAAGCAGCTCCCAACCCACCCCCCCCCATGAACTGGACCCCCCCCCACCACAACCCAGATGCATGCCCCAGGCCCCAGGCCTCAGCCCCAGCCCCCACACCCCAGACTCAGGCCCCAAAGGTGTACAACCAGCTCCCAACTGCCCCCCTCAAAGGGAGGCCCCAAAGCCTGCCAGAGGACCCTAGAGCGTACAAGCAGCTCCCAACCCCCCCGGCACAGGCCCCAACCCCCCCCCAGACACAGGCCCCAAAGGTGTACAAGCAACTCCCCATCCTCCCCAGAGGCACGCCCCAAAGGTGTACAAACAGCCCCAACCCCCCAAGACCCAGACCCCTACAGTGTAGAAGCAGCTCCCAACCCCATGCCCCCAAGGCACATGCCCCAACCCCTCCCCCAAGGCAGGCCCTAACAGTGTACAAGCAGCTCCCACCCCCCCCCAGATGCAGGCCCCAAAGGTGTACAAGCAGGCCCCTACAGTATACAAGCAGCTCACAACCACCCCCCCAAAGGCAGGCCCCAAGCCCCTCCAGATGCAAGCCCGAAAGGTTAAAACCAGCTCCAACCCCCTAACCCCCCCCGCCCCGCGCAGACGCAGGCCCCAAAGGTGTACAAGCAGTTCCCAACCCCTCCAAGGCAGGCCCCAAAAGTGTACAGGCAGGCCCCTACAGTGTAGAAACGCTCCAACCCCCCCCGCTTCCACCTCGAGGGAGGCCCTCCCCCCCCAGTATACACGAAGCTCCCAACCCCCTCTCAGAGGAATGCCTAAAAAAGTATACAAGCAGCTCCTAACACCCCCCCCCCCCCCCAAAAGAGGCAGTCCCCAAAGGTGTACAAGCAGGCCCTCAAATCCCTTAGGTGTACAAGCAGGCCCTTCAAATCCCTTAGCCCCTGCGCCAGCTTTATTGGCGAGCAGCGAGGCTGGGGGGGGAGGGGGGCAAGACAGCCTTAAATAAAATACAAATATAAAAAGTGTTATAAATGGCTGTTATAAATCCAAATAGGATTACAATCAAAGTTTACAATTTATTAAACGAATAGAGGCAAGCAAGCAGCGCTGGGTGCGCCGGGAGTCTCTGCTCCCCCAGGACGCACGCCTGTTACGTAAGGCGGCTGGTTTTGATGCTCCCAGGCTAATACATATTCATTACTACTTCGAGAAGAGGCAGGGTTATTAGAATTGGTTTCCGGAATCCGAAACCCCTCCCAGGGGCGCCTGCGTACCAGTCTCTGGTGGTCTCTCGGGGCTTGCTCGGGCTGAATGCTGGTTGTCTTCCTCTCAGGCTTTTGTCCTTCAATTGTCCTTCAGCTCCCCCTTCCTCCTCGTTTGGGAGCCTCTGCGCCGGATTTCAGAAACTCTAGCAACATCCCCTGCAGTAGTCAGCACTTTTCCCTAAAAACCCCTTTGTTCTCTTATCACCTAGACCCGGGCCTCGATGGTAACCCTTCAAATCCCTTAGTGACACGAATTGCTGGACCATTCCTTACAAAAGGAAGGATAAAATATGTAGAGGAGCAATGGCACCCGCGAAAGCCCGGCGCCGCGGGCAGAGGCAGCGAAGGTTGACGGCAGAACAGTGCTCGGTTTGAACACGGAGAGGGAAAGCGAGGGGAAGGTGGCCGAAGCCGGCCGCAGTCTCTGAGCTCTCCTCCTCCTGATTGTTTACTCTCAAAGCCATTTCTGTCTGTGTGCGGGCACCCGGAGCCGGCAGAAGTCCCCGTGAAGTCCTTCGGCAGGACGGAGGGCTGCGTGGGCTCCAGTGAGAGAGGGAGTTAGGAGAATCTTATCAAGTAGAGATAGAGCGCTGACAGCGTTAAACTAGGATGCTACTTAGTGTCTTTGCTAACTATGGTGCATTGTGCCAATTAACTAAAGCAAGAAGCCTTGGGCCCCTTACCAAGGTCAGTCTCCTAATAAGAGAGTGAGCCTGTCTTAAGAAACTGGGAGAAACTGGTCCTGCAGATGGACAAGAGCCAAGGAGCAACTGAGTCTGCGCAAAGACAAGAGGTCAACTAGCGGTGACGAGGAAGAGTCATCAATCTTCATGCCCACGACCTCCCGTGCTGCCCAGCGCTGAATAAACATACCTACTTTACAATCTCACTGATTGTGGAGTCCCTTTTCCGCAAGTCACTAGCAGCGGTTTCTTCCGCAGAGGTTTTCCCAGAGCCGCTTCAAAGCTTCCCTCGCGGAGCTGGGGCGTCGCAGGGGGTCGTCAAAGCACGCACACACACACACACACACACACACACACACAGGCGTTGTTGTCCAAACAGAAAGTATTTACAACAAATTCGACAAGCGGTTTTCCTCTGCCAGCAGCAAATGCCTGAGGGCCCCTACAGCTTCACAAATCATAGCACAAAGAGCCTAAAGTTCCTCTAAAACTTAGGGAAATGATTCAAAATAGATCTGCTAGGGGAAAACGATCACTGGCGGCAGGGTACACAATACACGCGAGTCTCAGCTCTCCTCCGCAGGGTCAGTGCCCACGCCCAAGTGCGACGCTGATGGCACCCGAACATTTGCTGTAGCAGGCAGCAGAGCCAGCAGCTCAGGGGAGCAATTTTAAAAACCAGGAGGCACTTAAACCAACCCTTAATTGACCCAGTTACTGCAGGAGAGTCCCGACTACTCGCCCTGGAGTCCTACTGTCACCAGCAAAAAGCACCAACCAAAGCTTGGGGGAACTTTGGTACAGCACAAGAGAAGGGAGTGGGGGTAGCGTAGCCGTATCGCAGAGCTGCTGCTTTTCACACCATTTTATCATCCCCGATAATTGAAAGTAAGGCCGGGTGGGCTGACCCCACCACCACCACTCCTGGCAGCATGTTTGGTCCACAACGCTAGAATAATTATTTTGCTCCCTCCCGCCCCTACAGCTTCATCATCTGAAAAGATTACAGTCAAAACAATGGCATACACAAATAAAAGTCAAGAGTTGACATAGTAACTCCGGGATTTGGGTATCAACTGTCCGAGAAATCAGAACACCCAGGCTTCACAATGTGCCCAACATCGAGCTGTGCCAAGGGGGGCGGAAGGAAGAAGCTTTCCGTTTAAGCCTTCAGAGCATCGCTCCATCACTACGTCAATTCACAGCCACCACAGCGTGCCGATGGACATCTTTCTGTGCCAAAAGAAACAAGTGCTTTGTCCTCTTGATATCAAAGGTAGCCACCTATAGTTACGGAACCATGCACAAGACCTTAACTCTGACCAGCAGGAAAACTTAGGACAACTGAGTGCAGATCCTGCCAATTTCTACCAGTTCCAACTGTGCTTTAAGTCTCATTGCAAAGCCTCAGTTAGAAAAAGGATCACCTCAGGGTATCCAACAAGAAGAAGAGTTGTTTTCTTTTTTTTCTTTTTTTCTTTTTTTTTTTTTAATATACCATAGGACTATGCAGTTCAATCATCAATCATCTTGGAAAGCTCAAGGAGGAGGTCATCCTCATCCTTCCCTGGGTCCAAGTCGAGCTCGGCTTCCAGTATGCCGTCTGAGAGTTCCCAAAGTAGCATCTCTAAATCCTCGTCTACAGATACGGGCGCGTTGCCTGTGGAACTCAGCCGGCGTGTCCTTGCTTCTTCTAGCTGGGAAGAAGCTGAAGTCGAGCTTGAGAACTCCATTGGCTCCACGGATTCTGCCTGGCTTCCAAGATGTGCTTCAGGTCTTGGCAGAGCAAGGAAGAGAACAATCAGTATATGCCATTTCTTAACGGGAAATCCCTTTTCTGCAAACCGGCTCTTAAAACCGTAGCCAACCCCTCCTGCACTTCAATCTTACCCAGGGATTGTTATTCAATTAACCCAGGGCTACATTTAGAGCCCAATATATTAGCAGGTACATTTTTCAGTTTGGGGGTTTCTCTGTGAAGCCAGAGCACCCGGAGTCTAGCAAAGATGGGAAACCAACATGGCCTCCCGGAAGCCCAGTGTCCGAGAACTACATCTCCCGGCATGCTCTGGGAAAACAATATGGACTCCCGGAAACCCGGTGGCCAAGAACTACATTTCCCAGCACTCCCCAGAAAATTGAGCCTCGCACCTTGCCGTAGGACGCCATTTTTTGCTCTGTTACATTACCGGTTTCGTGTTTATGGAGGGTTTTCCCGCCGTTTTGGGGGGTTTCCCCTCAATTTCGGGTTTTCAGCTCTCCATTTCAGAGTTCTTCCCCGCAATTTTGGGGTTCCTTCCCCTAATTTGGTGCTTCGCCCCCCCCCCACTTTTGGGGTTCCCCCTCCATTTTGGGGATTCCCCCCAATTCCAAGCCCCCCACAATTTTGGAGGCCCCCACCATCCTTTCTTGGCCTGCCACCCTAATATTAAGGTTCTTTCCCCCAATGTTGGGGTTCTCACCACATGTTTGAGGTTCCTTCCCTTAATTTGGGGCTTAGCTCCCCGGGATCTGGGGCTTTAACCCCAATTTTGGGGGTCCCCCCCAAGTTTGGGGATTCCTCCCCAGGTCTGGGGGGGGTCCACATTCAATTCTGGAATTTCACACTTCCATTTAAGTCTTCTTCCCCCCAATTTGGCGGTTCACCCACCCAATTTTGGGGGTTCCTCCCCTAATTTGGGGGGACCTGACCAATTTTGGGGGTCCCCCCCAATTGTAGAGTCCCCCACCCTCCTTTTTTGGGTTCCCCCCTAATATTAAAGAGTTCTTCCGCCCAATTTTGGGGGACCCCACAATTTGGCCGTTCCTTCCCCTAACTTTGGGCTTCAACCCTTCGATTTTGGGGGGGGCTCCCCCCCTCTTATTTTGGCCTTCCGCCCTAATATTAGGCCTAACCCCTAAGAACCTTGACCCCTAAGCCTATGGCAACCACGGATCTAACCCTAACCCCTACCCCAACAAACCCTAGAAACCCTAACCCTAAAAACCCTTGCAGCCCTAACCCGATAAAATTTACCACACTAAACCCCTGAAGACTGTTCTGGGGGGTCCACATTCAATTCTGGAATTTCACACTTCCATTTAAGTCTTCTTCCCCCCAATTTGGGGGTTCGCCCACCCAATTTTGGGGGTTCCTCCCCTAATTTGGGGGGGACACAACCGATTTTAGAGTCCCCCACCCTCCTTTTTTGGGTTCCCCCCTAATATTAAAAGTACTTCCGCCCAATTTTGGGGGACCCCACAATTTTGACGTTCCTTCCCCTAACTTGGGGCTTCAACCCTTCAATTTTGGGGGGGGCTCCCACCCTCTTATTTTGGCCTTCCGCCCTAATATTAGGCCTAACCCCTAAGAACCTTGACCCCTAACGCTATGGCAACCACGGATCTAACCCTAACCCCTACCCCAACAAACCCTAGAAACCCTAACCCTAAAAACCCTTACAGCCCTAACCCGATAAAATTTACCACACTAAACCCCTGAAGACTGTTCTGGGGGGTCCACATTCAATTCTGGAATTTCACACTTCCATTTAAGTGTTCTGCCCCCCCAATATGGGGGTTCGCCCACCCAATTTTGGGGGTTCCTCCCCTAATTGGGGGGGACACAACCAATTTTGGGGGGGACACAACCAATTTGGGGGGGTCCCCCCAATTTTAGAGTCCCCCACCCTCCTTTTTTGGGTTTCCCCCAATATTAAGAGCTCTTCCGCCCAATTTTGGGGGACCCCACAATTTTGACGTTTCTTCCCCTAAATTGGGGCTTCGACCCTTCAATTTTGGGGGGGGCTCCCCCCTTAGTTTGGCCTTCCACCCTAATATTGGGCCTTACCCCTAAGAACCCTGACCCCTAACACTACGGCTCCCACGGATCTAACCCTAACCCCTACCCCAAAAAACCCTAGAAACCCTAACCCTAAAAACCCTTACAGTCCTAACCCGATAAAATTTACCACACTAGACCTACGCCTAAAAGCCCTAACCCTAAAAATTAAGACCCTCTAAACCCTAACCCAAAACGTAAAGATTCTCAAAGCCCTAACGCTGGAGACCCTAACCTTAAAAAAAAAAAATAAGACCTTAAAACCCTAACCCTAAATACCTGACCATAACTAAAACCCTAAGACCCTAACCCTAAAAACCCTATCAACACTAAAACCACAAAATACTTTAAAACCTTAACACACTAACCCCCAAACCCTAACCCTTATAACTCCAACCCTAACAACCTTAAAATCCTAACCCTAAACCCTGGAAACCCTAACCCTGAAACCCAACCCTAGTGCCTTAGCCCTGAAACCTTAAAACCCTAACACCTTATTAGAAACACTCTGTAACCAATACCATAGGCTCAGGCAAGTATCTCAGTGAGGTAGCATTTTTATTCACGATTGCAATGGCAGGCGTCCCACAAGCCACCTACTAGTTCCATAACACAGTTTATATAATTTTTTTTTTCCTCTCGGTGACCAGGACCCTCCCCAGTTTCCCCATTGACTGAGTAATCCATGTTCACGATCTATCCAGTGCTTCACAGAAAATACACAGCTGCTGGCCTGTTACTAGTCAATTTTATTTTTTTCTTGACTGTTTTCCTCTTTGAGGTGGTAATGTTTCTTACACCGTGATTTCCACCCAATTGCTCTAAGGATTCTGGTTGTCTGCATTTTACAAGGTTGTCTGTTAAGCTTTCTTATCACTGCAAGCATATATCAATACCACCTTCCTTCCCTCTAAACGATGTAACTCTGTGCAAAAACATTTTTATTCCCACAACCTTGATCCCCTTACCCTAAAATCCTTATTCTCTTTAACCGTAACAACTCTAACCACAACCCTAACCCTTCATATCAACCCCCCGACGCTAATGACACTGACTAATGATCCAAACCCCAAACCCCAGGCAACCAACAAAGAAACAGACACAAAGCTGAAAACTACAAAAAAGGCAAAACCCTGGATACAGACCCCAAATCACAAACACGCTACCAAAATGCTACAGAAAAGCCCCAGACGCAGGCCCCAAGCACTACAGCTAGGCCCCAGAAGCTCTAGACACATCCCAAAGCCAAAATGCAATCCCCAAACACTACAGAAAAGCCCCCAAACACCAGACACAGGCTGCAGAAGTCTACAAGCAGGCCCCAGCCACACCCGGATGCAGACCCCAACTGTCCACAAGCAGCTCCCAACCCACCCCCCCCCCATCAACTGGACCCCCCCCCCCCACCACCCAGATGCATGCCCCAGGCCCCAGGCCTCAGCCCCAGCCCCCACACCCCAGACTCAGGCCCCAAAGGTGTACAACCAGCTCCCAACTGCCCCCCTCAAAGGGAGGCCCCAAAGCCTGCCAGAGGACCCTAGAGCGTACAAGCAGCTCCCAACCCCCCCGGCACAGGCCCCAACCCCCCCCCAGACACAGGCCCCAAAGGTGTACAAGCAACTCCCCATCCTCCCCAGAGGCACGCCCCAAAGGTGTACAAACAGCCCCAACCCCCCAAGACCCAGACCCCTACAGTGTAGAAGCAGCTCCCAACCCCATGCCCCCAAGGCACATGCCCCAACCCCTCCCCCAAGGCAGGCCCTAACAGTGTACAAGCAGCTCCCACCCCCCCCCAGACGCAGGCCCCAAAGGTGTACAAGCAGGCCCCTACAGTATACAAGCAGCTCACAACCACCCCCCCAAAGGCAGGCCCCAAGCCCCTCCAGATGCAAGCCCGAAAGGTTAAAACCAGCTCCAACCCCCTAACCCCCCCCGCCCCGCGCAGACGCAGGCCCCAAAGGTGTACAAGCAGTTCCCAACCCCTCCAAGGCAGGCCCCAAAAGTGTACAGGCAGGCCCCTACAGTGTAGAAACGCTCCAACCCCCCCCGCTTCCACCTCGAGGGAGGCCCTCCCCCCCCAGTATACACGAAGCTCCCAACCCCCTCTCAGAGGAATGCCTAAAAAAGTATACAAGCAGCTCCTAACACACCCCCCCCCCCCCAAAAAGAGGCAGTCCCCAAAGGTGTACAAGCAGGCCCTCAAATCCCTTAGGTGTACAAGCAGGCCCTTCAAATCCCTTAGCCCCTGCGCCAGCTTTATTGGCGAGCAGCGAGGCTGGGGGGGGAGGGGGGCAAGACAGCCTTAAATAAAATACAAATATAAAAAGTGTTATAAATGGCTGTTATAAATCCAAATAGGATTACAATCAAAGTTTACAATTTATTAAACGAATAGAGGCAAGCAAGCAGCGCTGGGTGCGCCGGGAGTCTCTGCTCCCCCAGGACGCACGCCTGTTACGTAAGGCGGCTGGTTTTGATGCTCCCAGGCTAATACATATTCATTACTACTTCGAGAAGAGGCAGGGTTATTAGAATTGGTTTCCGGAATCCGAAACCCCTCCCAGGGGCGCCTGCGTACCAGTCTCTGGTGGTCTCTCGGGGCTTGCTCGGGCTGAATGCTGGTTGTCTTCCTCTCAGGCTTTTGTCCTTCAATTGTCCTTCAGCTCCCCCTTCCTCCTCGTTTGGGAGCCTCTGCGCCGGATTTCAGAAACTCTAGCAACATCCCCTGCAGTAGTCAGCACTTTTCCCTAAAAACCCCTTTGTTCTCTTATCACCTAGACCCGGGCCTCGATGGTAACCCTTCAAATCCCTTAGTGACACGAATTGCTGGACCATTCCTTACAAAAGGAAGGATAAAATACGTAGAGGAGCAATGGCACCCGCGAAAGCCCGGCGCCGCGGGCAGAGGCAGCGAAGGTTGACGGCAGAACAGTGCTCGGTTTGAACACGGAGAGGGAAAGCGAGGGGAAGGTGGCCGAAGCCGGCCGCAGTCTCTGAGCTCTCCTCCTCCTGATTGTTTTCTCTCAAAGCCATTTCTGTCTGTGTGCGGGCACCCGGAGCCGGCAGAAGTCCCCGTGAAGTCCTTCGGCAGGACGGAGGGCTGCGTGGGCTCCAGTGAGAGAGGGAGTTAGGAGAATCTTATCAAGTAGAGATAGAGCGCTGACAGCGTTAAACTAGGATGCTACTTAGTGTCTTTGCTAACTATGGTGCATTGTGCCAATTAACTAAAGCAAGAAGCCTTGGGCCCCTTACCAAGGTCAGTCTCCTAATAAGAGAGTGAGCCTGTCTTAAGAAACTGGGAGAAACTGGTCCTGCAGATGGACAAGAGCCAAGGAGCAACTGAGTCTGCGCAAAGACAAGAGGTCAACTAGCGGTGACGAGGAAGAGTCATCAATCTTCATGCCCACGACCTCCCGTGCTGCCCAGCGCTGAATAAACATACCTACTTTACAATCTCACTGATTGTGGAGTCCCTTTTCCGCAAGTCACTAGCAGCGGTTTCTTCCGCAGAGGTTTTCCCAGAGCCGCTTCAAAGCTTCCCTCGCGGAGCTGGGGCGTCGCAGGGGGTCGTCAAAGCACGCACACACACACACACACACACACACACACACACAGGCGTTGTTGTCCAAACAGAAAGTATTTACAACAAATTCGACAAGCGGTTTTCCTCTGCCAGCAGCAAATGCCTGAGGGCCCCTACAGCTTCACAAATCATAGCACAAAGAGCCTAAAGTTCCTCTAAAATTTAGGGAAATGATTCAAAATAGATCTGCTAGGGGAAAACGATCACTGGCGGCAGGGTACACAATACACGCGAGTCTCAGCTCTCCTCCGCAGGGTCAGTGCCCACGCCCAAGTGCGACGCTGATGGCACCCGAACATTTGCTGTAGCAGGCAGCAGAGCCAGCAGCTCAGGGGAGCAATTTTAAAAACCAGGAGGCACTTAAACCAACCCTTAATTGACCCAGTTACTGCAGGAGAGTCCCGACTACTCGCCCTGGAGTCCTACTGTCACCAGCAAAAAGCACCAACCAAAGCTTGGGGGAACTTTGGTACAGCACAAGAGAAGGGAGTGGGGGTAGCGTAGCCGTATCGCAGAGCTGCTGCTTTTCACACCATTTTATCATCCCCGATAACTGAAAGTAAGGCCGGGTGGGCTGACCCCACCACCACCACTCCTGGCAGCATGTTTGGTCCACAACGCTAGAATAATTATTTTGCTCCCTCCCGCCCCTACAGCTTCATCATCTGAAAAGATTACAGTCAAAACAATGGCATACACAAATAAAAGTCAAGAGTTGACATAGTAACTCCGGGATTTGGGTATCAACTGTCCGAGAAATCAGAACACCCAGGCTTCACAATGTGCCCAACATCGAGCTGTGCCAAGGGGGGCGGAAGGAAGAAGCTTTCCGTTTAAGCCTTCAGAGCATCGCTCCATCACTACGTCAATTCACAGCCACCACAGCGTGCCGATGGACATCTTTCTGTGCCAAAAGAAACAAGTGCTTTGTCCTCTTGATATCAAAGGTAGCCACCTATAGTTACGGAACCATGCACAAGACCTTAACTCTGACCAGCAGGAAAACTTAGGACAACTGAGTGCAGATCCTGCCAATTTCTACCAGTTCCAACTGTGCTTTAAGTCTCATTGCAAAGCCTCAGTTAGAAAAAGGATCACCTCAGGGTATCCAACAAGAAGAAGAGTTGTTTTCTTTTTTTTCTTTTTTTCTTTTTTTTTTTTTAATATACCATAGGACTATGCAGTTCAATCATCAATCATCTTGGAAAGCTCAAGGAGGAGGTCATCCTCATCCTTCCCTGGGTCCAAGTCGAGCTCGGCTTCCAGTATGCCGTCTGAGAGTTCCCAAAGTAGCATCTCTAAATCCTCGTCTACAGATACGGGCGCGTTGCCTGTGGAACTCAGCCGGCGTGTCCTTGCTTCTTCTAGCTGGGAAGAAGCTGAAGTCGAGCTTGAGAACTCCATTGGCTCCACGGATTCTGCCTGGCTTCCAAGATGTGCTTCAGGTCTTGGCAGAGCAAGGAAGAGAACAATCAGTATATGCCATTTCTTAACGGGAAATCCCTTTTCTGCAAACCGGCTCTTAAAACCGTAGCCAACCCCTCCTGCACTTCAATCTTACCCAGGGATTGTTATTCAATTAACCCAGGGCTACATTTAGAGCCCAATATATTAGCAGGTACATTTTTCAGTTTGGGGGTTTCTCTGTGAAGCCAGAGCACCCGGAGTCTAGCAAAGATGGGAAACCAACATGGCCTCCCGGAAGCCCAGTGTCCGAGAACTACATCTCCCGGCATGCTCTGGGAAAACAATATGGACTCCCGGAAACCCGGTGGCCAAGAACTACATTTCCCAGCACTCCCCAGAAAATTGAGCCTCGCACCTTGCCGTAGGACGCCATTTTTTGCTCTGTTACATTACCGGTTTCGTGTTTATGGAGGGTTTTCCCGCCGTTTTGGGGGGTTTCCCCTCAATTTCGGGTTTTCAGCTCTCCATTTCAGAGTTCTTCCCCGCAATTTTGGGGTTCCTTCCCCTAATTTGGTGCTTCGCCCCCCCCCCACTTTTGGGGTTCCCCCTCCATTTTGGGGATTCCCCCCAATTCCAAGCCCCCCACAATTTTGGAGGCCCCCACCATCCTTTCTTGGCCTGCCACCCTAATATTAAGGTTCTTTCCCCCAATGTTGGGGTTCTCACCACATGTTTGAGGTTCCTTCCCTTAATTTGGGGCTTAGCTCCCCGGGATCTGGGGCTTTAACCCCAATTTTGGGGGTCCCCCCCAAGTTTGGGGATTCCTCCCCAGGTCTGGGGGGGGTCCACATTCAATTCTGGAATTTCACACTTCCATTTAAGTCTTCTTCCCCCCAATTTGGGGGTTCACCCACCCAATTTTGGGGGTTCCTCCCCTAATTTGGGGGGACCCGACCAATTTTGGGGGTCCCCCCCAATTGTAGAGTCCCCCACCCTCCTTTTTTGGGTTCCCCCCTAATATTAAAGAGTTCTTCCGCCCAATTTTGGGGGACCCCACAATTTGGCCGTTCCTTCCCCTAACTTTGGGCTTCAACCCTTCGATTTTGGGGGGGGCTCCCCCCCTCTTATTTTGGCCTTCCGCCCTAATATTAGGCCTAACCCCTAAGAACCTTGACCCCTAACCCTATGGCAACCACGGATCTAACCCTAACCCCTACCCCAACAAACCCTAGAAACCCTAACCCTAAAAACCCTTGCAGCCCTAACCCGATAAAATTTACCACACTAAACCCCTGAAGACTGTTCTGGGGGGTCCACATCCAATTCTGGAATTTCACACTTCCATTTAAGTCTTCTTCCCCCCAATTTGGGGGTTCGCCCACCCAATTTTGGGGGTTCCTCCCCTAATTTGGGGGGGACACAACCGATTTTAGAGTCCCCCACCCTCCTTTTTTGGGTTCCCCCCTAATATTAAAAGTACTTCCGCCCAATTTTGGGGGAACCCCACAATTTTGACGTTCCTTCCCCTAACTTGGGGCTTCAACCCTTCAATTTTGGGGGGGGCTCCCACCCTCTTATTTTGGTCTTCCGCCCTAATATTAGGCCTAACCCCTAAGAACCTTGACCCCTAACGCTATGGCAACCACGGATCTAACCCTAACCCCTACCCCAACAAACCCTAGAAACCCTAACCCTAAAAACCCTTACAGCCCTAACCCGATAAAATTTACCACACTAAACCCCTGAAGACTGTTCTGGGGGGTCCACATCCAATTCTGGAATTTCACACTTCCATTTAAGTCTTCTTCCCCCCAATTTGGGGGTTCGCCCACCCAATTTTGGGGGTTCCTCCCCTAATTTGGGGGGGACACAACCGATTTTAGAGTCCCCCACCCTCCTTTTTTGGGTTCCCCCCTAATATTAAAAGTACTTCCGCCCAATTTTGGGGGACCCCACAATTTTGACGTTCCTTCCCCTAACTTGGGGCTTCAACCCTTCAATTTTGGGGGGGGCTCCCACCCTCTTATTTTGGTCTTCTGCCCTAATATTAGGCCTAACCCCTAAGAACCTTGACCCCTAACGCTATGGCAACCACGGATCTAACCCTAACCCCTACCCCAACAAACCCTAGAAACCCTAACCCTAAAAACCCTTACAGCCCTAACCCGATAAAATTTACCACACTAAACCCCTGAAGACTGTTCTGGGGGGTCCACATTCAATTCTGGAATTTCACACTTCCATTTAAGTGTTCTGCCCCCCCAATATGGGGGTTCGCCCACCCAATTTTGGGGGTTCCTCCCCTAATTGGGGGGGACACAACCAATTTTGGGGGGGACACAACCAATTTGGGGGGGTCCCCCCAATTTTAGAGTCCCCCACCCTCCTTTTTTGGGTTTCCCCCAATATTAAGAGCTCTTCCGCCCAATTTTGGGGGACCCCACAATTTTGACGTTTCTTCCCCTAAATTGGGGCTTCGACCCTTCAATTTTGGGGGGGGCTCCCCCCTTAGTTTGGCCTTCCACCCTAATATTGGGCCTTACCCCTAGGAACCCTGACCCCTAACACTACGGCTCCCACGGATCTAACCCTAACCCCTACCCCAAAAAACCCTAGAAACCCTAACCCTAAAAACCCTTACAGTCCTAACCCGATAAAATTTACCACACTAGACCTACGCCTAAAAGCCCTAACCCTAAAAATTAAGACCCTCTAAACCCTAACCCAAAACGTAAAGATTCTCAAAGCCCTAACGCTGGAGACCCTAACCTTAAAAAAAAAAATAAGACCTTAAAACCCTAACCCTAAATACCTGACCATAACTAAAACCCTAAGACCCTAACCCTAAAAACCCTATCAACACTAAAACCACAAAATACTTTAAAACCTTAACACACTAACCCCCAAACCCTAACCCTTATAACTCCAACCCTAACAACCTTAAAATCCTAACCCTAAACCCTGGAAACCCTAACCCTGAAACCCAACCCTAGTGCCTTAGCCCTGAAACCTTAAAACCCTAACACCTTATTAGAAACACTCTGTAACCAATACCATAGGCTCAGGCAAGTATCTCAGTGAGGTAGCATTTTTATTCACGATTGCAATGGCAGGCGTCCCACAAGCCACCTACTAGTTCCATAACACAGTTTATATAATTTTTTTTTTCCTCTCGGTGACCAGGACCCTCCCCAGTTTCCCCATTGACTGAGTAATCCATGTTCACGATCTATCCAGTGCTTCACAGAAAATACACAGCTGCTGGCCTGTTACTAGTCAATTTTATTTTTTTCTTGACTGTTTTCCTCTTTGAGGTGGTAATGTTTCTTACACCGTGATTTCCACCCAATTGCTCTAAGGATTCTGGTTGTCTGCATTTTACAAGGTTGTCTGTTAAGCTTTCTTATCACTGCAAGCATATATCAATACCACCTTCCTTCCCTCTAAACGATGTAACTCTGTGCAAAAACATTTTTATTCCCACAACCTTGATCCCCTTACCCTAAAATCCTTATTCTCTTTAACCGTAACAACTCTAACCACAACCCTAACCCTTCATATCAACCCCCCGACGCTAATGACACTGACTAATGATCCAAACCCCAAACCCCAGGCAACCAACAAAGAAACAGACACAAAGCTGAAAACTACAAAAAAGGCAAAACCCTGGATACAGACCCCAAATCACAAACACGCTACCAAAATGCTACAGAAAAGCCCCAGACACAGGCCCCAAGCACTACAGCTAGGCCCCAGAAGCTCTAGACACATCCCAAAGCCAAAATGCAATCCCCAAACACTACAGAAAAGCCCCCAAACACCAGACACAGGCTGCAGAAGTCTACAAGCAGGCCCCAGCCACACCCGGATGCAGACCCCAACTGTCCACAAGCAGCTCCCAACCCACCCCCCCCCATCAACTGGACCCCCCCCCCCCACCACCCAGATGCATGCCCCAGGCCCCAGGCCTCAGCCCCAGCCCCCACACCCCAGACTCAGGCCCCAAAGGTGTACAACCAGCTCCCAACTGCCCCCCTCAAAGGGAGGCCCCAAAGCCTGCCAGAGGACCCTAGAGCGTACAAGCAGCTCCCAACCCCCCCGGCACAGGCCCCAACCCCCCCCCAGACACAGGCCCCAAAGGTGTACAAGCAACTCCCCATCCTCCCCAGAGGCACGCCCCAAAGGTGTACAAACAGCCCCAACCCCCCAAGACCCAGACCCCTACAGCGTAGAAGCAGCTCCCAACCCCATGCCCCCAAGGCACATGCCCCAACCCCTCCCCCAAGGCAGGCCCTAACAGTGTACAAGCAGCTCCCACCCCCCCCCAGACGCAGGCCCCAAAGGTGTACAAGCAGGCCCCTACAGTATACAAGCAGCTCACAACCACCCCCCCAAAGGCAGGCCCCAAGCCCCTCCAGATGCAAGCCCGAAAGGTTAAAACCAGCTCCAACCCCCTAACCCCCCCCGCCCCGCGCAGACGCAGGCCCCAAAGGTGTACAAGCAGTTCCCAACCCCTCCAAGGCAGGCCCCAAAAGTGTACAGGCAGGCCCCTACAGTGTAGAAACGCTCCAACCCCCCCCGCTTCCACCTCGAGGGAGGCCCTCCCCCCCCAGTATACACGAAGCTCCCAACCCCCTCTCAGAGGAATGCCTAAAAAAGTATACAAGCAGCTCCTAACACCCCCCCCCCCCCCAAAAGAGGCAGTCCCCAAAGGTGTACAAGCAGGCCCTCAAATCCCTTAGGTGTACAAGCAGGCCCTTCAAATCCCTTAGCCCCTGCGCCAGCTTTATTGGCGAGCAGCGAGGCTGGGGGGGGAGGGGGGCAAGACAGCCTTAAATAAAATACAAATATAAAAAGTGTTATAAATGGCTGTTATAAATCCAAATAGGATTACAAGCAAAGTTTACAATTTATTAAACGAATAGAGGCAAGCAAGCAGCGCTGGGTGCGCCGGGAGTCTCTGCTCCCCCAGGACGCACGCCTGTTACGTAAGGCGGCTGGTTTTGATGCTCCCAGGCTAATACATATTCATTACTACTTCGAGAAGAGGCAGGGTTATTAGAATTGGTTTCCGGAATCCGAAACCCCTCCCAGGGGCGCCTGCGTACCAGTCTCTGGTGGTCTCTCGGGGCTTGCTCGGGCTGAATGCTGGTTGTCTTCCTCTCAGGCTTTTGTCCTTCAATTGTCCTTCAGCTCCCCCTTCCTCCTCGTTTGGGAGCCTCTGCGCCGGATTTCAGAAACTCTAGCAACATCCCCTGCAGTAGTCAGCACTTTTCCCTAAAAACCCCTTTGTTCTCTTATCACCTAGACCCGGGCCTCGATGGTAACCCTTCAAATCCCTTAGTGACACGAATTGCTGGACCATTCCTTACAAAAGGAAGGATAAAATATGTAGAGGAGCAATGGCACCCGCGAAAGCCCGGCGCCGCGGGCAGAGGCAGCGAAGGTTGACGGCAGAACAGTGCTCGGTTTGAACACGGAGAGGGAAAGCGAGGGGAAGGTGGCCGAAGCCGGCCGCAGTCTCTGAGCTCTCCTCCTCCTGATTGTTTTCTCTCAAAGCCATTTCTGTCTGTGTGCGGGCACCCGGAGCCGGCAGAAGTCCCCGTGAAGTCCTTCGGCAGGACGGAGGGCTGCGTGGGCTCCAGTGAGAGAGGGAGTTAGGAGAATCTTATCAAGTAGAGATAGAGCGCTGACAGCGTTAAACTAGGATGCTACTTAGTGTCTTTGCTAACTATGGTGCATTGTGCCAATTAACTAAAGCAAGAAGCCTTGGGCCCCTTACCAAGGTCAGTCTCCTAATAAGAGAGTGAGCCTGTCTTAAGAAACTGGGAGAAACTGGTCCTGCAGATGGACAAGAGCCAAGGAGCAACTGAGTCTGTGCAAAGACAAGAGGTCAACTAGCGGTGACGAGGAAGAGTCATCAATCTTCATGCCCACGACCTCCCGTGCTGCCCAGCGCTGAATAAACATACCTACTTTACAATCTCACTGATTGTGGAGTCCCTTTTCCGCAAGTCACTAGCAGCGGTTTCTTCCGCAGAGGTTTTCCCAGAGCCGCTTCAAAGCTTCCCTCGCGGAGCTGGGGCGTCGCAGGGGGTCGTCAAAGCGCACACACACACACACACACACACACACACACACACACACAGGCGTTGTTGTCCAAACAGAAAGTATTTACAACAAATTCGACAAGCGGTTTTCCTCTGCCAGCAGCAAATGCCTGAGGGCCCCTACAGCTTCACAAATCATAGCACAAAGAGCCTAAAGTTCCTCTAAAATTTAGGGAAATGATTCAAAATAGATCTGCTAGGGGAAAACGATCACTGGCGGCAGGGTACACAATACACGCGAGTCTCAGCTCTCCTCCGCAGGGTCAGTGCCCACGCCCAAGTGCGACGCTGATGGCACCCGAACATTTGCTGTAGCAGGCAGCAGAGCCAGCAGCTCAGGGGAGCAATTTTAAAAACCAGGAGGCACTTAAACCAACCCTTAATTGACCCAGTTACTGCAGGAGAGTCCCGACTACTCGCCCTGGAGTCCTACTGTCACCAGCAAAAAGCACCAACCAAAGCTTGGGGGAACTTTGGTACAGCACAAGAGAAGGGAGTGGGGGTAGCGTAGCCGTATCGCAGAGCTGCTGCTTTTCACACCATTTTATCATCCCCGATAACTGAAAGTAAGGCCGGGTGGGCTGACCCCACCACCACCACTCCTGGCAGCATGTTTGGTCCACAACGCTAGAATAATTATTTTGCTCCCTCCCGCCCCTACAGCTTCATCATCTGAAAAGATTACAGTCAAAACAATGGCATACACAAATAAAAGTCAAGAGTTGACATAGTAACTCCGGGATTTGGGTATCAGCTGTCCGAGAAATCAGAACACCCAGGCTTCACAATGTGCCCAACATCGAGCTGTGCCAAGGGGGGCGGAAGGAAGAAGCTTTCCGTTTAAGCCTTCAGAGCATCGCTCCATCACTACGTCAATTCACAGCCACCACAGCGTGCCGATGGACATCTTTCTGTGCCAAAAGAAACAAGTGCTTTGTCCTCTTGATATCAAAGGTAGCCACCTATAGTTACGGAACCATGCACAAGACCTTAACTCTGACCAGCAGGAAAACTTAGGACAACTGAGTGCAGATCCTGCCAATTTCTACCAGTTCCAACTGTGCTTTAAGTCTCATTGCAAAGCCTCAGTTAGAAAAAGGATCACCTCAGGGTATCCAACAAGAAGAAGAGTTGTTTTCTTTTTTTTCTTTTTTTTTTTTTTTTTTAATATACCATAGGACTATGCAGTTCAATCATCAATCATCTTGGAAAGCTCAAGGAGGAGGTCATCCTCATCCTTCCCTGGGTCCAAGTCGAGCTCGGCTTCCAGTATGCCGTCTGAGAGTTCCCAAAGTAGCATCTCTAAATCCTCGTCTACAGATACGGGCGCGTTGCCTGTGGAACTCAGCCGGCGTGTCCTTGCTTCTTCTAGCTGGGAAGAAGCTGAAGTCGAGCTTGAGAACTCCATTGGCTCCACGGATTCTGCCTGGCTTCCAAGATGTGCTTCAGGTCTTGGCAGAGCAAGGAAGAGAACAATCAGTATATGCCATTTCTTAACGGGAAATCCCTTTTCTGCAAACCGGCTCTTAAAACCGTAGCCAACCCCTCCTGCACTTCAATCTTACCCAGGGATTGTTATTCAATTAACCCAGGGCTACATTTAGAGCCCAATATATTAGCAGGTACATTTTTCAGTTTGGGGGTTTCTCTGTGAAGCCAGAGCACCCGGAGTCTAGCAAAGATGGGAAACCAACATGGCCTCCCGGAAGCCCAGTGTCCGAGAACTACATCTCCCGGCATGCTCTGGGAAAACAATATGGACTCCCGGAAACCCGGTGGCCAAGAACTACATTTCCCAGCACTCCCCAGAAAATTGAGCCTCGCACCTTGCCGTAGGACGCCATTTTTTGCTCTGTTACATTACCGGTTTCGTGTTTATGGAGGGTTTTCCCGCCGTTTTGGGGGGTTTCCCCTCAATTTCGGGTTTTCAGCTCTCCATTTCAGAGTTCTTCCCCGCAATTTTGGGGTTCCTTCCCCTAATTTGGTGCTTCGCCCCCCCCCCACTTTTGGGGTTCCCCCTCCATTTTGGGGATTCCCCCCAATTCCAAGCCCCCCACAATTTTGGAGGCCCCCACCATCCTTTCTTGGCCTGCCACCCTAATATTAAGGTTCTTTCCCCCAATGTTGGGGTTCTCACCACATGTTTGAGGTTCCTTCCCTTAATTTGGGGCTTAGCTCCCCGGGATCTGGGGCTTTAACCCCAATTTTGGGGGTCCCCCCCAAGTTTGGGGATTCCTCCCCAGGTCTGGGGGGGGTCCACATTCAATTCTGGAATTTCACACTTCCATTTAAGTCTTCTTCCCCCCAATTTAGGGGTTCACCCACCCAATTTTGGGGGTTCCTCCCCTAATTTGGGGGGACCCGACCAATTTTGGGGGTCCCCCCCAATTGTAGAGTCCCCCACCCTCCTTTTTTGGGTTCCCCCCTAATATTAAAGAGTTCTTCCGCCCAATTTTGGGGGACCCCACAATTTGGCCGTTCCTTCCCCTAACTTTGGGCTTCAACCCTTCGATTTTGGGGGGGGCTCCCCCCCTCTTATTTTGGCCTTCCGCCCTAATATTAGGCCTAACCCCTAAGAACCTTGACCCCTAACGCTATGGCAACCACGGATCTAACCCTAACCCCTACCCCAACAAACCCTAGAAACCCTAACCCTAAAAACCCTTGCAGCCCTAACCCGATAAAATTTACCACACTAAACCCCTGAAGACTGTTCTGGGGGGTCCACATTCAATTCTGGAATTTCACACTTCCATTTAAGTGTTCTGCCCCCCCAATATGGGGGTTCGCCCACCCAATTTTGGGGGTTCCTCCCCTAATTGGGGGGGACACAACCAATTTTGGGGGGGACACAACCAATTTTGGGGGGGACACAACCAATTTTAGAGTCCCCCACCCTCCTTTTTTGGGTTTCCCCCAATATTAAGAGCTCTTCCGCTCAATTTTGGGGGACCCCACAATTTTGACGTTCCTTCCCCTAACTTTGGGCTTCAACCCTTCGATTTTGGGGGGGGCTCCCCCCCTCTTATTTTGGCCTTCCGCCCTAATATTAGGCCTAACCCCTAAGAACCTTGACCCCTAACCCTATGGCAACCACGGATCTAACCCTAACCCCTACCCCAACAAACCCTAGAAACCCTAACCCTAAAAACCCTTACAGCCCTAACCCGATAAAATTTACCACACTAAACCCCTGAAGACTGTTCTGGGGGGTCCACATCCAATTCTGGAATTTCACACTTCCATTTAAGTCTTCTTCCCCCCAATTTGGGGGTTCGCCCACCCAATTTTGGGGGTTCCTCCCCTAATTTGGGGGGGACACAACCGATTTTAGAGTCCCCCACCCTCCTTTTTTGGGTTCCCCCCTAATATTAAAAGTACTTCCGCCCAATTTTGGGGGACCCCACAATTTTGACGTTCCTTCCCCTAACTTGGGGCTTCAACCCTTCAATTTTGGGGGGGGCTCCCACCCTCTTATTTTGGTCTTCCGCCCTAATATTAGGCCTAACCCCTAAGAACCTTGACCCCTAACGCTATGGCAACCACGGATCTAACCCTAACCCCTACCCCAACAAACCCTAGAAACCCTAACCCTAAAAACCCTTACAGCCCTAACCCGATAAAATTTACCACACTAAACCCCTGAAGACTGTTCTGGGGGGTCCACATTCAATTCTGGAATTTCACACTTCCATTTAAGTGTTCTGCCCCCCCAATATGGGGGTTCGCCCACCCAATTTTGGGGGTTCCTCCCCTAATTTGGGGGGGACACAACCGATTTTAGAGTCCCCCACCCTCCTTTTTTGGGTTCCCCCCTAATATTAAAAGTACTTCCGCCCAATTTTGGGGGACCCCACAATTTTGACGTTCCTTCCCCTAACTTGGGGCTTCAACCCTTCAATTTTGGGGGGGGCTCCCACCCTCTTATTTTGGTCTTCCGCCCTAATATTAGGCCTAACCCCTAAGAACCTTGACCCCTAACGCTATGGCAACCACGGATCTAACCCTAACCCCTACCCCAACAAACCCTAGAAACCCTAACCCTAAAAACCCTTACAGCCCTAACCCGATAAAATTTACCACACTAAACCCCTGAAGACTGTTCTGGGGGGTCCACATTCAATTCTGGAATTTCACACTTCCATTTAAGTGTTCTGCCCCCCCAATATGGGGGTTCGCCCACCCAATTTTGGGGGTTCCTCCCCTAATTGGGGGGGACACAACCAATTTTGGGGGGGACACAACCAATTTGGGGGGGTCCCCCCAATTTTAGAGTCCCCCACCCTCCTTTTTTGGGTTTCCCCCAATATTAAGAGCTCTTCCGCCCAATTTTGGGGGACCCCACAATTTTGACGTTTCTTCCCCTAAATTGGGGCTTCGACCCTTCAATTTTGGGGGGGGCTCCCCCCTTAGTTTGGCCTTCCACCCTAATATTGGGCCTTACCCCTAGGAACCCTGACCCCTAACACTACGGCTCCCACGGATCTAACCCTAACCCCTACCCCAAAAAACCCTAGAAACCCTAACCCTAAAAACCCTTACAGTCCTAACCCGATAAAATTTACCACACTAGACCTACGCCTAAAAGCCCTAACCCTAAAAATTAAGACCCTCTAAACCCTAACCCAAAACATAAAGATTCTCAAAGCCCTAACGCTGGAGACCCTAACCTTAAAAAAAAAAAAATAAGACCTTAAAACCCTAACCCTAAATACCTGACCATAACTAAAACCCTAAGACCCTAACCCTAAAAACCCTATCAACACTAAAACCACAAAATACTTTAAAACCTTAACACACTAACCCCCAAACCCTAACCCTTATAACTCCAACCCTAACAACCTTAAAATCCTAACCCTAAACCCTGGAAACCCTAACCCTGAAACCCAACCCTACTGCCTTAGCCCTGAAACCTTAAAACCCTAACACCTTATTAGAAACACTCTGTAACCAATACCATAGGCTCAGGCAAGTATCTCAGTGAGGTAGCATTTTTATTCACGATTGCAATGGCAGGCGTCCCACAAGCCACCTACTAGTTCCATAACACAGTTTATATAATTTTTTTTTTCCTCTCGGTGACCAGGACCCTCCCCAGTTTCCCCATTGACTGAGTAATCCATGTTCACGATCTATCCAGTGCTTCACAGAAAATACACAGCTGCTGGCCTGTTACTAGTCAATTTTATTTTTTTCTTGACTGTTTTCCTCTTTGAGGTGGTAATGTTTCTTACACCGTGATTTCCACCCAATTGCTCTAAGGATTCTGGTTGTCTGCATTTTACAAGGTTGTCTGTTAAGCTTTCTTATCACTGCAAGCATATATCAATACCACCTTCCTTCCCTCTAAACGATGTAACTCTGTGCAAAAACATTTTTATTCCCACAACCTTGATCCCCTTACCCTAAAATCCTTATTCTCTTTAACCGTAACAACTCTAACCACAACCCTAACCCTTCATATCAACCCCCCGACGCTAATGACACTGACTAATGATCCAAACCCCAAACCCCAGGCAACCAACAAAGAAACAGACACAAAGCTGAAAACTACAAAAAAGGCAAAACCCTGGATACAGACCCCAAATCACAAACACGCTACCAAAATGCTACAGAAAAGCCCCAGACGCAGGCCCCAAGCACTACAGCTAGGCCCCAGAAGCTCTAGACACATCCCAAAGCCAAAATGCAATCCCCAAACACTACAGAAAAGCCCCCAAACACCAGACACAGGCTGCAGAAGTCTACAAGCAGGCCCCAGCCACACCCGGATGCAGACCCCAACTGTCCACAAGCAGCTCCCAACCCACCCCCCCCCATCAACTGGACCCCCCCCCCCACCACCACCCAGATGCATGCCCCAGGCCCCAGGCCTCAGCCCCAGCCCCCACACCCCAGACTCAGGCCCCAAAGGTGTACAACCAGCTCCCAACTGCCCCCCTCAAAGGGAGGCCCCAAAGCCTGCCAGAGGACCCTAGAGCGTACAAGCAGCTCCCAACCCCCCCGGCACAGGCCCCAACCCCCCCCCAGACACAGGCCCCAAAGGTGTACAAGCAACTCCCCATCCTCCCCAGAGGCACGCCCCAAAGGTGTACAAACAGCCCCAACCCCCCAAGACCCAGACCCCTACAGCGTAGAAGCAGCTCCCAACCCCATGCCCCCAAGGCACATGCCCCAACCCCTCCCCCAAGGCAGGCCCTAACAGTGTACAAGCAGCTCCCACCCCCCCCCAGACGCAGGCCCCAAAGGTGTACAAGCAGGCCCCTACAGTATACAAGCAGCTCACAACCACCCCCCCAAAGGCAGGCCCCAAGCCCCTCCAGATGCAAGCCCGAAAGGTTAAAACCAGCTCCAACCCCCTAACCCCCCCCGCCCCGCGCAGACGCAGGCCCCAAAGGTGTACAAGCAGTTCCCAACCCCTCCAAGGCAGGCCCCAAAAGTGTACAGGCAGGCCCCTACAGTGTAGAAACGCTCCAACCCCCCCCGCTTCCACCTCGAGGGAGGCCCTCCCCCCCCAGTATACACGAAGCTCCCAACCCCCTCTCAGAGGAATGCCTAAAAAAGTATACAAGCAGCTCCTAACACCCCCCCCCCCCCCAAAAGAGGCAGTCCCCAAAGGTGTACAAGCAGGCCCTCAAATCCCTTAGGTGTACAAGCAGGCCCTTCAAATCCCTTAGCCCCTGCGCCAGCTTTATTGGCGAGCAGCGAGGCTGGGGGGGGAGGGGGGCAAGACAGCCTTAAATAAAATACAAATATAAAAAGTGTTATAAATGGCTGTTATAAATCCAAATAGGATTACAAGCAAAGTTTACAATTTATTAAACGAATAGAGGCAAGCAAGCAGCGCTGGGTGCGCCGGGAGTCTCTGCTCCCCCAGGACGCACGCCTGTTACGTAAGGCGGCTGGTTTTGATGCTCCCAGGCTAATACATATTCATTACTACTTCGAGAAGAGGCAGGGTTATTAGAATTGGTTTCCGGAATCCGAAACCCCTCCCAGGGGCGCCTGCGTACCAGTCTCTGGTGGTCTCTCGGGGCTTGCTCGGGCTGAATGCTGGTTGTCTTCCTCTCAGGCTTTTGTCCTTCAATTGTCCTTCAGCTCCCCCTTCCTCCTCGTTTGGGAGCCTCTGCGCCGGATTTCAGAAACTCTAGCAACATCCCCTGCAGTAGTCAGCACTTTTCCCTAAAAACCCCTTTGTTCTCTTATCACCTAGACCCGGGCCTCGATGGTAACCCTTCAAATCCCTTAGTGACACGAATTGCTGGACCATTCCTTACAAAAGGAAGGATAAAATATGTAGAGGAGCAATGGCACCCGCGAAAGCCCGGCGCCGCGGGCAGAGGCAGCGAAGGTTGACGGCAGAACAGTGCTCGGTTTGAACACGGAGAGGGAAAGCGAGGGGAAGGTGGCCGAAGCCGGCCGCAGTCTCTGAGCTCTCCTCCTCCTGATTGTTTTCTCTCAAAGCCATTTCTGTCTGTGTGCGGGCACCCGGAGCCGGCAGAAGTCCCCGTGAAGTCCTTCGGCAGGACGGAGGGCTGCGTGGGCTCCAGTGAGAGTGGGAGTTAGGAGAATCTTATCAAGTAGAGATAGAGCGCTGACAGCGTTAAACTAGGATGCTACTTAGTGTCTTTGCTAACTATGGTGCATTGTGCCAATTAACTAAAGCAAGAAGCCTTGGGCCCCTTACCAAGGTCAGTCTCCTAATAAGAGAGTGAGCCTGTCTTAAGAAACTGGGAGAAACTGGTCCTGCAGATGGACAAGAGCCAAGGAGCAACTGAGTCTGCGCAAAGACAAGAGGTCAACTAGCGGTGACGAGGAAGAGTCATCAATCTTCATGCCCACGACCTCCCGTGCTGCCCAGCGCTGAATAAACATACCTACTTTACAATCTCACTGATTGTGGAGTCCCTTTTCCGCAAGTCACTAGCAGCGGTTTCTTCCGCAGAGGTTTTCCCAGAGCCGCTTCAAAGCTTCCCTCGCGGAGCTGGGGCGTCGCAGGGGGTCGTCAAAGCACGCACGCACACACACACACACACACACACACACACACACACACAGAGGCGTTGTTGTCCAAACAGAAAGTATTTACAACAAATTCGACAAGCGGTTTTCCTCTGCCAGCAGCAAATGCCTGAGGGCCCCTACAGCTTCACAAATCATAGCACAAAGAGCCTAAAGTTCCTCTAAAATTTAGGGAAATGATTCAAAATAGATCTGCTAGGGGAAAACGATCACTGGCGGCAGGGTACACAATACACGCGAGTCTCAGCTCTCCTCCGCAGGGTCAGTGCCCACGCCCAAGTGCGACGCTGATGGCACCCGAACATTTGCTGTAGCAGGCAGCAGAGCCAGCAGCTCAGGGGAGCAATTTTAAAAACCAGGAGGCACTTAAACCAACCCTTAATTGACCCAGTTACTGCAGGAGAGTCCCGACTACTCGCCCTGGAGTCCTACTGTCACCAGCAAAAAGCACCAACCAAAGCTTGGGGGAACTTTGGTACAGCACAAGAGAAGGGAGTGGGGGTAGCGTAGCCGTATCGCAGAGCTGCTGCTTTTCACACCATTTTATCATCCCCGATAACTGAAAGTAAGGCCGGGTGGGCTGACCCCACCACCACCACTCCTGGCAGCATGTTTGGTCCACAACGCTAGAATAATTATTTTGCTCCCTCCCGCCCCTACAGCTTCATCATCTGAAAAGATTACAGTCAAAACAATGGCATACACAAATAAAAGTCAAGAGTTGACATAGTAACTCCGGGATTTGGGTATCAACTGTCCGAGAAATCAGAACACCCAGGCTTCACAATGTGCCCAACATCGAGCTGTGCCAAGGGGGGCGGAAGGAAGAAGCTTTCCGTTTAAGCCTTCAGAGCATCGCTCCATCACTACGTCAATTCACAGCCACCACAGCGTGCCGATGGACATCTTTCTGTGCCAAAAGAAACAAGTGCTTTGTCCTCTTGATATCAAAGGTAGCCACCTCTACTTACGGAACCATGCACAAGACCTTAACTCTGACCAGCAGGAAAACTTAGGACAACTGAGTGCAGATCCTGCCAATTTCTACCAGTTCCAACTGTGCTTTAAGTCTCATTGCAAAGCCTCAGTTAGAAAAAGGATCACCTCAGGGTATCCAACAAGAAGAAGAGTTGTTTTCTTTTTTTTCTTTTTTTCTTTTTTTTTTTTTAATATACCATAGGACTATGCAGTTCAATCATCAATCATCTTGGAAAGCTCAAGGAGGAGGTCATCCTCATCCTTCCCTGGGTCCAAGTCGAGCTCGGCTTCCAGTATGCCGTCTGAGAGTTCCCAAAGTAGCATCTCTAAATCCTCGTCTACAGATACGGGCGCGTTGCCTGTGGAACTCAGCCGGCGTGTCCTTGCTTCTTCTAGCTGGGAAGAAGCTGAAGTCGAGCTTGAGAACTCCATTGGCTCCACGGATTCTGCCTGGCTTCCAAGATGTGCTTCAGGTCTTGGCAGAGCAAGGAAGAGAACAATCAGTATATGCCATTTCTTAACGGGAAATCCCTTTTCTGCAAACCGGCTCTTAAAACCGTAGCCAACCCCTCCTGCACTTCAGTCTTACCCAGGGATTGTTATTCAATTAACCCAGGGCTACATTTAGAGCCCAATATATTAGCAGGTACATTTTTCAGTTTGGGGGTTTCTCTGTGAAGCCAGAGCACCCGGAGTCTAGCAGAGATGGTTCAATTTTTGTAGCAAGAGGCACTTTGCCACCTTGCTTAATTTTCCTGTAAAAATGTTAAGAAGTCTCCATCTGCAAATATCTGTTTACTAAGTTAGTCATTTTTCCCACGGCACACTCAGCAGAGTTTGCTCCCCACTACAGGAAGCTGATCTGCAGCCATCACTTCCCTCTGCTCTCCCTGCACTCTTGTCACCTTGTATGTTTGTTCGGGTGGCATTCTTGAGGACCAAAAGGCAGAGGACACTACTCATCATTTATCACCTCACGAGGAAGTAGAAGAACTTCACCTCATCCTCATTTAGGTATTCAGACAGAGCAAGAAGTCACTGGAAAGCTGTACCGACTTGCAGCATTTAAAGAAAGTAAGTCTAATTAAGCATTCCTGCTAGCTGCTAGAAAGTCATTTCACGTGACTTATTTATCTTATAAGATAAATAAGTGACTTATCCTCTGATGGATTTGGGCTTTAATTATCTCAGAACCCTCCTTTTTTCCCCACCTGTGACAGAACTTATGTTTCACTGGGGATATACACCGATTGAGAAAAAGAACAAGTTGTGGTCATCACCTGTTTTGGGGATTTTCTTCAAGTCTGGTGGCTGGGACGTGCTCCAGCGTGGCTGGAACAGCCTAGAAAGCAGCAAAACAGTGTTTAGGACTCATGGGTAAAAGATTCCTTACTAGCTTTTTCCTCCATGCTGCTTCTCCTCTGGCATTGCGGAGCCTTAGCCAAAATACAAAACCAAGGTGCTCCTGAAGAAAGTTAATATTCACTTGGAGGTTACTAATGATCTTGTGTCTTTTAAGAACACAGCATTAATGGACAAAATCCTCCACACCAGAGAAATCACAGAATCACAGAGGACTAAGTAAATAGTGCCATTAATCTAATAAATATGGAAGGGTACTACAAGAATTCTGTAGGCAGCTACTGGATTTAAAAGGAAACAGAAGGCCTGTAGAACATTTGAGTTTTCCATCTTTTCTCCTAGAGGAGGGTATAAATTTTACAAGGGATCCATTTCTGCATTAGCCCCTGTCCTTACCATAGCTGCTTTTTTGGCTGGAGGTCCCATTGTGTCTGCATCGGAGGCAGTCCGTGGTTTCACAGCTGCTACAGCAGAGGGAAAACTGCCAGGTGCCTTACGTTTCAGTGCCTTCTTCTTGGGGGAAGCGACTTTCCCATCCCAAGGCTTCGCAAACATGTTAAAGTTGGCTAGAGTAAAAGGAAGAGAGAACTGATACAGTCTTGCTCTGCCTCATGAAAAATCCACGTTCTCTTCCTCATTTCCACGGCCCTTCTACACAGTTAACTGTATTTGGCCAGCAGAATTACACTGCCATTGCCTGGATTCTCAGCAATATCTTCCACATAGTAAACTCCGTCTACCAACAATCCATACAAAGGAACAAAGAAAGTGAATGGCTACAGTAAATCATAATCCAGGACGAGGGAAACTCAGACACAGAGCGATCCCAAGTGCAAGCAATACTCTAAGACGTTGTATGAAGTCTAGTAAGATTCACAAATGTTGACAGCTTTTGTATTTAAAGTCTTGCTCCCTCTAGGAAAGGAAAAGCAGCAGGTATAGTAAGACAAGAGAGTGTATGCAACTGTTGTACCAGCTTCCTCTCCCCTGCAGTGATGTCCCACAAAATTTATTAAGTTGTTCTACAAAATCCAAATTTGTAGAGTCATATTCTAGTCTCCCATTCCTGACCTAACGTCTGGCCGGCAGGAGAAGAAACGAAAGAAAGCTGGGTACTTGTTTTCTTTGTGTGTTTATTTCCTCGTGTCCCGTGAGACAGAGAGAAAGGCTACAATGTGCAGTGCATGCAGCCTTTAAGCCCTCCTTATCTCCCTCACACAATCTCATTTTACAAAGTTGATATAATCTTAACAACGAGGCCTTTGATCCTCTGTCATTTTTGACAGAAACTGGCCCCCCACATTAAGATGCTGATGCATGCTTTACAAACACATACACGTGTCAAGCTAAGCAACACATGCCAAAGAGGAAGGTGAACTTGAACTCAACACAGGGAGGACTTCATACCATAAACAGATGGCAGAAAAAAACAGAATACCAAAATTAGACTAAAAAGCCCCTCAATGTGTTAATTTTCTAGTGGGAAATACAGAATACCATCACGTAATTAACGAAAACAGACATGGTTGCACGTTCTGGCCCTTCTTTGCCTTTGAACTTTGTAGCCTTAAACTCTTTTATCCTCCGCATTGAAGGAAAAAGCAAAGCAGATCCTGAGCAAATGGAACTTGCTCAATATGGGAAGCACCTCACCGGGGCAGGTATTAAAGCATCTTATTACCTGATAGCTTTGTGTTCCATAACGATTTCTGCCCGGCTGGGGCAGGTCCAGGTTGTGCTGGGGGAGCTGGCACATTTCCTCCACTCTGCTGCATCCGCAGAGCTTTCTCGCGCTTTATTTCTTCCAGGGTTTTAACACGCACTTCTCCTTCTGGCTTGGCTTTACCTGCCGGCTCCTTCGACTGCACTTTGCTGGGCCCGGAAAGAGTGAGCACACTCTGCTTCTTGGGCTCACCCTCAATTTTTGCCCCTGCGCTGGGATCTTTGGTTTTACCATGCCATTCAGCCTGGGCTTTGGCTTGACTTTCTCGAAGAGCTCTCTCACGATGGATTTCCTCCAGTGTTTTCACATGGATCTCTCCCTTTGGCTTAGCAGCCTTCCCTGTCATCATCAAGAAATGAGAAGCACCAGCATTTAAAGAGAGTCCAACAATAGTTTAAGTCTCCAAAATTTGTCACAGTACTAAGGAAAACTAAGCCTGAGCGTTCCCAATAACCCATCTTAGGACAATAGCCTAACATTCTCCTCCTCCTCTGAGCCACTTGTTGTATTTTGAAGACCAGCCCTATCCAGAGAGAGTTGCTACACAGAAATGCTAGTTTACTTGATTACTTTTTCAGACTGCATTTCAAATTCCTGCTCCCGGCAGTGGCTCTATTCTAATTGTATATGATGGTTCACAGAAGCAGCTTAAAACCTTGACAAGGCACAAGCGGAAAATAAACACACACCTAGAGGCAGATTTCTGATAGTGGCTGTCAGAAGAGCTTCAGCACTCGAGCAAGAGGAACCAGTTCTTTGTTTTCATTTGAATTCCTTTTTAGGGCTGTATGAAAACGGTCTAAGTTCACGGAAAGGAAGAAGGAGAAAGTATATTTAATAGCCAGTTGTTACCTTTCGCAGTACTAGTCCGTTGAGAAGGTAATCCTAGTCTCTCCTTCACAGACTTGGGAACTTGAACTGCAAAACAGAAAAAGACCAAATTAGGGAGGCTGCATAAACGTCAACTTTGTGTTCACATTCGAAAACAAGGCAGGAAAGGTAACTTTGAATCCCGGTGATTAAGACCTCAGCCAACATGCAAAAAGAAACATCGCAGGAAAAGGACAAACAGAGAGCCTAAATACAAAACCCGTGAATCACATCCAGATGCCTGTTTAGTAGCTGTACCTCTCTTTGGTGCTTTGTCAGCATTTCCCGGAACCTCCACCTTCTTCCCCAGCCTTTCAGCAAGGCTGCGCTTCACGGGAAGGGCGCTTACATCAGCTTCAGACAGAGAAAACAAGGAATATTTTAAGAACATTTCTTTGCAGGAAGATTTGAGAACAGTCAACCACAAGCTTCTATTTTTCAAGCATATTTTCATAAAATTGCCTTTCAGCTGCTAAATGGTTTTTTTGCCATTTCTGCAGTCAACACAGATCTCCACTGCAACGCATTTTCCTCTCACACGTCAAAAATACTCTTCGATGCAGTCATATAGAGAAGGCGGCACCTAAATAACAGCTCATAAAAAGTTCTTACCCACGGAGGCTTTCCGTTTTCCTTGTTTCTCAGCAAGATCTAGTCGAACCACAGGTTCCTCCCCTAAAACAAAAGTAAAATTTTTCTATTTCATAGAGACCAGTAGCCAATAGAAATAGTATACTGTTAGCCCATGTCCAAAAAAACCCAGCAAGACACTGTTTTGACAGCTAAACCACACAAACTCATATTACAACTATAATTAACTTAGAAAAAGTATCCATAGTCTCAGTGTTTGCCTCAAATTCCAGCTGAATGTAGTCGAGAATGAATCTGAGTCTGCTTGACAGCTATACTTTGTGCAGAACAGAGCTGCATAAGCAAGCAGAATATTATTAGGTACCAATGCTGAGAAATATTCCTTTCTAAGGTGAATGTCTATGAGTAAAAGTACTTCTTCACTTCTTTCCCTTTCAAAGGAATTTGCACAACTCTAAACAATATAATTTATACACAGACTCCTATCGCACTACTGTCCACACGTGCCACTGTCAGCCTCTTTAAAGCTTCAGAAATTGCTTCTTACATAGCACTGTCCTCTAGAGCTCTTTCTTCTCGTTACTCTCCTGTTTTTCAGTTATCCCCCTATTTGCATACTGACACATTTTTTTCTTTCTCCTGCTACTGCACTTAACCTGAGCACCAAAGCTTTCCAGTACAACCAGGGACTTTCAGCATAAAAGCATGTTTTGAACAGAAGGCGGCAGCACCAGGAGGCTAACAGGGGTGAATTGCCTTCCGTCTTGCTTAACCTTCCAGTTTAGGAGTAATGAAATCAAAACAAAAGCATTAATTATTACCTTCCTCTGTAGACAGTGTCACAGTTCTCACCACTGTCCGGACATTTTCCTTTTCCGGAGCAGGAAAAATCATAGAATCGACGGGAGGAAGAGAAGATCTTGAAGGACCTTCTGCTCAGAGCAAGCAAAACATAAGGAAGTTTACCAAACAGAAAAAACTATCACGAAGAACAAAAAACTGTAATTATTCATTACTGTCAAACATACAGTGACCAGAGCATGCAAATAAGAGAGGTGACTAATTTGCCTCTGGTTGCCCTTGGAATTCCCATCTAGAATACCAGCTGGCTGAGAATCAGGTTGCTCGATGCCCCCAGCTAAACATGGAAGTCTATCCCTCAAGCAGCTCCCAGCCACCATCACCTGCCATTCTGAAGCCAATCAAATTTCACTTCTTTGGCAAATAGTTGGATTCACCAAAGCATAGCCAGCTACCCGGTATTACTGGAAGAATTTTTTTTTGAAAGAAAAATCATCACACAGGATGAAGGTGAAGAGGGTAAGAAAGTAGGGAATATTAACTCACCACCGTGTCTCTTAGTTTTTTCCTTCATTTTCTGCAATTTGATTTCTTCAAGTGTTTTTATTCCAAAATTCAGACCGTCCTCTGAAAACAGAAAACAGTTAATGAGACTAAGGCTTAGAGGCACTCACTGAGGACCACAGATCCTCAGGCTTCTTAGTGCTCAGGAACTTTCAGAAGTATTTAGAATAAACCCTGTCAACACTCCTCACAAGTGAAACAACCATAGAATCAATGGCATTTTGCCCCTCCTTTCACCCTTCAGGGTAAAAACTGTAGTTTTAATTTTAATCCATTTACGTGATATTAGATCCCTCTATCGTTAGATATGGCTTTCAACAGTGGTTGCCAGGCTGCACGTGCAGCCATTTAAACTCCATGCTGTGACCCTGTTTTGTTCTCCAAAAGGAAAGAAAAGGAGTTCAACTTTCTGACCCAATGGGCACATGATGGTATCAGGGAGAAATGAGATCATGGAAATAACCGAGTCCATTCAGCACCCCTACATTCTGTTGTGTTTTTACGCCACATTGCTTTTGAGTTAATTGTCAAGTTCTCCTTCCGATTTATCCTACTACAGGTGCTGGAATACCTTGTTTAGCAGTAGTAGCACTGGCTTTCCGAGTGGAAATCATCCGTAATCCATTTTGGCCTTCCTCAGCTGGTTGCTGGACGGGAGTTTTAGTTTCTTCTCCTTCCGCAGAAAGCTGGTCTGAAGGGGAAAAATCTATTCAGTTATGCATAGGCCAGATTGTTCGTGATTATGTAGCTCATGCAATGACACTTCAGTCCATGGTTCCTATAAAAAAGCTTTTTTTTTTTTTTTTTTTTTTTAATACAGCTACACTGACCTGATGAACTCGTAAGTAGACTACCCTAGGACAAAACATCTAGGACTCTAGATTCTCTCTGCAGCTTTAACTACTACACAACATATTACTCTTCAGACAAAAAAAAAGGAATTTCCTTCCTAGTTTCACATAGAGCTTTACACAACAGACCAACTAAAGCCAAGAGGGGTTCTAAGCTTTCCTCCAACATTTCAGGTTCTGTTCACTGACTGCCAGACAAAGCCACCAGTGACCTGACCAGACTGCCTGCCCTATCGCTAGTCAGACCTCAGGTCATCTGTGATTTATACATTGATTTACAGCACAAATTCCTTCCAAGAACCAAAGACTTACACAATCATTTACAGCACAAATTCCTTCCAAGAACCAAACCATGCTCACCATCATCATCTTCATCATCATCTGCAGCATTGATTACAACTGGAGGGTGTGTAGGGCTTGGGACATTTTCCGAGTTTTCCACTTTCATCACCCGCCTTAGCTATGGAGAGGGATTGGACTGGACAGAAAGTTTGTTTTGCTGCAGTGACATCTGAGCCACTTTCAAATCATCGTCCGCGGACTCAGGCGGACTTGGTAGTGTAGCTAGAGGAAGAGGAGGATCATCAGTAATATGGCAGTTTAAAACTTTGACCACAATGCACGAAGATGGTAGCTAAGGCAGATAACCTGCACAGACAATGAATTCAGCATCTCCTTTTGCCCATCCCGCCACTGTTTACACCGTGAACAATGACTTGCCTTCAAACAACAACACATCTCCCTACCACCCAGCAGAGGACGAAACAACAGAAAGCAAACTGCAAGGCAAATATCACACAAAGCAGAGAGAAGCTGAGCATGAAAGCAGAAAACAAATACCAGCAGTACAGCAGCAGTACACTCGGTTTAGCTGACCACCTAGGACTGCAGACCTTTTCCTGCACTCACAAATGGACGGTTACCTGATGTCTCCTACACTATTGGCACCCACTAAGTAATATGCAAAATTAATTCTTCAATACTTAAAGAAAAAGGACCTAAACTCACTCTTGCTTGGTGGTAAGAAGACTCCATCGATGTAACGTCCCTTTGCGTGATGAAAAGCACAGTTGGCTTTCTGACAGCCTACTGGCTGCTTCTCCCAGTAGCAGGGAATCTCACCGCGCTTTTTCTGAAGACAGAAAGAAAGACAAGCTCGTGATAACATGCACCTAAGGTTTGCAAAGAGATGCACAGTTCCAGGTCACGACAGCGATAGGGCTGTCACAATACAGTGCTGAAACATCATTCCAAAGGTCAGTTTATCACGGAAGTATAGTATTTCCGGGCATATTCACAAAGTTTGCAGAAGCTGTAACCACTATGCACGTTTAGCCCTGTCATCATTCAGTTTGAGAAGACAGGCACTCTCAGACATCAGTTTAGGGTGGGTTAAACTAATACGCCTAGGATTATACTAGGATTATTCAGAGGGAAAAAGAACATCTTAAATTGCCTACGTTAACTCTATCCAGAACTACTTCTTGGAGACTTCGTTCTTCTGCACCTTTAACTTTCCCCACTGCTTCCTAGCCCAGGCAGCTAGAACAGCATTATCTGAAGGACTCCGGGACACAAGAGACCTGATAGATCATTATCAAGCCTGCTCTCAGGAGGCTAGTACAGCCTGTTTATTACCCCCCTGCTCCAGCAGGTTTTAGCAGTCTAGTTAGCGGTTATTCTGCATCTGTTGAGACAATACTGTCGGCGTCTAATAAAAGAAAATCTTGCTAAGACATACCTAAGGCATTGATTTTATTTCCCTCTCCTTCCTCCCACCCCCTCCCCTGCTAACAGAAACCAGTGTAATTCCAAAGCAAATGACTCTATCCTGCAAAAGCACAATCAGCACACCTACAGCACTGAAAAATGCTTTTGTTGATTTATTTTGAGAACACATCTTTAGGCACTCACGTCAATTTCCATGTGTCTGAATCGGCAGACATTCCTGAAACAACGACCCTCCTGCCACAGCGTGCAGACTGTCTCGTTCCCCAGAGCAGCTTCGCAGTGGCGGAAGGAACAGTTGTCTCCCTGTAACCAAAAGGAAACCAACAAGGAAAATATAGTACAGCCTCAAAAACGTCCATGCTACTGCCTCAGGTTGCTACGATTGAATTCAGAATCTATCTGGTTATCACGTTAACCAAAGACCAGTGTGCCTCCTCCTCCTACTCTACCCCTTCCTGAAAAAAATGAAAAAAAAAAAAAACCAAAAACAAAGCAAAGCAAAGCAAAAGAAACCCAGCCATACCTTGGTACAGGTAGAATAGAAATAGAAGTAGCAATCGTCTCCTTGTTTAGACATGCCGACAAGTTCTGATAACAAGCTCGGGTTCTCTCCACAGCGACTTCCTCTGCTCTTGGAGAGAGCTGTCTTCACCCTTGCTTGGGCTGAAAGTCTTCCACTGGCTTGTGATCAGTGAAATCTTCTTTTTAAAAGTAACCCTAAACAAAGTACCAACAAGTGAAAAATAATGAGTAACAAGCATTTTTCCAGCTTTCTTCTGTTCATCAAATTAGTCTCTTGAGGAGAGCAATGCCTTGAAATCAGCTGTTACGGGAACTAACACAATATTAAACTAAAGTTCTGTAAAGCTGCCAGGAGCTTTGTCAGCAAGTGTTCTCTTCCACGTCCTCAATAATATGCCTTGGAGCACACCTGGAAGCCTGAAAATGGAGTCACTTCTTCAAAAACCACCTGATCATACATGCAAGGCAATGATCAACTATGGCTACGAGTAACTTCTACAGAATGCAGTATGACGCGTTAAATAGCATGTTCCAGTCACTGTGGGTCTTCGAGTTCACCTACCTGGACAACCTCAGCAAAGTTATTGATCTTCAAAGACTTCCAGTTAACTTCTCCTGGAGGCCGAACCAACACTGAATCCGTGAATTAATGATAAAGGGGTAGGAAGAATTTGCCTCTCCACTTTGCCAAGGGAACCTCTCATCCACAATTCAAACGTAGGATGTGCTTTTAAACAGCTTATAACTAATGGAGGAAGCAAGTCCATCTGAACACTCTCTCAGACTGGAGACAGCCAGGGTTAGTTAGCTCTTCAAAAAATAAAAACCAAAAAAAAACCCCCACAAAACAAAACAAAAACAAAAAAAACCAGTGCCTTTAGAGATGAACTCGTGATTCAAAGTGGCTGCAAAAATGAGGATCCATCTTCCACAGCCAGACAATTTGACTTTTTTTTTTTTTTTTTTTATTCAAAATTCAGTATGTTCCAATCTCTGGTCTTCAAGATTTCTTCACCTATTAAGAAAACACTAAAACCTTTCCCCGTCTTTATTACCTGTACAGCAAAAAACACACCAGTGCATAGAAATACACAAATGTGCATACGCATACACACATATGTGTTTAGACACACACACGAGGAGTGAGTGATAGAAAGTTAGCGAGAGCGACAGTGGAAATCAGAAGTTTTGCCTTTTTGACACAGAGAGCGCGTAAAAACTCTCTCATTTTGAGGGAACTAGAAAAAAATGGAGGATCTACCAAATATTTTGATGAGTATGCCTTCGAGGCCAATGCTTTATACCATGAGTGATCTGGGGGCCAGCACACAAATATGCATACATATGTACATGCATACAGGATAAACATATCTATACACACAAGCGTGCACAGTATATGTTGTATGGTATCCATATGGAGAACAACTCGTAGCCCTGATCAGACACGTAGAGTTGCAATCAATTAACAGCAGGAAGACAGCAGATCAAGGATACAGCAAGCTTTGAGAGGCAGGGCAATGCTCACTTTGCCAGTGGCATGGCTGCATGATACCAAGAATTTTGAATTAGTTTGATTTTTTGGAAGCAATTTGTTTTCTTTCTGCGCTGTAGCAAATACCACAGGTTTGCCATCACGTGCTGTTCCCTAATCCATATATCCATCATCATCCATTGCTGCAAGATCATGAAAGGTTAGAAAAGATGACTAAGGTCCAATTTAACAGCCAATGATTTTTCAATGACCAGAGCTGCAACAGATTTTATTTAGCCACAAGCAGGTTTTTTTTTCTGATGTGAAGTCAGATATTTTGATTTTTTTTTAAGACACTAAATGTCATAAAACCTGCAACCAGACCAGATAAAGTTCAAATTAGAGTGATTCTGAATCCTTTCATTAAAATGCTGCACATTTCTGTGCAAATTATTTCTGACTCTTCTGGACAAAAGCGGATGAAATAGTTCTTACAAATTAATAATAAAAGGTTGGAACCTTTTACTCACACAAACACTAGTGAATTTTCCAGGAAGTATTATTTTGGCAGGGAATTTTCCCAAATCTAAAGTAAAGAGGGGAAAAGTTGGGTTCTCGTATTAGTTGTTGGTTTTGACTGCTTGACAAAGGGAATAAAAACAGTAGTTAAGTGCAAGGTTTCCTTCTCTTCTTTAGTATTGAGAGGAATCGTCACTTCCGACCTTTAGCACCTTCAGAAACACACTTAGTGCCATGCAGATTCCTCTGCATCTACTTCTAAAAATTACTGGTGCTCCTTAGCATGGAAGTTGGACTTGAAATCTTTTCCAGATTGAGCTCTTTTGAATGCCCAAGGAGCTCATCATTTTGCTTGTTGCCTTCCATTTTCCTGAACAGACCCAGAACGCTGTTCAGGGTATGAATGGATCTGGTCTAAGGAATGGGAAGAAAGCAAAAACCAAGGATACCTCACAGCCCTAAATGCCATAAAAAGCAGTCTCATTTTAAAAAAGATCTCCAAAGCTTTTTTTTTTTTTTTTAACTGACATCTGCCAATATGGCGATCCAAGTGCTGAACAGAAACCAACTGAACTAGCCCCTGAAAGCCTGAATAAAAATGAGTAACTCTGGTGCACTCAGCAGGTCTGTAATAGAAGTTGGCAAGAGTTTTAGATTTCTTTTTTCTCCAGGGTGCTAGTAAAGTTTTTGCGTTACGAGATTTTGAACTCTTTTTGTACAAAAGAATTACAGATGCACTACAGTCACGGTAGCTGGGGGTCTGGAAATACATGCCAACAAGTGTCATAAACTTTGCCTTTGCTGAAGGAAGATAACTAGTCCAAAGAAAACCTGTCTAGTTTGTTTTACAGGCTTGTCTTTCTCAGTATGGAACAAACTGACCTCCCTGGTCTAACTTTCCAGTTGGCTATTCTGCCTTTGTCCTGGAGAGAAGAGCAAGAAGGGAACAAAATATTTTTGCACTCCAAAAAATGCATTAGGGAAGGATTATCACACCTACCTAAGGGTAATTTCTTGTTTGTTTATAAAGCACAAAGTCTTTCTCTTGGACAGTCTCTGTTGCTGGCCTGTTTTGTGCCTTCCATTTATAATAAAGGTATTAAAGATGCTTACCCCGTTTTGGTGGTTTTTTTTTTTTTTTAGAACAGTGTAAGCAGACAGTCGGATGACAAGCAAGAAAGAACAGCATAAACTCCTTGTTGTGACCCTGCTTTTTAATCACCCAGCATCAGCCTGGCTGCAAAACAGTCTCCGCTGATTTACCTGCTTGTTAAAGCACCCCACAGGCTGCAAGTGTTGTGTGCTAGGTGTCAAACTATATTTAACGGTGCATAGGTAAACCATTCATCTTCCCATGGTCGAAGCACAGAACAGCCCCCTGCTAGCACAGCTCATCCTTGCTGTAACTGCTTTTAAACCTATTTGTTGGTAAGAAAAGAGCTCAGTACACCACCTTCACAGGGCAAAAATTCACATGGAAGAGCAGAAAAACCCAGAAGTGCTTCCTGAACTTCACGTTACCAACAGCACCATCGGATTTAGATCCTGGCCTGGCATCCAGGATGCACGGCCTGCAAGCACTGCTGCGATGTGGAAGTGCCAAGGCAGGTTTTTGGCCTGCCCTAAAACACTTTTTTTTTTTTTTTTTTACAAACAATACAAAGAGTGTGCCAGGTATGCTGTAATGCCCGTGTGCCAGGTCAATAGAGGATATCCAAACAACAGAGGCGCTTCTCCTAATTTCCCGCGTGAAAACACTTTCACAGCATTCTTTTCACGAAGAAACCCCTCTCTATCTTCTCCAATGCTCCAGGACCTGCTGCAGCTGCAGCGGCTGCGCTGGTACAACCCGCATCTTTGACAAATCTTTTCAACAGTTCTGCTTTACCTCGGCACAGTTGAGGTCACTCCTCTTCCTCTTCCAGCTGAGGAAGCAGCTTGCGGGCTCTGCCACACGGTCGGTGCAGAAGCGAAAGCTGGGAACACAGCAGTCAAACTCTCACTGCTAATGAAGCCACCAGGGCAGAGGGCTGACACAGACCCGCCAGAGGCGAACCGTACCCGCTCTCCCTCCCGGCTGCGAGGCTCGCCGCAGCAGCCCCGACCCGAAGCGCTCACAGTGCTTTGCTTGGTGATGTCACCGATGAGTCAGAGTCCCCAGATGAGCATCTGCCTTGCCACTCTTTAATGTTGGTGTTGTTTTTTGGTTGGTTGTTTGCTTGCTTTTGAAACTTATGCAGGTTATGGTAAACCTTCAGGTAAACCACAGATCAATGGGGAAGAAGTCCCACACGAGGGAAGGCCGTGCTTTTCTTCCAGGCAATGGCGCATGCTTTAACATGCTGCATTTAACAAAGAAGCTCTCTCCATTTTGCGCAGTGGCAACAGGCACGACTGCAACACACGCACGTGTAGGCAGCACCTGCAGGTCCCAAACCCTTAACCAATTTTTAGATAGCACCAATTTTTTATGTAGTTGCTTTCCCTTCATCCATAACCCCTTTTTTCCTTTCTTTGTATCGGGTGGCTCTCCTCCATTGTTCTCTCTGTCATTTTCCTCCCCAGTGTCTGAGCAGGCACTGGGAATCGTTTCCAGAGGAAGGGTACTGCTGAAGCTACAACATTTACTCTCAGGGAAAAGAGAGTATGTGAAAGAATACATACTTCCTTTCTTTTTCCTTTTTTTTTTTTTTAAATCTCTGAAATCAACGCTGCGGCCTGGCAGCAAATAACTATGGGAGTAATGATGATTCCTCATCCTCACTGTAACGTTGTAGTTAATGTCATAAAGAAGCAATTTCCCCAGACAGTGGCCATTTGAGATGGGAAGGGGCAGTAAGAGGAAGTTTTCCTTAGACTAGCTCTTCCCCCAGAACACCTCGCCATCCAGCAACAAATTCAATTCACCTGCTCCGCCTGATCAGTCAAACGCGCGTCCGACTCCAGCACACGCCACAGCGGTGGTTCTGACGTGGTTTGAGAATCACCTATCCGCAGAATATCTCGGGTTTGTACACTCAAATAACGCAGTCTTTTCCAAATAAGGCCCAGAGCTCACACTCCGAGTGCAGCCTAACAACACCAGAGGGCCGGTAGGCTAAACATTCCCATCCTGGCAACAGGACTGACCCGGGCAACAGTAAGCATCCCTTCTGCACTTTCATCGTGAACATCAGCATAAGGAAACAGAGACCTCCTCGATCCAAGTTTGAACAAACCCAAGCGGGTTTGAACAACCCAAGCGGGTTGTTTTCAGCAAACTAACGGAGAAATTAAGGTGACAACCGCGTGCATCCAGAGTTAGTCACATCCCGAAGGCAGTTCCTTTGGGAAACGCAGGAGCAGCGCGCCAGATGACGGCTACCTTACAGCGCACCCCTCAGAGGCACTGCTACGAAAGGAAGGCAGAAGGTTGGAACTCAAAATAACTCGCAAGGCGGGTTAAGGGGGAAGCTTTAATTTCCTGAGCAGAACCTCCCCCCTGAAGACAGCCCAGGGACTCTTTGCTTCCCCAGGGAGACGGCAGGGACAGGGCAGGGAGGTGGGATGGAGGGACACAGGGCCAGATGGACGGCCAGACGGCCGGATGGATGGACAGACGGCCAGACGGACGGCCAGACGGCCCAAAAGGCCTGAGCAAGGGCTGAAGAGCGGGAGGGAAGGGCAGGGCGAGGGGAAGGGCGGCCCTGGGCCTGACAGGGCACCTTGGGCCTAACCCCGGGCAGCAGCTCCCCGTCTCACAGGGCCCGCGGGGGGCTGCCTGTAACAGGAGATGCGGGCAGGTAAATTTTACAAGCACTGCATCACAAATACCCTGCAACACCTGAACTATTCACTGGGGCAGCCTCCTTCCTCACCTCCTGAAAGCTCCAGCTGGCAAACCAAGGACAAAATGAAAGGCAGATGTGGAGGACCTCGTAAGATACTGTTTTGTTCCCTACGTGCCCACTGCTGGTGACACGTAATGCCTCCTGTTCCCGAACGACATTGGCACGTTACATCTTTACTACATGCTGAAAGGAACTCAGCAACTTGAACACAACTTAGAATTACCCATCCCGGCAGCAGGCTGTCCAGCTGAAGCTGCTTTAGCCAATCAAGTGTGTCGTGCTGCCCCTCAAAGGTTTCTTCCTGGGAACGTCTGCTGTGACACTCCTGACGTATTACTTCTCGGAATGGCAGAACTGCGCTGGGTAGGCCCCACAGCAAGACTCGTATTTCTGTCCTTCCCTTTCAGGAAAGGATCTCCCACCTTGAATTTATTAATTTTCATGATGATGATACACAAATTGAAGTTTTGAAAAACTGAATGCTGATTAACAGATTTCTAGCACAGCCTGTGCATCAAAATTCATTTCTCTCCATTTAGGTAATCTTAGTTTCTGAGTTACAGTTACAGTCAAAATTTTTCTTCTTCGATTTTTTTCTTTTTCTTTTTTTTTTTTTTTTGTGATCAGAAAAACGAGGGGACTGGCTGTCCCAAGTCAGCCGGGGAACTTCTCTTTGGTCGATGCATCAAGCAACTCAGCTCTCTTGGGGAAACTTAAATAGAAAAGACAGATCTCCAAACGGATAAAAAAAATAAATCAAATGGTAAAAACCCAACCGACACATCTGATACCCCAGCTTATTGAACAGCACAAGGGTTTAATCTACAGGCTCTGTCCAAAGCAGCAAGAAGTGACAGATTTAATCCAAACCAGTTGCCCGCTCTCACTCTCTGATCTGGAGACGTTATTGGACAAGCATGCGTAGCAGTAACACTTGTAAACACTGGGTTACTGCACCACAGCCCCAAATCCCTCACGGGCCCACTAAGATACTTTTACTGACTGATCCACAATAAGCACTCCCAAAAAGATTCTCAACAAGTTAAACCCTGTTTAGAAAGAATCTGAGGAACCTGTCACTGCAGCAACAAAGGGCTGCAATTGCATGCAAAATCTCCAACACCCTCCTTAGCACCCTGCTAGCTCAAGGACTGTGTGGGGCTTCCGTGCCCTGAACGAGTCCACCCTGGCCACGTAATGCAGATGTAATGGTCAAGAAAGCACATAGCGTTATCGAAACTTATCAGATCCACAGCAAAAAGAAAAGCCCACGCTTCTATATTTCTCCTCCTTCTCCATTCACAGAAGGAAGAGACTGAAAACAAGCAGATTTGTGGTTTACATTTACAGTTAATGTGAAAAATGGCTATTTGTGAAATACATCACGTATTGTTTCAAGCTACAAACAACTCGCTCCCACAAAGGAAGGACTTTTGACCTCAGCATGCAACCCCAGTTACAAATAACTTCCTATCTACCAGCGGGCCGCGTTCCCCTGGCACTCAGTCACTCCGCAGCACGGCAGCCACCTTTGTTCTAAGGATGGCAAATTCTACTTAGAAACGCTCTGTAGAAGAGTGATGCTGTCCCCTTTTAACACGATACGGCCTGCAGCACAGAGAAGGGAAAGAGGGGATTAGAGAGAGCCCAGAACCTGAGAATAATCTCGTGTTTTCAGAAAGTGTTTCGTGTGGTTGAGCAGGGTTTTGCCCATCATGCAGAGTGCAGGCCGCCTGGTATTACACGTTCCAAAGGCCAGAACTGGTCTCAGGCAGGGACAGATTCTCCTTCATTCAGCAAAATCAGCAGCTCAAAAATCATCAGGGACAGAGATGTAGCCAGGAATTGCTCACTGAACTTCAACAGCAAGGCTCGTCACACGGTTGATACCTCTCAGTGCTGCTACCTAGAAGGCTCACCCGGGCAGGTTTCAGACCGCGCGTCACTCGGGTTGCACAGACACACGACACACCCAGCTGTTTCCTTGATTTTGTCTTGGAGTGAATCTCCTCTGCGTCATCCAGCGCCAAATTCACGTACTCGTCAAAGCCCTAGAAATCGGCAACAGTGGCAATTAGTTCAGCAACAACACTAACCATCGTCAGCTTTGCTGAGCCAGGCTGGACAATGAAGACTAATTGTTAGAGAAGCACGATTTCTTTTTTCCCTTGGGCTAGTTTTTCTTGACAAGAAAAAATAGGATTGTGAATGAGGGAAAACAAACTAACGACGTAACGTGGGGTCGTGCTGACACTCACGATGATGCAGCCTTCTATCCGCACGTTCACTTGCTCAGCCACACCTGGATCCTCGAGCTCTGCAGAACGAAGGAGGAGAGTAAATTGGAACACAAACACCGCGAGCAGTTTTGTTCTCTCTCGTGTGTTCAGAAATACCCGCTAACCATAGCCGCTAGAGCTCCCAAACACTCCAAGGAGCAACTCTCAGGGGCAGTTTCAATTAACAGTCTGACATTTTAGAGTCTTATATGACTGGGTGAATACTACACGTTTGCTGAAGGACACGTTTCCAGTCACAAGGGAACACTCCTGCAAGCCCGGCTGCACGATGCCACTCCCGTTAACACGAGGGCGAAACGCCGGGCTGCGCAGCAGCTCCTTGTACCCACCAGCACGCCGCACAGCTCTCCATTCCCCACAAACCTGCCCCGAGCAACGGGTGGGAGCCGAAAACTCAGCGAGGGAGATCCCCGGACCCTCCCCGCTCCCCCCACCCCCCCCAAATCCCCATCCCCATCCCCTCCCCGTCCTCTCCCCGCGCTACTCACGCTCTGCAGGTAGCGGAAGATGAGGTTCCGGGGCGCTGCGTGAAGGGCTCAGCACGGGGACAAGAGCTCCAGGCCCGGGACAAGGCCTCAGGACAAGGCCTCAAACCCTGCAACGAGGCCCCAGGGCCCCGGGACAAGGCCTCAAGGCCCGGGCCGAGACCCCTGAGGCCGGGGCCGCCCCCCACCCACTCCCCCGTCGCTCCCCGGCCGCAGGAAGGCTACGATGGGCTGCACCATCACCTTCTGCACCTTCTGGTCCTGCCCGCGGTACGCCATGGCTGCCGCCGCCTCGCTGCTCCCGCCGCCCCTGCTGGGCCGCCTCCGGAAGCCCCTGAGGCCGGGCGGGAGCGCGCAAGGGACGCTGGGATGCTGGAGGAGCGTGGGGGGGCCGCTCTAGCAGGCCGGGAGGACCGCGTCTCTATGGTTGCAGGCAGGGGTCCCTGCGCCAGCTTTATTGGCGAGCAGCGAGGCTGGGGGGGGGGAGGGGGGCAAGACAGCCTTAAATAAAATACGAATATAAAAAGTGTTATAAATGGCTGAGTGCCAAATAGGATTACAATCAAAGTTTACAATTTATTAAATGCATAGAGGCAAGCAAGCAGCGCTGGGTGCGCCGGGAGTCTCTGCTCCCCCAGGACGCACACCTGTTACGTAAGGCGGCTGGTTTTGATGCTCCCAGGCTAATACATATTCATTACTACTTCGAGAAGAGGCAGGGTTATTAGAATTGGTTTCCGGAATCCGAAACCCCTCCCAGGGGCGCCTGCGTACCAGTCTCTGGTGGTCTCTCGGGGCTTGCTCGGGCTGAATGCTGGTTGTCTTCCTCTCAGGCTTTTGTCCTTCAATTGTCCTTCAGCTCCCCCTTCCTCCTCGTTTGGGAGCCTCTACGCCGGATTTCAGAAACTCTAGCAACATCCCCTGCAGTAGTCAGCACTTTTCCCTAAAAACCTGTTGTGGTTTAACCCGGCTGGCAGCTGAACACCACACAGCCATTCGCTCACCCTCCCCCCTCCCTCTCTGGGATGGGGGAGAGAAACGGGAAAGTGAAGCCGGTGAGTTGAGATAAAGACAGTTTATTAAGACAGGAATATAATAATAACAATAATAATAATAATAGTGACAATGATAATAGTATTAACAATAATAATGTGTAAGAAAACAAGTGATGCACAATGGAATTGCTCACCACCCGCGGACCGATGCCCAGCCTATTCCCGAGCAGCCGGCCCCCCCACCCCGGCCAGCCACCCCTATATATTGTTTAGCATGACGTCAGATGGTATGGAATACCCCTTTGGCCAGTTTGGGTCAGCTGTCCTGGGTCTGTCCCCTCCCAGCTCCTGCTGCACCCCCAGCCTGCTCGCTGGCAGGACAGAGCGAGAAGCCGAAAAGTCCTTGGCCTGGTGTAAACACTGCTCTGCAACAATTAAAACATCAGCATGTTATCAGCGCTCTTCTCATCCTAATCCAAAACATAGCACCCTACCAGCTACTATGAGCTACTTAACTCTGTCCTAACTGGAACCAGGACAGATATCCACCCCTTATTCCATACCATTTATGTCATGCTCAGGTTACACTCTGTCCAATACATTCTAATTAATCACCATTTTCATCTATGATATATAGCAATCATGGTAGTGATGACATACATTATTATATAATAATTAACATACTACAATTCAACTCATAGGCTATTCTCACCCAGTATCAAATCCCCTTGAGGTACACACCGGACCTCCCCATTCTTTTGCATTACCCACCAAGTGCATCCAGGTCCCTGAGCAAAAGCAATTCCACGAATGGGTTTGCCTTTTCCTGAGGCAGGAGTAGCCCGGACTGTTTTACCCAGCATGTTTCTTACGTGCACTACAGGAACTTTATCCCCTTCTACAGTGCGTAACAGGTTTGATTGGGCAGGTCCAGCTCGGTTGGCAGATCCCCTGGTATTGACTAACCAGGTGGCCTTTGCCAAATGTGTATCCCAATTTTTGAATGTCCCAGCACCCATTGCTTTCAGCGTAGTCTTCAACAGTCCATTGTATCGTTCAACTTTTCCAGAGGGTGGTGCATGATAGGGGATGTGATACACCCACTCAATACCATGTTCTTTGGCCCAAGTGTCTATAAGGTTGTTTCGGAAATGAGTCCCGTTGTCTGACTCAATTCTCTCTGGGGTGCCATGTCGCCATAAGACTTGCTTTTCAAGGCCCAGGATAGTGTTCCGGGCGGTGGCATGGGGCACAGGATATGTTTCCAGCCATCCGGTGGTTGCTTCCACCATTGTAAGTACGTGGCGCTTGCCGTTGCGGGTTTGAGGGAGTGTGATGTAATCAATCTGCCAGGCCTCTCCATATTTATATTTCAGCCATCGTCCTCCATACCAAAGAGGTTTTGACCGTTTGGCTTGCTTGATTGCAGCACATGTTTCACAGTCATGAATAACCTGTGCTATAGTGTCCATGGTCAGGTCCACCCCTCGATCACGAGCCCATCTGTAGGTTGCATCTCTACCTTGATGGCCTGAGGTGTCATGGGCCCATCGGGCTATAAATAATTCACCTTTATGTTGCCAGTCCAGGTCCACCTGAGCCACTTCAATCTTAGCAGCCTGATCCACCTGCTGGTGGTTTTGATGTTCTTCAGTAGCCCGATTCTTGGGCACATGAGCATCTACATGGCATACCTTTACAACCAGGTTCTCTACCCGGGCAGCAATATCTTGCCACAATGCCGCAGCCCAGATGGGCTTGCCCCTGCGCTGCTAGTTGTTCTGCTTCCATTGCTGTAACCACCCCCACAGGGCATTTGCTACCATCCATGAATCAGTATAGAGATAGAGAACTGGCCACTTTTCTCGTTCAGCAATATCTAAAGCCAGCTGAATGGCTTTCACTTCTGCAAACTGACTCGATTCACCTTCTCCCTCAGCAGCTTCTGCAACTCGTCGTGTAGGACTCCATACAGCAGCTTTCCATCTCCGATGCTTTCCCACAATACGACAGGACCCGTCAGTGAACAAGGCATATGTCTTCTCATTTTCCGGTAGCTTGTTGTACAGTGGGGCTTCTTCAGCACGAACCACCTCCTCCTCTGATGATATCCCAAAGTATTTGCCTTCTGGCCAGTCCATAATCACCTCCAAGATTCCTGGGCGACTGGGGTTTCCTATTCGAGCCCGCTGAGTAATCAGTGCAACCCACTTGCTCCATGTAGCATCAGTTGCATGATGTGTAGAGGGGACCGTTCCTTTGAACATCCAGCCTAGTACCGGCAGTCGGGGTGCCAGGAGGAGCTGCGCTTCAGTACCGACCACTTCCGAAGCAGATCGAACTCCTTCATATGCTGCCAATATCTCCTTTTCAGTTGGAGTATAGCGGGCTTCAGATCCTCTGTATCCCCGACTCCAAAACCCCAGGGGTCGACCTCGAGTTTCCCCAGGTTCTTTCTGCCAGAGGCTCCAGGTGGGACCATTCTCCCCGGCTGCGGTGTAGAGCACATTCTTTACATCTGGTCCTGTTCGGACTGGCCCGAGGGCTACTGCATGAACTATTTCCTGCTTAATTTGTTCAAAGGCTTGTCGTTGCTCAGGGCCCCATTCAAAAGCATTCTTCTTACGGGTTACTTGGTAGAGCGGGTTTACAATCAGACTGTAATTTGGAATATGCATTCTCCAAAACCCCACGACACCTAGGAAAGTTTGTGTTTCTTTTTTGCTAGTTGGTGGAGACATAGCTGTTATTTTGCTGATCACATCCATTGGGATTTGACGACGTCCATCTTGCCATTTTATTCCTAAAAACTGGATCTCTCGTGCAGGTCCTTTAACTTTATTCTGTTTTATGGCAAAACCGGCCTTCAGAAGGATTTGGACTATTTTCTTCCCTTTCTCGAAAACTTCTTCTGCAGTGTCACCCCACACAATGATGTCATCGATGTACTGCAGGTGTTCAGGAGCTTCCCCCTGCTCCAGCGCAGACTGGATCAGTCCATGGCAAATGGTAGGGCTGTGTTTCCACCCCTGGGGCAGCCGATTCCAAGTATATTGGACTCCCCTCCAAGTGAAAGCAAACTGTGGCCTGCACTGTGCTGCTAGAGGGATGGAGAAAAATGCATTAGCGATATCAATTGTGGCATACCACTTGGCTGCCTTTGATTCCAGTTCATACTGGAGTTCTAGCATGTCCGGCACTGCAGCACTCAGTGGTGGCGTGACTTCGTTCAGGCCACGATAGTCCACTGTTAGTCTCCACTCACCATTAGACTTTCGCACTGGCCATATGGGACTATTAAAAGGTGAATGAGTCTTGCTGATCACTCCTTGGCTCTCCAGTTGACGAATTAGCTTATGGATGGGACTCAGGGAGTCTCGGTTGGTGCGATATTGCCACCGGTGCACAGTTGTGGTAGCGATCGGCACTTGCTGTTCTTCAACCCTCAGCAACCCCACAACAGAAGGGTCCTCTGAGAGACCAGGCAAGGTAGACAACTGTTTAATGTCCTCTGTCTCCAAGGCAGCTATGCCAAAAGCCCAGCAGAACCCTTTTGGGTCCTTGAAATATCCTCTTCTAAGATAGTCTATGCCAAGGATGCACGGAGCATCTGGGCCAGTCACAATACGGTGCTTTTGCCACTCATTGCCGGTTAGACTCACTTCAGCCTCCAATACAGTTAACTGCTGGGATCCCCCTGTCACACCATAAATACAGATGGGCTCTGGCCCTGTATAGCTTGATGGCATTAGAGTACATTGTGCACCGGTGTCTACCAAAGCCTTATACTTCTGTGCGTCTGACGTGCCAGGCCATCGAATCCACACAGTCCAATAAACTCGATTGTCCCTTTCCTCCCCCTGTCTGGAGGCAGGGCCCCTCTAGTCCTGGTCAGAATCTTCGTTTCTGTGTCTAAAGGACTGCCTGCTGGAAGTTGGAGCAGCAAACTTTTCAGAGAATTCCTTTTTCCCAATTGTTTTCCTTTGCAATTCACGTACCCATGCCTCTAGGGTCGCAGTAGATTTTCCATCCCATTTTCTCATGTCCTCTCCATGGTCACGTAGGTAAAACCACAGGGTGGCGCGGTGTGTGTGCCCACCATATTGTCTTCCTTGCATAGATGAATGTTTACCCCTAATAGCTGAGACACTGGTTTGTACAGGTGGGGAGGAAAATAATCTCTCTTCAAGTTGGTGGATCTTTTCAGAAAGTTTCTCCAAAGTATTCTCTTTTAGCTGGTGGACACTGGTTCGTGCAGGTGGAGGGGAAGATAAATTCTCTTTAAGTTGGTGGACCTCTTCAGAGAGTTTCTCCACAGCCGAGACACAGGCCTGTAGGGAAGAGGAGAGATTTCCTTCGTACTGCCGGAGTAATTTAGCCACTTCATTCACTGGGGGATTCTCCTCCGCTTTCCAGGCTATTATTGCCAATGAGCTGGCATATGATGATGGTGCACTCCGTACAAACTTCCGCCACATAGGTGGTGTACACTGGACTGCATCTGGATCTGCGGATGTTTGTGCGTCGTCTAGGTCCTTATAAATTACTTCCCGTATGGCCAATTCCCTCAGGTACTGAATTCCCTTCTCCATGGTGGTCCATTTGCCTGGTAGACATACAAGTTCTTCCTTGAAGGGATACCTTTCCTGCACAGCTGACAGGAGACGCCTCCAGAGACTGCGAGATCGTGCTCCATCTCCAATTGCTTTGTCAATGCATGCATCCCTAGCAAGGGATCCCAGCCGCCTGGCTTCCTTGCCCTCTAATTCCACATAATTGGCTCCAGTGTCCCAGCACCGGAGCAGCCAGGTGACAAGCTGCTCACCTATACAGCGACCAAAATCTTTTCGCACATCTCGTAGCTCACGCTGGTATAGAGTCCGGGTAATTACTGTTGATTTTTCGACATCCCCATTCTCATCTTCAGTCTCCTGCACCTTTGATGGCCCAGCCTCGTCTTCACTATGCCCAGACTTAGCAGAAGACTGTTTGCGTTGTAAACGACCTGAGCCTCTATACCATTTCTTCACCTTGTCTACAGGGGCAACTTGCACTGCTACAGCTCGTTTCTCTAACCCAGACACAGGGTCTGCCACAGGGGTTGGAATACCCTCTGCGGGGTCAACTTGCACTGCTACAGCTCGTTTCTCTGACCCAGACACAGGAGTGGGAGCAGCTGCAGGAGCTGGAGCGGCTGCAGGGGCTGGAGCGGCTGCAGGAGCTGGAGCTGGAGCGGCTGCAGGAGCTGGAGCGGCTGCAGGAGCTGGAACTGGAACGGCTGCAGGAGCTGGAACTGGAGTGGCTGCAGGAGCTGGAGCGGCTGCAGGAGCTGGAGCGGCTGCAGGAGCTGGAACTGGAGCGGCTGCAGGAGCTGGAGCGGCTGCAGGAGCTGGAGCGGCTGCAGGAGCTGCAGCTGGAGTGGCTGCAGGAGCTGGAGCTGGAGCGGCTGCAGGAGCTGGAGCGGCTGCAGGAGCTGGAACTGGAATGGCTGCAGGAGCAGGAGCGGCTGCAGGAGCTGGAGCGGCTGCAGGAGCTGGAGCTAGGTTGCTAGTAGCATCAATTGCAGCTCGATAGGCACAAGCCAGACCCCAGCATGCTACAGTGATTTGTGTCACTTTGGAACTGCCAGAGTCATGACACCTTTTTTTCAAGCATTCTGCCAGCTTTTTAGGATTTTGCAGTTGTTCAGGGGTGAATGTCCAAAACACTGGAGGTGACCACTGCTCTAGAAACCTGCCCATATCCTCCCACACTCCCTGCCACTCGCAACTATCCCGCCTCAAGACAGATCTCCGGATGAGATTCCTAAGTAGTTGTTTAACCCTCAACAAAACCTGAAGCGCATTCAGGAGACATAACAACAAGAGCAGGCTGGTCTGAGTATCCCAAGGATATTCAACATCTCGGAGAACCACCGTAACTAGCTCGGGGGATAAGAGGGTGGTGGTGAAGGAGAAAGGGAGAGTGAACAGGTAGGGAAACATGTCTTCCCCTGTCCCCTTCACAGATGGGCTCCCTAACGAAAACAGGCAATAGGTGTAATTGCTAATAGTTTCCGAGATATGGTTTCCAAAGTATAGAGTCGACGTCAGTGCTGAGTACAAATACCAGGTTAAAGTCGTGACCAGATATTTCATCATTTCATAAGCCATTGTTACACCGCACAGTACCATAACAATCTTAAACCAGGGCCCGGAAAGGATAAACAGTGCAACAGGGAGCACATACAGAAAGTAACGCACCATAAAACTCAATTTGGAATACAGGTATAGCAGACTGGAGATTAAGGCAATCAACATCGTGACTAGCAACTATTAAGCAGGTCCAATACTTATACCAATATTAGTTTAACACACTCTGGTCAGATTTGTCGATATCTCAACCCTTCGTGCCCCACGTTGGGCGCCAAAAGGACTGTTGTGGTTTAACCTGGCTGGCAGCTAAACACCACACAGCCGTTCGCTCACCCTCCCCCCTCCCTCTCTGGGATGGGGGAGAGAAACAGGAAAGTGAAGCCGGTGAGTTGAGATAAAGACAGTTTATTAAGACAGGAATATAATAATAACAATAATAATAATAATAGTGACAATGATAATAGTATTAACAATAATAATGTGTAAGAAAACAAGTGATGCACAATGGAATTGCTCACCACCCGCGGACCGATGCCCAGCCTATTCCCGAGCAGCCGGCCCCCCCACCCCGGCCAGCCACCCCTATATATTGTTTAGCATGACGTCAGATGGTATGGAATACCCCTTTGGCCAGTTTGGGTCAGCTGTCCTGGGTCTGTCCCCTCCCAGCTCCTGCTGCACCCCCAGCCTGCTCGCTGGCAGGACAGAGCGAGAAGCCGAAAAGTCCTTGGCCTGGTGTAAACACTGCTCTGCAACAATTAAAACATCAGCATGTTATCAGCGCTCTTCTCATCCTAATCCAAAACATAGCACCCTACCAGCTACTATGAGGGAAAATTAACTCTGTCCTAACTGGAACCAGGACAAAACCCCTTTGTTCTCTTATCACCTAGACCCGGGCCTCAATGTTAACCCTTCAAATCCCTTAGTGACACGAATTGCTGGACCATTCCTTACAAAAGGAAGGATAAAATATGTAGAGGAGCAATGGCACACGTGAAAGCCCAGCGCCGCGGGCAGAGGCAGCGAAGGTTGACGGCAGAACAGTGCTCGGTTTGAACACGGAGAGGGAAAGCGAGGGGAAGGTGGCCGAAGCCGGCCGCAGTCTCTGAGCTCTCCTCCTCCTGATTGTTTTCTCTCAAAGCCATTTCTGTCTGTGTGCGGGCACCCGGAGCCGGCAGAAGTCCCCGTGAAGTCCTTCGGCAGGACGGAGGGCTGCGTGGGCTCCAGTGAGAGAGGGAGTTAGGAGAATCTTATCAAGTAGAGATAGAGCGCTGACGGCATTAAACTAGGATGCTACTTAGTGTCTTTGCTAGCTATGGTGCATTGTGCCAATTAACTAAAGCAAGAAGCCTTGGGCCCCTTACCAAGGTCAGTCTCCTAATAAGAGAGTGAGCCTATCTTAAGAAACTGGGAGAAACTGGTCCTGCAGATGGACAAGAGCCAAGGAGCAACTGAGTCTGTGCAAAGACAAGAGGTCAACTAGCGGTGACGAGGAAGAGTCATCAATCTTCATGCCCACGACCTCCCATGCTGCCCAGCGCTGAATAAACATACCTACTTTACAGTCTCACTGATTGTGGAGTCCCTTTTCCGCAAGTCACTAGCAGCGGTTTCTTCCGCAGAGGTTTTCCCAGAGCCGCTTCAAAGCTTCCCTCGCGGAGCTGGGGCGTCGCAGGGGGTCGTCAAAGCACGCACGCACACACACACACACGCACACACACACACACACAGGCGTTGTTGTCCAAACAGAAAGTATTTACAACAAATTCGACAAGCGGTTTTCCTCTGCCAGCAGCAAATGCCTGAGGGCCCCTACAGCTTCACAAATCATAGCACAAAGAGCCTAAAGTTCCTCTAAAATTTAGGGAAATGATTCAAAATAGATCTGCTAGGGGAAAACGATCACTGGCGGCAGGGTACACAATACACGCGAGTCTCAGCTCTCCTCCGCAGGGTCAGTGCCCACGCCCAAGTGCGACGCTGATGGCACCCGAACATTTGCTGTAGCAGGCAGCAGAGCCAGCAGCTCAGGGGAGCAATTTTAAAAACCAGGAGGCACTTAAACCAACCCTTAATTGACCCAGTTACTGCAGGAGAGTCCCGACTACTCGCCCTGGAGTCCTACTGTCACCAGCAAAAAGCACCAACCAAAGCTTGGGGGAACTTTGGTACAGCACAAGAGAAGGGAGTGGGGGTAGCGTAGCCGTATCGCAGAGCTGCTGCTTTTCACACCATTTTATCATCCCTGATAATTGAAAGTAAGGCCGGGTGGGCTGACCCCCACCACCACCACTCCTGGCAGCATGTTTGGTCCACAACGCTAGAATAATTATTTTGCTCCCTCCCGTCCCTACAGCTTCATCATCTGAAAAGATTACAGTCAAAACAATGGCATACACAAATAAAAGTCAAGAGTTGACATAGTAACTCCGGGATTTGGGTATCAACTGTCCGAGAAATCAGAACACCCAGGCTTCAAAATGTGCCCAACATCGAGCTGTGCCAAGGGGGGGCGGAAGGAAGAAGCTTTCCGTTTAAGCCTTCAGAGCATCGCTCCATCACTACGTCAATTCACAGCCACCACAGCGTGCCGATGGACATCTTTCTGTGCCAAAAGAAACAAGTGCTTTGTCCTCTTGATATCAAAGGTAGCCACCTATAGTTACGGAACCATGCACAAGACCTTAACTCTGACCAGCAGGAAAACTTAGGACAACTGAGTGCAGATCCTGCCAATTTCTACCAGTTCCAACTGTGCTTTAAGTCTCATTGCAAAGCCTCAGTTAGAAAAAGGATCACCTCGGGGTATCCAACAAGAAGAAGAGTTTTTTTTTGTTGTTGTTTTTTTTTTTTTTTTTTTTTTTTAATATACCATAGGACTATGCAGTTCAATCATCAATCATCTTGGAAAGCTCAAGGAGGAGGTCATCCTCATCCTTCCCTGGGTCCAAGTCGAGCTCGGCTTCCAGTATGCTGTCTGAGAGTTCCCAAAGTAGCATCTCTAAATCCTCGTCTACAGATACGGGCGCGTTGCCTGTGGAACTCAGCCGGCGTGTCCTTGCTTCTTCTAGCTGGGAAGAAGCTGAAGTCGAGCTTGAGAACTCCATTGGCTCCACGGATTCTGCCTGGCTTCCAAGATGTGCTTCAGGTCTTGGCAGAGCAAGGAAGAGAACAATCAGTATATGCCATTTCTTAACGGGAAATCCCTTTTCTGCAAACCGGCTCTTAAAACCGTAGCCAACCCCTCCTGCACTTCAATCTTACCCAGGGATTGTTATTCAATTAACCCAGGGCTACATTTAGAGCCCAATATATTAGCAGGTACATTTTTCAGTTTGGGGGTTTCACTGTGAAGCCAGAGCACCCGGAGTCTAGCAAAGATGGTTCAATTTTTGTAGCAAGAGGCACTTTGCCACCTTGCTTAATTTTCCTGTAAAAATGTTAAGAAGTCTCCATCTGCAAATATCTGTTTACTAAGTTAGTCATTTTTCCCACGGCACACTCAGCAGAGTTTGCTCCCCACTACAGGAAGCTGATCTGCAGCCATCACTTCCCTCTGCTCTCCCTGCACTCTTGTCACCTGGTATGTTTGTTCGGGTGGCATTCTTGAGGACCAAAAGGCAGAGGACACTACTCATCATTTATCACCTCACGAGGAAGTAGAAGAACTTCACCTCATCCTCATTTAGGTATTCAGACAGAGCAAGAAGTCACTGGAAAGCTGTACCGACTTGCAGCATTTAAAGAAAGTAAGTCTAATTAAGCATTCCTGCTAGCTGCTAGAAAGTCATTTCACGTGACTTATTTATCTTATAAGATAAATAAGTGACTTATCCTCTGATGGATTTGGGCTTTAATTATCTCAGAACCCTCCTTTTTTCCCCACCTGTGACAGAACTTATGTTTCACTGGGGATATACACCGATTGAGAAAAAGAACAAGTTGTGGTCATCACCTGTTTTGGGGATTTTCTTCAAGTCTGGTGGCTGGGACGTGCTCCAGCGTGGCTGGAACAGCCTAGAAAGCAGCAAAACAGTGTTTAGGACTCATGGGTAAAAGATTCCTTACTAGCTTTTTCCTCCATGCTGCTTCTCCTCTGGCATTGCGGAGCCTTAGCCAAAATACAAAACCAAGGTGCTCCTGAAGAAAGTTAATATTCTCTTGGAGGTTACTAATGATCTTGTGTCTTTTAAGAACACAGCATTAATGGACAAAATCCTCCACACCAGAGAAATCACAGAATCACAGAGGACTAAGTAAATAGTGCCATTAATCTAATAAATATGGAAGGGTACTACAAGAATTCTGTAGGCAGCTACTGGATTTAAAAGGAAACAGAAGGCCTGTAGAACATTTGAGTTTTCCATCTTTTCTCCTAGAGGAGGGTATAAATTTTACAAGGGATCCATTTCTGCATTAGCCCCTGTCCTTACCATAGCTGCTTTTTTGGCTGGAGGTCCCATTGTGTCTGCATCGGAGGCAGTCCGTGGTTTCACAGCTGCTACAGCAGAGGGAAAACTGCCAGGTGCCTTACGTTTCAGTGCCTTCTTCTTGGGGGAAGCGACTTTCCCATCCCAAGGCTTCGCAAACATGTTAAAGTTGGCTAGAGTAAAAGGAAGAGAGAACTGATACAGTCTTGCTCTGCCTCATGAAAAATCCACGTTCTCTTCCTCATTTCCACGGCCCGTCTACACAGTTAACTGTATTTGGCCAGCAGAATTACACTGCCATTGCCTGGATTCTCAGCAATATCTTCCACATAGTAAACTCCGTCTACCAACAATCCATACAAAGGAACAAAGAAAGTGAATAGCTACAGTAAATCATAATCCAGGACGAGGGAAACTCAGACACAGAGCGATCCCAAGTGCAAGCAATACTCTAAGACGTTGTATGAAGTCTAGTAAGATTCACAAATGTTGACAGCTTTTGTATTTAAAGTCTTGCTCCCTCTAGGAAAGGAAAAGCAGCAGGTATAGTAAGACAAGAGAGTGTATGCAACTGTTGTACCAGCTTCCTCTCCCCTGCAGTGATGTCCCACAAAATTTATTAAGTTGTTCTACAAAATCCAAATTTGTAGAGTCATATTCTAGTCTCCCATTCCTGACCTAACGTCTGGCTGGCAGGAGAAGAAACGAAAGAAAGCTGGGTACTTGTTTTCTTTGTGTGTTTATTTCCTCGTGTCCTGTGAGACAGAGAGAAATGTTACAATGTGCAGTGCATGCAGCCTTTAAGCCCTCCTTATCTCCCTCACACAATCTCATTTTACAAAGTTGATATAATCTTAACAACGAGGCCTTTGATCCTCTGTCATTTTTGACAGAAACTGGCCTCCCACATTAAGACGCTGATGCATGCTTTACAAACACATACACGTGTCAAGTTAAGCAACACATGCCAAAGAGGAAGGTGAACTTGAACTCAACACAGGGAGGACTTCATACCATAAACAGATGGCAGAAAAAAACAGAATACCAAAATTAGACTAAAAAGCCCCTCAATGTGTTAATTTTCTAGTGGGAAATACAGAATACCATCACGTAATTAACGAAAACAGACATGGTTGCATGTTCTGGCCCTTCTTTGCCTTTGAACTTTGTAGCCTTAAACTCTTTTATCCTCCGCATTGAAGGAAAAACAAAGCAGATCCTGAGCAAACGGAACTTGCTCAATATGGGAAGCACCTCACCGGGGCAGGTATTAAAGCATCTTATTACCTGATAGCTTTGTGTTCCATAACGATTTCTGCCCGGCTGGGGCAGGTCCAGGTTGTGCTGGGGGAGCTGGCACATTTCCTCCACTCTGCTGCATCCGCAGAGCTTTCTCGCGCTTTATTTCTTCCAGGGTTTTAACACGCACTTCTCCTTCTGGCTTGGCTTTACCTGCCGGCTCCTTCGACTGCACTTTGCTGGGCCCGGAAAGAGTGAGCACACTCTGCTTCTTGGGCTCACCCTCAATTTTTGCCCCTGCGCTGGGATCTTTGGTTTTACCATGCCATTCAGCCTGGGCTTTGGCTTGACTTTCTCGAAGAGCTCTCTCACGACGGATTTCCTCCAGTGTTTTCACATGGATCTCTCCCTTTGGCTTAGCAGCCTTCCCTGTCATCATCAAGAAATGAGAAGCACCAGCATTTAAAGAGAGTCCAACAATAGTTTAAGTCTCCAAAATTTGTCACAGCACTAAGGAAAACTAAGCCTGAGCGTTCCCAATAACCCATCTTAGGACAATAGCCTAACATTCTCCTCCTCCTCTGAGCCACTTGTTGTATTTTGAAGACCAGCCCTATCCAGAGAGAGTTGCTACACAGAAATGCTAGTTTACTTGATTACTTTTTCAGACTGCATTTCAAATTCCTGCTCCCGGCAGTGGCTCTATTCTAATTGTATATGATGGTTCACAGAAGCAGCTTAAAACCTTGACAAGGCACAAGCGGAAAATAAACACACACCTAGAGGCAGATTTCTGATAGTGGCTGTCAGAAGAGCTTCAGCACTCGAGCAAGAGGAACCAGTACTTCTTCACTTCTTTCCCTTTCAAAGGAATTTGCACAACTCTAAACAATATAATTTATACACAGACTCCTATCGCACTACTGTCCACACGTGCCACTGTCAGCCTCTTTAAAGCTTCAGAAATTGCTTCTTACATAGCACTGTCCTCTAGAGCTCTTTCTTCTCGTTACTCTCCTGTTTTTCAGTTATCCCCCTATTTGCATACTGACACATTTTTTTCTTTCTCCTGTTACTGCACTTAACCTGAGCACCAAAGCTTTCCAGTACAACCAGGGACTTTCAGCATAAAAGCATGTTTTGAACAGAAGGCGGCAGCACCAGGGGGCTAACAGGGGTGAATTGCCTTCATTCTTGCTTAACCTTCCAGTTTAGGAGTAATGAAATCAAAACAAAAGCATTAATTATTACCTTCCTCTGTAGACAGTGTCACAGTTCTCACCACTGTCCGGACATTTTCCTTTTCCGGAGCAGGAAAAATCATAGAATCGACGGGAGGAAGAGAAGATCTTGAAGGACCTTCTGCTCAGAGCAAGCAAAACATAAGGAAGTTTACCAAACAGAAAAAACTATCACGAAGAACAAAAAACTGTAATTATTCATTACTGTCAAACATACAGTGACCAGAGCATGCAAATAAGAGAGGTGACTAATTTGCCTCTGGTTGCCCTTGGAATTCCCATCTAGAATACCAGCTGGCTGAGAATCAGGTTGCTCGATGCCCCCAGCTAAACATGGAAGTCTATCCCTCAGGCAGCTCCCAGCCACCATCACCTGCCATTCTGAAGCCAATCAAATTTCACTTCTTTGGCAAATAGTTGGATTCACCAAAGCATAGCCAGCTACCCGGTATTACTGGAAGAATTTTTTTTTGAAAGAAAAATCATCACACAGGATGAAGGTGAAGAGGGTAAGAAAGTAGGGAATATTAACTCACCACCGTGTCTCTTAGTTTTTTCCTTCATTTTCTGCAATTTGATTTCTTCAAGTGTTTTTATTCCAAAATTCAGACCGTCCTCTGAAAACAGAAAACAGTTAATGAGACTAAGGCTTAGAGGCACTCACTGAGGACCACAGATCCTCAGGCTTCTTAGTGCTCAGGAACTTTCAGAAGTATTTAGAATAAACCCTGTCAACACTCCTCACAAGTGAAACAACCATAGAATCAATGGCATTTTGCCCCTCCTTTCACCCTTCAGGGTAAAAACTGTAGTTTTAATTTTAATCCATTTACGTGATATTAGATCCCTCTATCGTTAGATATGGCTTTCAACAGTGGTTGCCAGGCTGCACGTGCAGCCATTTAAACTCCATGCTGTGACCCTGTTTTGTTCTCCAAAAGGAAAGAAAAGGAGTTCAACTTTCTGACCCAATGGGCACATGATGGTATCAGGGAGAAATGAGATCATGGAAATAACCGAGTCCATTCAGCACCCCTACATTCTGTTGTGTTTTTACGCCACATTGCTTTTGAGTTAATTGTCAAGTTCTCCTTCCGATTTATCCTACTACAGGTGCTGGAATACCTTGTTTAGCAGTAGTAGCACTGGCTTTCCGAGTGGAAATCATCCGTAATCCATTTTGGCCTTCCTCAGCTGGTTGCTGGACGGCAGTTTTAGTTTCTTCTCCTTCCGCAGAAAGCTGGTCTGAAGGGGAAAAATCTATTCAGTTATGCATAGGCCAGATTGTTCGTGATTATGTAGCTCATGCAATGACACTTCAGTCCATGGTTCCTATAAAAAAGCTTTTTTTTTTTTTTTTTTTTTTTTTTAATACAGCTACACTGACCTGATGAACTCGTAAGTAGACTACCCTAGGACAAAACATCTAGGACTCTAGATTCTCTCTGCAGCTTTAACTACTACACAACATATTACTCTTCAGACAAAAAAAAAGGAATTTCCTTCCTAGTTTCACATAGAGCTTTACACAACAGACCAACTAAAGCCAAGAGGGGTTCTAAGCTTTCCTCCAACATTTCAGGTTCTGTCCACTGACTGCCAGACAAAGCCACCAGTGACCTGACCAGACTGCCTGCCCTATCGCTAGTCAGACCTCAGGTCATCTGTGATTTATACATTGATTTACAGCACAAATTCCTTCCAAGAACCAAAGACTTACACAATCATTTACAGCACAAATTCCTTCCAAGAACCAAACCATGCTCACCATCATCATCTTCATCATCATCTGCAGCATTGATTACAACTGGAGGGTGTGTAGGGCTTGGGACATTTTCCGAGTTTTCCACTTTCATCACCCGCCTTAGCTATGGAGAGGGATTGGACTGGACAGAAAGTTTGTTTTGCTGCAGTGACATCTGAGCCACTTTCAAATCATCGTCCGCGGACTCAGGCGGACTTGGCAGTGTAGCTAGAGGAAGAGGAGGATCATCAGTAATATGGCAGTTTAAAACTTTGACCACAATGCACGAAGATGGTAGCTAAGGCAGATAACCTGCACAGACAATGAATTCAGCATCTCCTTTTGCCCATCCCGCCACTGTTTACACCGTGAACAATGACTTGCCTTCAAACAACAACACATCTCCCTACCACCCAGCAGAGGACGAAACAACAGAAAGCAAACTGCAAGGCAAATATCACACAAAGCAGAGAGAAGCTGAGCATGAAAGCAGAAAACAAATACCAGCAGTACAGCAGCAGTACACTCGGTTTAGCTGACCACCTAGGACTGCAGACCTTTTCCTGCACTCACAAATGGACGGTTACCTGATGTCTCCTACACTATTGGCACCCACTAAGTAATATGCAAAATTAATTCTTCAATACTTAAAGAAAAAGGACCTAAACTCACTCTTGCTTGGTGGTAAGAAGACTCCATCGATGTAACGTCCCTTTGCGTGATGAAAAGCACAGTTGGCTTTCTGACAGCCTACTGGCTGCTTCTCCCAGTAGCAGGGAATCTCACCGCGCTTTTTCTGAAGACAGAAAGAAAGACAAGCTCGTGATAACATGCACCTAAGGTTTGCAAAGAGATGCACAGTTCCAGGTCACGACAGCGATAGGGCTGTCACAATACAGTGCTGAAACATCATTCCAAAGGTCAGTTTATCACGGAAGTATAGTATTTCCGGGCATATTCACAAAGTTTGCAGAAGCTGTAACCACTATGCACGTTTAGCCCTGTCATCATTCAGTTTGAGAAGACAGGCACTCTCAGACATCAGTTTAGGGTGGGTTAAACTAATACGCCTAGGATTATACTAGGATTATTCAGAGGGAAAAAGAACATCTTAAATTGCCTACGTTAACTCTATCCAGAACTACTTCTTGGAGACTTGGAGGGTGTGTAGGGCTTGGGACATTTTCCGAGTTTTCCACTACTTCAGGCTACTTCAGCAGGTTATTTATTTATTTATTTATTTTTAACTGTATTGAACCTCTCAAGTAAGCTAGGAGCAGACTAGGAACAACTGTGGACTTGTTAGAGTGTGCCTTTTCACCTGGACTCATGTTACTTTGAATAAATTAACAAGGATAGCTGGTGATAATTTGTGATTTAAGGAAATTCCAGATACGTGAGAGAAAGAGCAGCGTTAAAGCAGTTAAATTCCTGCATTCCTAAGTGCTCTCTCTAGCCAGTTTCTGAACGCTTCTGTTCTGTGGCTAGGATTTGGTCAGCTTGACCACAAGATCACTAGTAAAACAAGGATGCCGTCCAGTCAAACCTTCAAATGAATGTAACTTACCTAAGGTCTACCGTTTGCTATCAAAGCAGGTAGCTTTGTCCTAATATTCTGTACAGTTGACCAATTTTAGCACGGAACTGAAATGCAGTCAGTTTAATGGGAGGGCTTTGGAAGCTGCCTTCAACAGTCAGTTCAGCCCTGTAGTCAGAGAGCAGATCAAGCCATGTGCAGGGTTGTGACTTCTCTCTTTAGAAAGAAAACCACTGAGCCAGACAGTTCCATGTTGAGTATCACAACAGGGAATGACATTTCTTCCCTTTGTCTTTCAGATGCAGAGCTTACTGATGGAAGCCTTCAATACTCAGACTAAACCTACCATCAAAACCGACGACCTTTTTACCGTCCAAACCAACCATTTTTCCATCAAACCCAACAACTTGGGTTTTGAAACGAAACTGGTAAGCCACAAGTCTTTATTGAATCTATTTTGCAGTGAAAGGGTTTTCTCTGTAACCTGATCATTTAAACTGTTGTGCTTAAAAGAAGGTCACTTGCAAGAGCGGTTATAATCCATGCTATAAAATCGAATCATCCTCTGGAAAGGGAAAAAAGGAGCAATTATCTTGCATGTACTCTTGATAAAGGAGGAGCTACACAATGGTATATAGTTTCACACTTTGTTTTTGAGAATGTCCAGGCTTAAGTAACAGCTCTTGATGATAAATGAAAAGATTAATACGCAGTGGATTTACACAGAACATTACGTTTTTAACAATGATCGATACAGAGTATTTGTCATGCATATCACCTGTGTACACCAAGAAATACTTATTTCAATATATATCTGTACAGTATTTACATTTTATATTTAAACTCTAACTCGAAACATTTTCCAAGAAAATACAGAAATGAAACTGGTAAGCCACAAGTCTTAATCTGCAGCATTTGGTCTACAACAGACCTGGCTTTTCCAGCAAGCGTATCTACATAGATATGTAACAAATCTTAAAAATAGGCATTGTTTTTATATATGAAGCATTATAAATGCTGCTTGGTTTATAAAGCTTCGGTTTTGTACCCGTTTAAAACTCTTCAAAATGTCAAGTGATTTAGAGCTTACTTTGTCAGAATATTTTATAATGTAAGTCAGTCCAGGGGAGTTTAACTATTATATACAGTTCTCTCCCTAGATTGCACTGGCAACGGGGCAGCAATTTAATGCTAGAAATAATATACTTCCTGCTACGATCTCCTCAGTTACATGTTACTCTAAATAATTATTTCTGCAGGGTATAAGAACTTCAAATACAGCAAACGAACTCTCAAGGCATTTCCTTTGTGCTTACAGGTAGACACCGTCGCCTGGCTGGATAAACAGATTTTCTTGAAGGTGTTATTTCAGCATATAAGAATTGATTAAAAAAAAAAAAAAAAGTGCTTCATGGCTTATTGGTTTTGTAATCTCACAGTTCTCCAGGAACACTTGATTTGCTGCATTTCACCATTACGCTCGTCAGTAGCACTGATTCTGGTTTATCACTATTTGCATTACAAATCTCCTTGTCCAAAGCCTAAACTGATGTATGCACTGCTTGAAAACAAAATTTGAAGTTGCAGAGCAGAAGACTCAAGTCATTAGGTTAGCAGCTGCGTAACCATACTGCTTTCCAAATATAAGATGTAGAGCTTATTGAGTTTCTATGAAGAGTTTAAATGGCTCCCATTAAGCAAAGATGTCCCCACACTGATACTTCCTCTTAAGCAAGGATTCTACCTCCTTTGGCTGAGGCTTGCTCCCTTACATTCGAACATTCATCCAAGTAGCCTGCAATTCCACATTCGTGGGGGAAAGTCTATAGAATAGAAAAGGTTCCTCCAGTCTCTTCCTCTCAGCCTTTTTTTGAAGCATGCAATAAAGCAAAACATTCACAGGCTGACCTTCCATGCAAAACAAGGCAACTTAGTAAGACAGGAACCGCAAAACTGATTGCTCTTTAAAGTTAAAATGAGATTTGAAATAGATCAAGTTAGCAAGTGGTGTTAAGTCTGTAAGTAAGTCTGTTTTTGCCAGTGCAGCACAGTTCCCTATCATGTAGCCAGAGCTGCTTCTGTAGCTCCAAGAAGCAAAACTGCTTTGACAAAATACTGTGTCATGAAAGCATTCGTTGGTGCGGTAGGCACAGCTCAGGTTCAACAAGTTTCTGAAAAAATGAGTACTAACAGAAGCAGCAGCGTCCAAAGAAACACTTTATGTCCCCACTGCAAAATGAGGGGCTTTACCTTGAGTGTTATGCACACTGTCAATAGAAAAGCACCGTAACAGAATCTGCCATGGCAGTTTGTATGTTACTGAAAGACCATCAGAGTGGGACTGCAGAAAGATCTTTCAGAAGTTCCAAAAAGCATGTGGGGGTGGGAGTATAGTTGTGTTAGATAACACAATCTTAGATAAAGATTTTGGTCTTAACGTAAAAGTAAGGGCGTCTACCGATTTCTTCAACTCCAACAACTGAAGCACAAGTCTGAAAAATCGCCTTTAAGAATGCAATGAAAATATTTAACTCTTCTGTATGTTCATAGTTTGTTGTCAAGCAAAGGAATGAATGCTGATGCCTTAACTATCAAGAGCTGTAGCTTACAGAAGGACTACACCTTCCTGGTTTTTTCCCTTTAAAAACGTTAAATGCATGTGAAATTATTTGGGGGTGTTTTCACATGCAAAGCCTAATGCGATGCGTGCAAGCCCTGTCATCTTCTTCCTTTAGTAGTGTCGCATTAAGGGGTGTAGCCGATTGACCGTTACGGGTGCGGTCGGCTTCAGGGTACTGAACTATCACGGCCACGGATCCACCACCAACGCAGCACGCCCTCGCTCTAGTCGCGTTCAAGGAGAACTGTCACGGCCAGGAACAATGCAATTAAGTGCAGTTTATTACGGCAACAGATACACAGGTCCTTTGGATTGCCAGTGATAAATTCACTGTCTGCAAAAGCAAGCTAGCATGCATGAAATGCACAGGTACACGGCCTAGGTATTAAGACGTTAAAAAGCATAAAGACGCTAGAGATTTCTAAGTTTCCGTGGAGACGCCTGGTATAACCAAGCGTTCAGATCTTACCTCGCAGCATCCCAGTGGGCGGGGGGGGGGAGGGTGAGAGGCTCAGCCTGTCGACTGATGTCAGAAGGTATCCTTCGTGACAGTATCTCCCCCAACATTCCCTTTCTCTTAAGCCAATTGATATTATTTTCTATCTTTTAGGTGGAGCTTGAGTGACTCCAGTCATGCGTATCTTGGTTGTGATTGGTAGAAATTACCTCGCTTGCGTTTAAAGGTACAGGCTCCGAGAAATTCAGAGGATGTGCTCAGTGAGGGGTGGTTGCACCTTGGAGGCGGGTAGCTTTTGGGATGGAGGGGTGCTTATAATGCCTAGTCATTTAAGGCAATTACTCCACAAGGAGAAGCAAGGAAGAGAAGGGATAAAAGGGAAAAAACAAGAAGGAGAAAACCAGCTCCAGACTGACCTATAGTAACCTTTTGCTCATTAAGGGTCATTAAGGGTTAACACATTAGAAATCACACCTGTCAAAATGCTAATCCTTGCTAATGTGGGATTCGGTGTGTGTCCCCCTCCTCCTGTACCCCCTCCACCCCGGTGTTCCTCTGTAACGCGCAAGCTCAGTAGAGATAAGTTAGGTGAGCTGTAATAACCAATCAAAAGGAGCCAAAGAGAGAGTTTTCACAAATTTCCTGTGTATGAATGACGGTGATTCGAGTCAGAGGTGTGCTTGCTTTGCGAAAGATAGCCAAGTACCTGACTCTGCAGAGTTCTGTAATTAATTATGTAATTAAAAGACCTTGGTGTGCATTCCAACTCTGGGTGAATAATTGGCGTGGTGCACTGGGCACGAACCTGCGGATAACATCTGTACTCAGTGTGATGCCTACAGACAATCCTTTACTGTTGGGACCTGCATATTTTTCTGTGCATTCAACACAAACCCTTTGGCACAACTAGTTCCCTACGTAGCTGCCAGTTCACCACTCAGTTGCACTTCTGAAGAGGAAAAGCTATTTCCATCTAATGTAGGAGCACATACTCTAAATGCAAGCTTCACTCAGCTGGTCATTTACTGCAGGACAAGATTTGAAAACTGTTGTGGAGATTCTGTTGGGTTTTCTGCTTACAGAAAAATTAAGTGCTAGATCGCCCTCTACTCCACTTTGTAGTGCTGCGTTTAATGGAGATTCAAAGAATTTCATTTGCTCCTCTGTTTATGGACAATGAGCTGAAGGAACAGGTACAGCACGTTAGCCTGGAATGCCTTCCCTCCCAACCAAAGTAAACTGGAGCTGTAACTAACACAAGCAGAAACAAGGCTTCCACGTTTTCAGCTGAATAAAGTTCCAACAAAATCATCCTCTGGGATTTGAAGCTTACTTCAAATTACATGCCAACAACTCTTTTCCCTGAAAGGTCTTGCCCAGTTCTTACGTCATAGTAAAGTGTGTACCTATAAAATTTACAGTTAACGTCTTCACTTAGTTTGTCCAATTTTTGCATTATCGCTCAGCTGTGTGCTCATTTATAAGTTGATGCATGTATACAAGCTGCTGCTCAAGTCCTACGTCTTGTTTGCAATTCTTTGTTTCCTTGTTGCCAGCCTATTGTAAAGCGGATCCCTGCTGCTACTTGCTCTAGAAGAAAAGGAATCATCGGTTTGGTTACCAAATACCCGCTTCTGGAAACCAGAAGTGTTTTGGTCTCTCTTCCCTTCGAATGACTCCACACCTCTCATCAGATAATGGATTGCTGACCTAGAATCAGAGAACATCCCAAGGTGGAAAGGGCTCACAATAATGAGCGAGTCCAACTCCTGGCTCCACACAGGACCACCCCAAAAGCAGAGCCTATGTCTGAGAGCATTGTTCAAACACTTCTGGACCCCCGTCAGGCTCGGTGCCATGACCATTGCCCTGGGCAGCTGTCCCAGTGCCCGAGCGCCCTCTCAGGGCAGCACCTGAGGCGCACGGGTCTCGGCGGGGCGGCCCGGGAGGGGAGGAGGACGGCGGGGCGAAGCGGCCGCTCCCTCAGAGCCGTCTCCCCGCCGCCTCGCCCGCATGTCGGGGCTTTTTCGTGTCGGGGCTTTTTCGTGTCGCGCCCTCTGGCTCTCGCCGCGGGCGACATGCCGCTCCCCAGCGCGGACAGCTTGCACGTGGGGCCTGCCCGCGGCGGCGGCGGGAGGGAAACCCCAACCGCAAAGCCCTCCCGGCAGGGAGAGCTCGGGGTGAGGGCCGGTCCGGCACCGACAGTAAAGACACGCCGGAGGAAACGCTCTGCTTTTAGCCGTGAGCACCGCGGCCAGGTTGAAAAGGCGTCACGCTGGAGCTCCGAGTTGGGCGGCGTTCCGAGGCCGTTGTGGCAGTTGTGGAGACGGCCTCGGCTGAGGTGGCGGCTGCTGTCGCTGCTGTCCCCTCTGTCCCCGCTGTTGCCGCTGTTCCCGGCGCCTGGAGACCCCCGGCAGCCCCCTGTGACAGGACCTGTGGCCCCGGGGAGCAGGACCTGTGGCCCCCGTGCCCGCCGCCTCGTCGGCCATCCCGGCAGCAATCCTGCCAGCACAGAATAGCTCACTGGCTTTACGTGCGTTTCAGGGTAAAGTGACGATTAACTTCTATTTCCTGGCTTGGGTGCTGCTTTATTCTTTAACGGAGCTTCAGGTTTAAAGGTTAAACTCAGTTCTGTCAAGGTTAAACTCAGTTTCGTGAATGGCATCTTGGACAAAATCTTAAGCTGTGATTGACTCTCTGCTTAACAGAGGCCAAACGTGTACCTACTGAGAAGCAGGTCATAGGTGATAAGCCCTCACAAATTAACTTGCTATCACAAAGTGACGCCCAGAAAAAGTGTATTCAAAAGCTAGCCTCATTATAGAATCACAACAAAGCCATCATGACTGGTGCAGTAGACAGTGAGGTAGAGGGTGAGCCCTGGAAAGACAGAAGTAAAGTAGCAGCGAAATGCAGGTACCTTTGTGCACACAAAGCAGAAAAGCGCAGGCAGTAAAGTAATAGTGCTCCATTACTAGCGTGAGCAACAATTATATATAAATCGCAACCATTATCTATTAGATAATAGGTAATAATTAATAGATAATTGCAAAGCTCCAAAAATGCAATAAATAACTGATTCCCCTCAGAGAATGTCATTTGCATTTTTATATTAAAAAGACTCCAGAGTTGTAATGGATTAAAATCCTACGAAAGTGAAAGAAATGGCATCAGCCACTAGTTCTGCAGAAGCTAAAAGTAATACTGATAGAGTTTTGATGGAAATTTTTCCTTTGTGTGTTTAGTTTGGGGATTCCTTTTAAATCATTCATACCAGCAATTTAGTTCTTAAAGGCCGTTTCTTTGAGATTAAGTGACAGGACTTCTACTACTCTTTTCTTCTTGGAATGCTTCTTGGTATTCTTACGTCAGCCAGAACATTTGTCTCTGCCGCAGATGAGAACAATGACCATAGTTAACAAGCCCAAATCTTCAAAGTCTAAAAAGCCATCTTCAAGGCGGTCTGGCAAATCCAAGAAACCGAGTACTAAAAAACCGATGTCACGCACCGCAAACTGGGGCCGGATACCACCTGCAGAAGATTCAAGCCAAGTCTCTGTGGCCCAAGGATGTGGAGGTGCTATTTATTGTAGATCCTCTGAAAAATCTAAGCCTTTTGCCCAAAGAGATCTAAGTAAGTGTGCGCTTTATCCTGCCTCTGTTTTCTTCAAAACAAAAGTAGAAAGTGCAGTTCTTACTTGTTGCACTGATAGAGAACGGGACTACTGTGAATAAAGACTTCCAAAGCGATTCTCCTAAGGCAACTGAAGTGACTGACGTTACAGAAATTAATTTTGATATATTTACAGTCGACAGAGAAATATGGGGAGCATTTTGTAATGCACAGATTCATCCATATCTTTTCTGTTTTGCAAAGAAAAGTGTTTGATTGTTGCTATTCACAGGTTCCATTATTCACAGGTTTTTGAATGCTAAGATTGCTCAGGAAAAGATCTGATATTTGTAGGGGTACCGTCATTCCTAGTTATTTGTTTTTACATTGTCCTTGCATTTATTACCATATAATTTCAAGTCTAAGTTTGTGGTTGAAGTTATAATAAGGAAAAAAGCATATAATAAGGAAAAAATTAAAATGGTTGACTAAACTTTTTTTTCCCAAAACGTTGTGTTGACCAGCCAATTTGAATATGGCGGTATTAAAGGTGTCTGCAATAAGTTTTTCTGTTTTGGATTGTAGCTAGTTCCTCTAGGTGCTCCCGCAGAATAGTATTTTTACTATGCCTATATATACTTTATATATTTACTATACCTATATATACTTAATACCTTTCTTAGAAACAAACAAACAAAATCTCTTTTTAAATATAACTTTCTTGCAGTTGTTAATGATGGAATTGCTCCGCCACAAAGGATTCTTTTTCCACCTGAGAAGATACGTATGGATTGGCAAGAAACACAAAGTGTTGGAGTTGGCCTGTACAATCTTGGCAACACGTGTTTTCTTAATGCTACTCTACAGTGTTTGACCTACACCCCCCCACTTGCCAATTACATGCTTTCTCTTGAGCACAGCCAGTCATGTGAGTACTTTCTAACAGTATTTTAAATCTGTTGGATAGCTGTGAAGGTGAAAGAACAGCAGTGATTCTGTGAGACAAACTTACTTGCCTGATTTTACCTGTAGAAGCTGGCTTTGAGCATTGTATTAGCAGCGGGCTCGGAATAGCATATGGAGTGCGTTTAATGCACCATGTGTTTTTTTTGTTTGTTTGTTTTTTTAAAAGGATCTTTTCTTGCTTCATGGGAATAATGAAGTGCATTGGACAGTAATGCATTTAATGAACATTTGGCATTTGGGCTATTTGGGCTTCCTGCTGCTAGAAAGGCAATAAAATTTAGGATGTTGGCATCATAGGTCTTTAGTCTGCACAGCCGAGGTTCCATAATGCACTACAATAAAGGGTCTGTTTGTTGTTGAACCAATTAAAAAAAAAAAAAAAAAAAAAACCTAGAAAGCAATATGAGCTGTTATGAACACGACTAGATTTTTTTGTGGGACTGAATTAAAATCTAGACTGATTTTGTCCTAAATAAAATGTTGTACTATAAAGTAAATGTTGTACTAAACCTGTATGCTTTTTAGGCTGGTATCTTTGTATCGATACCTAGAAATTTAACTGTTTTCTTCCTGTATATAGAAATCGTTTCAGTTAAGAATCCTGTTGAAAAAAGGAGGGCAGAAGTACTATTACATACATTACTGTAATTTTTCCTTTCTCCCAAAGGACTCGTAGCTCTGTATCATGAAGCTCACCTGACAGCACTGTGCTGAAAATAACCCACATTCTCTTAATGCTGTGTCATCAACGTCAAATATTCTTTCCTCATACATTTTGCAACCTGTGGAGTTCACATTCCTGTCAGCCTTTACAAACGTGACTTTGCAGTAGTCTTTTAGATTTCTCATCACAAAATGCACTTGAATACAGGCTTAATGGATATTTTTATTCTATAAAGTTGTGTGAAATGAAATGTTAGGAGGCTGTTGGGACAAGGAGAGTGGATATTGTATCTATAGTTTAAATGTTACTTATATGTTTGTTTGTAGTTATGTCTGTTTCGCTAGACTGGGATGCTTTCTTCTTTCACTCTTCAGGTCGTGAACAAGATTTTTGCATGATGTGCACGATGGAGACTCACATTAACCAGGCCCTGCGTTGCACTGTTGATGCCATCGAGCCTACGCGTGTTATCAATAATCTCAGTCGTAAGTGGCTTCAGATGTGTTTCTTTTTCAGCATCTTGTAATCTTCAAATAATTATTTGATGTGTATAAATGGTTTTAACACTATAAAGAAGAGAGATTTTAGAAACAGGAGAATTACTTCATTTTTAAATGAGGTAAATACTATCATCTTCTTATTTAGGAATAGGACAACATTTCCGTTTTGGCAGTCAAGAAGACGCACACGAGTTCTTGCGCTATACTGTTGATGCTATGCAGGAAGTGTGCTTGAATGGAAGCACCAAGTAAGCATAAACAAATTCACTTTTATACGTTCTCTAGCACCTTTTAGGCCTTTATTTACTATCAAAACTGAAAGTCTAGGTCATCCTTGGTTTTCATAAAACTCTTTGAAGAGTTAACTGTGTGCCTTAAATCTTCTGAGGTCTGATTATAATTTATTTCCAGATTGGACAGATCTTCTCAAGCTACCACCACCATTCATCAAATATTTGGAGGATTTCTAAGATCAAGAGGTACTTTTAAAAATATTCCTGTCCTTAGAACTGATCTGTGTCTTTTGTCGGTAGTAAAGCAGTCTGTAGTTTGTCTGAAGTAGTATCTATCGACAACTTGAATGTGGACAGTTAGTCTCCTTCACGTGTTGTTAAGCATTTATATTTTGCTTCCAGTGAAGTGCTTGAATTGCAAAGCAGTTTCGGATACGTATGAGGCATTTCTTGATATCACTTTGGATGTAAAGGTAGGAGGTTTTGTAAATATAATTCATGATGTTTAAGTACATGTATAACTTTCTAAATTAAACTTGTTTAACTTAAAAAACCAAACCACGTACAATGTTAAAATATAAGAGCTTGGTGGTGGTTAGAAAGTGGATTGGACTTTGTCCTTCTGTGGAACCCCTGTAAATAGTCTCCACGTCTGCATTGGGTTTAAGGGGAAAGAATTTTATTGTTGCACAAAGTATAATACTGTCACACTTCTTTGTTGTTCTACCTCAATATACATCCAATTGTTAGACTGCTGGATTTGTTGCCAGTATTGATGACAAAGCACACTATAGATGCTGTCTGCGTTACTGGAAAATGATTTGTTTCAAAGTAGAATGACTTCCAGGTGAGGTAAACGCTGAGCATGCTCTTTCTGCCTCCTTCTTGACAGTGCTCATAGTAGATCGCTTAAGTATGTATTAGTCAGGTTCTCTTATAAACTCCTAGTGCGTCTCTGGAATTTTGAATTTACAGTGACTTTACGCTCTTCTTTCTCGCTCCTCTAGGCGGTTTCATCTGTTACCAGAGCTCTAGAACTATTTGTGAAACCTGAAGAGCTGGATGGAGAGAATTGCTATAAATGTAGCGAGTAAGATCATTACTAATTATGTCTTAATACTAGATATTAGTTTTATATATTATATGACTTAGAGCGTAAGTTATCCTTTAACTTCATTTAGAAATAAGGAGACGCAGCTTTGTTGTTGTTGTTGTTGTTGCTTCATTTCGTAGTAGTGGTGAGCTGAAGCAAGGAGCTATGGAGAATGATTTGGAGTGGAAGGCAGCAGCAGGTTCCTGCAGGTCCCAGCGTTCACTGTGAAACAAAGTTAGATTGAGTGTCAGGGAATGTGAGCTGGCTCCGTGGTAATGAATGTTAGCAGCCTGTGCTGGCTCACTAAACAGCGTCTTGCACAGCTCTTGAACTGTGAAACCTGTCGATGTGGACTAATGCCTGAAATGAGCTCCCTTAAGCCTAACCCGTGCACAGGGAAAGCCTATTGAGTTCAGGCGCTCTCTGTGCTGATCAATATGTAAGATGTTTCTACGTATGTGAGAAACAATTGAACATTTGCATAAGATGGTTTGGCAAAACAAGCTGTTAGTCAAACATCCCCTCAGAAAAGCACAGAGTGCCCGGCTCAGTTCTGTAGGATTCATGCCTGACCCCTCTAAATGAAAAATGCAGTATCCACTTCTTGTTGTCGGATACTAAGGAAATTAGGGTGTCGAATCAAGAGCGTCCAATAGGTTATTAAAGCAATTTAATCCCAGGTTCGTCTTGGCCTGCGGATCCTAGAAAGCAACATGCAGCGTATTCAGGATTCTCATAACTGATGTCTGAGGAAGAGAAAGAACTGTAATAGCACCTCACATCTGAATTGCATGGTCTTTCCTTAATGTGCTCTTTGAGGTGTGATCGGTTCAGTCACACTTAAAGCCAGAATTTTCTGTCTTTTTGTGAGCTTAAAAGGAAAGGCCTTGCACATGTACAGTACTTTTTCCATTGCTGATAACTGTTATTAGTCTTATATATAACTCATTTTTAATATTTTTTGTTTATATTTTATAACTCCCTGGTAATACGCTTTCATGAGAGATTCCTGTTCCCGCTGTGCTCTGAGTTGTTGGTAAAACTTACCTTCTTCTCTGTATTAACAAACGTGACATGCAGTGCATGGGTTTATGAAAAGAAAAAACCAAACATATGATGCAAGTAAATATCATTCAAATAGCATAAGCATGCGTGAGACATTAAAAGGAGTTTGTTTTGGGGGCGAAAAAGAAGATGCTTTCAAACACTTGTCTCTGCTTGTTTTTAAGGTGTAAAAAGATGGTTCCTGCATCCAAGAGATTTACCGTACACCGTTCTTCCAACGTTCTCACAATATCACTGAAAAGATTTGCAGATTTCACAGGTGGAAAGATCAACAAGGTATATTAAGAATATACCTTAAGAATATAGAGAAATGGTCTGCTTTTATTTTCATTTTCTCTTTTTTTCACTTTTCTCTTAATATCAGTAAAGTTCCTGCTTGACAAGAAGCATAAACTTTCCTCTGAGAAGGCTAATTCATCAGGAAACAGTTGTCTGCAACTTCTAGTATTAAACGTTGCTTATGGGAAGACTTATTTTTAGTGAATCAAGAGATATATTCATATAATTCCAGTCTCTGTTTTTTGGAAGTGTTTTTCTCTGGCTAGTCTGCGAAGTACTCTGATATAATTTTTCTATCTTCTTGGTCTCTCTTTAGGAGGTAAAATATCCTGAATATTTGGACCTCCGAGCCTACATGTCTCAATCAAGTGGAGAACCACTCCTCTATGCCTTATATGCGGTGCTGGTGCATCATGGAATCAACTGTCGCACAGGACACTATGTATGCTACATGAAGGTAGAAGTCAACATCATTTCTAACAGGGTAAAAGGTTGTGCTGGCAAACCAGTTAAAGTGTTACTAGTAGTACTGTTTCTAGGCAAAAAGATTTTCTGAAATAATCCCAAACTTGAAAATGGGATCTTGTATAAAATCTTAAGCTGTGATTGACTCTCTGCTTAAGAGAGGCCAAACGTGTACCTACTGAGAAGCTAGGTGATAAGTGTTTTTGTACACTTATAAGTGGTCATTTTGTAAAGAGACTGCTGAAAAATCTGAACACTGCTGCTGCAGAACTCTGAATGGGGGGCTAGCAACTGTTTTAACTGATCTGGAATCTTGAGTTTACTTTTCAGTGGACAGGAGGAGAGTCTCTCAAGGCAAACAGAAATAACACCCGATACTCATGTCAACATAAATTTATGCTCAGAGTGTAGGTGTAGGAACAGCGTCGGTATGTATATGGAACATCGGGAGAGGAAACTATATCGGTATTTACAGCTTTTCTACTTCCTTGTCAGAGAGACGTTATCTCCAAATTAGAAATTGATGTATTTTGAATAAGGGCTGGTGGATCGGATTTATTCTTACTAGTGTTAATATTTGCTCTTGAATAGTACTTAATATCTGGTAACGCATCAATCAATCGTCAAAAATAAACTTAAAAATGTGTAAGGCTTATCTCGTTGGTCGATACAAAGACCAAGGTCTTTTCTCTTTTCTCTTTTTTTTTTTTTTCCCAGTATTGTTTTTCTGTTTTCCTTCTCACTGCAGTCTTGATTTTGTTTCTTGTCCCTTAAGTATGTTTTCAATGTGTTGTTGAAACATTTTCCCTTTCAATCCGAAAAAAGGAGCTGTCACTGGTGTCTGCAAGTTGAAGACTGGAGCTTATCCGAAAATCACTGAGCCCAAGAGCTGTCACCTTAGTCTTCCAATAGGACGGGGATGTCTTCATTTCTCAGTTAAATGCATTTTTCAGGTTTGTGTATTATTTTCTCAGGAACGGAAAGTGTGCGCACAATTTGCCAGTTGTGGGACTAGGAGTTCTCTTATTTCCTGTGCTTTGTTTAACCTGTCTTAAGTTTAATGGATAGCAATCAAGGTGTACTAGAAATCTGAAAACACTTTATGCTTTGTTCTCTCAGTCATTTTGGTATAACAAACTAGCTTATGGTTTAAACCCTCCATTAGGTTAGCATTTTCCCTAAACGTAACAAGTCCCTGTGTGCTACAGGAAGACAGTAACAAAAAATTAAGTATAGATATTCATCCTGTCATTATTCAGCTTCTGCCTATGGACACACAATTACGCTTATTTAAAGCGGTATCCTCTTGAAACCTAATCAGCATGTTAGAAAGGACTTAGTTATCGGCTTTTGTCCTGGAGGGCTGAGGTTTGGTCTGTTTTGTTTTACATTCAGCATTTCCTTTTCTAGCTTCCATTCCCCTGTTGTTTTGCATGAGGAAAACATGCAGCTTTACAAAGTAGAACGGAAAGAGATGCTTTTCAGTCTAACTTTTCAGTTTTTTGTAGGAGTTTTAAATGTGGTGGGTGCAAAACAGCATAAGTACTGCTGCCAAAGTTATATTCAAACAAGTATTTCTTGGAGAAGCAGAAGAAGCCCAGGGAGAAATAAATTTACAAACATGTTCTTCATGCTCTCCTTTCCCAAGATTTCTCTGAGATATATCCCATAGTCTGTGGGTTTTGAGGTATGTGGTTCCCAGGAGTGAAAAGGAGGGCCAAACAGCTCTCCTCTTGGATCTCAACGTGCCAGGGCTTTAGTGTACTGCCACTTATGGCTCCGCTTTTCACCTGGAAAAAGCGACCTCATGCTGTAAACTGAGGAGCCCTGCAATTGTTCTACTTGTTGTTCACTTGTGGTCACTTTGAAAAATACCAGCTAAATTACTGGCAAGACTGCACCCGTTCTTAAAAACAAACAACCCCCCCAAATCATCTGTTTTCCTCTTACAGGTAATTGAAGTAATCCCCAAAGAAGACAGTTCACTATCCATAGGCAAGTTTTATTTTTAAACATTTTCTACATTTTATACCTAGCCACAACTTAACAACCAGTTAACAGTTGGTGACAATCCTGTTCAGTGTTGAAAATGTCATTCTGGCATAGGAAACAAAGGACTTCATCTTCTTGCTTTACAGCTGAATGTCTTCTACATAATGTTTGGAGAAGTGAAATCTTGCAAGAGGTTTTCAAAAATTCTGCCCGGTTTGGATGATGAAGTAAATTGCCATAGTCAGTAGATTCTGGCACTGACAAGTTCCTTCAAGCTAAAGAGGGAGTGCGATTGTTGCAAAGCATGTCTGTATTTTGAGACAGGGACGACCACAAGTTTTAATCTTAAAATACGACATGGAGGGGAGGCTGGTTGTTCACACATTCTTGCAAACATTAATACAATCTGTCCCATTATCAAGAACAAAATTAGGGACTGAACGGAGGTCTTTCAAATACCAGTGTTGCAAAAATAGACTTTTTATGCTACTAATGTCAAAAGAATCCTGATTGTACTAAACTGTAAGTGTCTCTTCTAGCTGATAAATCAGGAACAGCACAGAAGAAAATGCGTCTGCTCTAATGCTCTTTGGGCTTCGGTGAATTCTCTGGCCAGCAGATGGCGAACTCGCTTTTTCTAAACCAGTCAAAAGTATAGGGAGAAAGTAAATGTCTTGCACACATTACACAAGTCCAGGGCATTGGGATCACTGGGCTACATGAGTGAAAGAGATGCACCCCAACAGTACCCCACTTAGATACGCTGCTTGAAACATAAGCAGGATAGGAGGGCTGTGCAAAGCAATTTTGGTAAATTGAGAAATTCATGTATTTCATCAAGCCTGAAGATACTAATTAGTTTCATGTGGGGGAAGGTCAGTCTTTCAAAGAAAAGAAAAAACGTCTCTTAAGCAGGATTTTCTGAATGGTGGAATCTAATCTGAAAAAAGGCTACTTCAGCAGGTTATTTATTTATTTATTTATTTTTAACTGTATTGAACCTCTCAAGTAAGCTAGGAGCAGACTAGGAACAACTGAGCACTTGTTAGAGTGTGCCTTTTCACCTGGACTCATGTTACTTTGAATAAATTAACAAGGATAGCTAGTGATAATTTGTGATTTAAGGAAATTCCAGATACGTGAGAGAAAGAGCAGCGTTAAAGCAGTTAAATTCCTGCTCTCTCTAATAAGTGCTCTCTCTAGCCAGTTTCTGAACGCTTCTGTTCTGTGGCTAGGATTTGGTCAGCTTGACCACAAGATCACTAGTAAAACAAGGATGCCGTCCAGTCAAACCTTCAAATGAATGTAACTTACCTAAGGTCTACCATTTGCTATCAAAGCAGGTAGCTTTGTCCTAATATTCTGTACAGTTGACCAATTTTAGCACGGAACTGAAATGCAGTCAGTTTAATGGGAGGGCTTTGGAAGCTGCCTTCAACAGTCAGTTCAGCCCTGTAGTCAGAGAGCAGATCAAGCCATGTGCAGGGTTGTGACTTCTCTCTTTAGAAAGAAAACCACTGAGCCAGACAGTTCCATGTTGAGTATCACAACAGGGAATGACATTTCTTCCCTTTGTCTTTCAGATGCAGAGCTTACTGATGGAAGCCTTCAATACTCAGACTAAACCTACCATCAAAACGGACGACCTTTTTACCATCCAAACCAACCATTTTTCCATCAAACCCAACAACTTGGGTTTTGAAACGAAACTGGTAAGCCACAAGTCCTTATTGAATCTATTTTTCAGTGAAAGGGTTTTCTCTGTAACCTGATCATTTAAACTGTTGTGCTTAAAAGAAGGTCACTTGCAAGAGCGGTTATAATCCATGCTAATCCATGCTCCGTGCTGTTCCTTACAGTCAGCACACCAGGTTCCCCCAGTGCGGTAACATGTAAGGGTGGAAGCCTAGGGAACACTCAGGTAATGCTGCTATAGCATACCCTGAAAGCCTCCTCAATGCTCTACAGTTTCTTTAAAATGTGAATGTTAGTTTAATTTTCCTAGTCACTTTAAGCAATTACTCCACAAGACCTTATTGTTCTCCACAACTCCCTCTTAGAGGTTGTAGCAGCGTGGGGGTTGGTCTTTCTCCCAAGCAGCAAGCAACAGGAGAAGAGGAATTGGCCTCAAGTTTCACCCAGGAAGGCATGGGGTGGATATGAGGAAAAAATTCTTCCCTGAAAGGATTGTGAGTCCTTGGAAGAGGCTGCCCAGGGAAGGAGTTGAATCACCGTCCCTGCATCTCTGCAAAAGACGTGTAGATGTGGTGCTTGGGGACGTGGTTTAGTGGTAGACTTGGCAGGGCTGGGTTAGCGCTTGGACTTGATGACCTCAGAGCTCTTTTCCAGCCTAAAGGATTTGACAATTCTATGGTAATAAGCACAAGTGCTGAGACACAGAGCTGACCAAGCAAACATAGAGACAAGGACAAGACATGAACCATGAGGATTCTTAACAGAAGAGTAGAGAAAGCAGCTAGAAATAGAAGATCTTTTTAGAAGAGAACTTTCCAAGCTAGAGAAAGAGGAAAGCATATGTGTGTAACTTCAAACTTGAACAAGAAAGGAAAAGCATGCTAAACACTGACAAGAAAAACACAAAGAAATATAAACACCAACACTTCAGACTAAAACTTCAAGAATGATTTGGCATTTGTTATCTTGTTGAGGTTTACGGAAGTTGCCAGAAATATTTTTTTTCTGGGGGTGAATCTGATAAATTATCTTAAATTTAACTGTCACTGACAAACCTGTGAGTCCGAGGAAATAGATACTGAGTGGTGTCCCAGTAGGCAGGAGGGCAGCGGTGGCTGTGTCACCCAGGTGTCACAATGGGCAGCGGTGGCTGTGTCATCCAGGCGTCACAGTGGGGCCGTGACATGGCAGCCCAGTCAGGATAAAAGGCCCCTGGTTGCAGGCAGGCCCCAGTCGGGATGGAAGCCCCTGGCAGCAGGCAGCAGAGGGCAGAGCAGGGCAGGACAGGGAGGTGAGTGCGCGATGGAGCAGGGGCTGAAGTGCAGTGCGAGCCTGAATGGTCCAGGAACCAATGTGGGGAGGAGATGCTTGTGTGCTCATCCCAGTGCAGAGATGATGCCTGGGTGCCTGAGAAGGTGCCCGCGGGACTCAGGAGCTGCTTTCTTGCTCGATGGAAGTTCTTGGCTATGGCAAGAAGAATCTGGGTGCTCCCCAGGCTTCTTAGCTGCTGTGTCCAGATACTCCCTGGGTGTGCAGGGAGATGCTTGGTTTCTCCAAGAAGACAGCTGGGTGATGCAGAGATTTTTTTGGATGTCTCAGGAAGATGGATTGGTGATCCTGGCTGTTTCTTGGTGGCTCCAGAGAAATGCTTGAGTGCTATTTGGGGATGCTTGTGTACCCTAGGAGATGTGGTTGTGTGCCCAAGGGAGAGGCTAGTTTGATCCAGGGTAAAGCTGTGTTTCTCCAGGGAGGATTTTGGGTGCTCCAGGGAGATGGTTGGGTGCTTTTTGTGTGATGCTTGGCTCCAGGGAGATGCTGGAGTGCTGTGGGGAGATGCTTAGTTCCTGCTCTTTGGTATCTGTGTCCCCTGGGGGGGTGCGTGCATGAGCACGGGGACATACTTGAATGACCCTGGTAGGTACTTGTGCAGCCCTCAGAAGCTCTTGGGTGCCAAGGGAGGTGCTTCCCATGTCCAGTGGGATGTTTGTGTGCCCCAGGTGGTGTTTTGGTGCCCTGGGGAGATGCTTGGGTTCTCCAGTCAGATGTAGGACTGTGGTGGGAAGGTTCCTGTGTGAGGTGCAATGAGGTGCTTGGGTATTGCAGGGAGGTGCTTCTGTGCTGCAGGGAGATGCTTGGGTGCCTGGGGCAGAGCTTTGTGTGATTAGGGGATAGATTTTTGTGCTCTAAGGTGCAGCCAAACATTCCCCAGACCATTCCCCATCTTGGGAGCACCCAAGCATCTCCCCAGAGCACCCAACCATATTGTACTAGGAGTACCCAAGCAGCTCCCCAGAGTACACGAGCATGTCCAAGGAGCATTCAGGCACCTCCCTAGAGAAGACATGAACCTCCCTAGGGAAAGAACCAGTCTCCCTTGGGAATACAAGCATCTTCCTGGAGCACTCTCCACGACACCCAAGCCTCTCGCCAAGGAACATAAGCACCTCTTGAAATCACCGAGATTTTCCCCAGGGCACACAAGCCTTGTGTTGGAGTAGACAAGCATCTCCCCAGGACACCTAAGCACTACATTCTACCTGTGAGGCATCATCCAAGAGCATTCCAGCACCTTCCAGGAGATCCCAACATCACCCTGAGCTCACAAGGTTCTGCCGGGCTCAGCCAGGCATCTCTCTGGAGCACCCAAGCATCATTGTAGGGCATCCAAACATGACCCTTTTAAGGACCCAAGCATTTTGGGTAGACCTGTGCGGTGCCAGGGGTTGGACTTGATCATCCTTATGGGTCCCTTCCAACTCGGGCTATTCTATGATTCTACGATTCCCCAGCAGCAGCAAAGCATTTCCCCAGGAACACGGCTATTTCCCTGAGGCACACAAGCATAACCCCCCGAGAACGCAAGCATCTTCCTGGAGAACCCACGCATCTCCCCACAGCACTCAGGCACCCCACTGCAGCATTATTGAAACATCTCCCCAGGGAACCCAAGCACATCCCAAGGTACTTTGACATCCGTCCAGAGCTCCCAAGCAAGTTCTTTCAGCATCTCGGTCGTTCAAAAAGCACCTCTGTGAAGCATGCAGAGACCTCTGTGGAGTACCCTAACTTGTCCCTGGGGTAGGAGAGGTAGATACCCAGGATCCCCAAGCATCACTCTGGTACACCCATCACATCCTTGGTACGCAAAAGCACCTCCCCGTGCTGCACAAGCAATTTGCTGAGGCAGCCAAAGATCTCCCCAGAGCACCCAGTCACCTGCGTGGGATATTCAAAAAGCAAAGCGCGGACAGAAAAGCAAAGCAAAAAAGGTCCAAAAATAAAACAAAGCAATGCAATGAATATGTACCTATAAAAAAAAAAAAAAAAAAAGGACAAAAAAACCCAAGGAAAGCAGGGCCAGGAAAAGCAAAGTAAAGCATGTCCAGGAAAGGCAAAGCAGTGCAAGGCAGAGCAAAGAAAAGCAGAGCAGAGAAAGTAAAGCAAAGCCATGGCAGGAATACAAAGCAAAGCAAACCAAAGGAAAGCACGGCCTGAAAAAGCATGGTCAGGAAAGGCAACGCAGAGCAAGGCAAAGCGAAGCAGTGCAAAGCGAAGCAGTGTAAACTTGTACAAGGAAAGTCCCAGCAGTGCCAGGAAACGTACAGCAAAGTAAAGAAAGCAGTTTGAGGCAAGGCAAAGCAGAGCAGAGACAGTAAAACCAAGAGGTGCCAGGAATAGGAAGCGAAGCAAAGCACGACAAAAGAAAGTGTGGCCTGAAAAAGCAAAAGAAAACATGGCCAGTGGAGGCAAAGCAGAGCAAGGCAAAGCAAAGCAAAGCAAAGTAGCACGAGGAAAAGCAAAGCATTGCCAGGAAAGACAAAGCAAACAAAGCAAAGCAAAGCAATCTGAGGCAAAGCAAAGCAAAGCAGGGGCAGGAACAGCAGAGGAAAGCAGAGAAGGAAAACCAAAAGTGTGCCCGGAAGAGCAGAGCAGAGCAAAGCAAAGCAGAGCAAGGAAAAACAAAGAGAAGCGAAGCAAATGTAAGGAGCTGGCGGCCAGCCCTCCTGCCGGTTCCCAGTGTCTGCGGGGCAAAGACCGCAGGGCCCTCATGCCGGGTAGAGCTGGCGGCCAGACTCGGACGGTGGCTATACCCTGCTCGCCCGCTCCCCGGCCTCCTTGACACCTCATAGTCCGCCGTGACAGCGGGCAAGAACCATGTCTTGCTTTACCTGGGTTTATATTTACTTATTTATTGATTAATTGATTAATTTATTGTTGCCTTTCTTCCACTGTACTTATCGTCGTTGAAAACCTCACCCAACACCGTCCCCGGAAGGGTAACTGTGGGGACCGCCTAGCGGCAGGCCACACGGCTGGGGCCACAGAACTGACAATGTCGGGTGGCCAGGCCTGCTGCCCCCACCCTCGAGTTGCGAGGGGACAGTGTCCGGGCTGCGGGGAGGCCCAGCTGTGTGTCTGAGGGTTTATGCGTTCCTAAATATACCGATAGCCTCATCGGCAAAATCGTCGGGACAGTCTGCAAAGGAAGCCTAGCGCAGCACAGGAGAGCAGAGAAATGAAGAGGAAAGCAGAGCAAGGCAAAGCAAAGCAGTGCAAACTGGTACAAGGAAAGTCCCAGCAGTGCCAGGAAACGTAGAGCAGAGTAAAGAAAGCAGTTTGAGGCGAGGCAAAGCACAGCAGGAGTAGGAAAAGCAAAGCACAGCAGAGAAGGTAAAGCAAAGCTGTGGCAGGAAAACAAAGCGAAGCAAGACAAAGGAAAGCGTGGCCTGAAAAAGCAAAAGAAAACATGGCCAGTGGAGGCAAAGCAGTGCAAGGCAAAGCAAAGCAGTGCAAACTTGTACAAGGAAAGTCCCAGCAGGGCCAGGAAACGTAGAGCAAAGTAACGAAAGCAGTTTGAGGCAAGGCAAAGCACAGCAGGGGTAGGACAAGCAGAGCAGAGAAAGTAAAACCAAGAGGTGCCAGGAATACAAAGCGAAGCAAGACAAAGGAAAGCGTGGCCTGAAAAAGCATGGCCAGGAAAGGCAACGCAGAGCAAGGCAAAGCGAAGCAGTGCAAACTTGTACAAGGAAAGTCCCAGCAGTGCCAGGAAACGTAGAGCAAAGTAAAGAAAGCAGTTTGAGGAGGCAAGACAAAGCACAGCAGGGGTAGGAAAAGCAAAGCAGAGCAGAGAAGGTAAAGCAAAGCCGTGGCAAGTATACGAAGCAAAGGAAAACAAAGGAAAGCGTGGCCTGAAAAAGCATGGCCAGGAAAAGCAAAGCGCGGCGAGGAAAACCAAAGCCAAAAGGTCCAAAAACAAAACAAAGCAATGCAATGAATATGTATCTAAAGTAAAAAAAATAAAATAAAATAAAAGGCAAAAAAAACCAACAAGCAAAGCAGGGCCAGGAAAAGCAAAGTAAAGCGTGTCCAGGAAAGGCAAAGCAGTGCAAGGCAGAGCAAAGCAAAGGAAAGTAGCACAAGGAAAAGCAAAGCAGTGCCAGGAAATGTAGAGCAAAAGAAAGAAAGCAGTTTGAGGAGGCAAGGCAAAGCACAGCAGGGGTAGGAAAAGAAAGCAACGTAGAGAAGGAAAAGCAAAGCAGTGCCAGGAATACAAAGCAAAGCAAAACAAAGGAAAGCATGGCCTGAAAAAGCATGGCCCGGAAAGGCAACGCAGAGCAAGGCAAAGCGAAGCAGTGCAAACTCGTACAAGGAAAGTCCCAGCAGGGCCAGGAAACGTAGAGCAAAGTAAAGAAAGCAGTTTGAGGTGAGACAAAGCACAGCAGGGGTAGGAAAAGCAAAGCAGAGCAGAGAAGGTAAAGCAAAGCCGTGGCAGGAATACGAAGCAAAGGAAAACAAAGGAAAGCATGGCCTGAAAAAGCATGGCCAGGAAAGGCAAAGCAGAGCAAGGCAAAGCAAAGCAGTGCAAACTCGTACAAGGAAAGTCCCAGCAGGGCCAGGAAACGTAGAGCAAAGTAACGAAAGCAGTTTGAGGTGAGGCAAAGCAGAGCAGGGGCAGGAAAAGCAAAGCAGAGCAGAGAAGGTAAAACCAAGAGGTGCCAAAAATACGAAGCAAAAAAAAGACCAAGCAAAGCAGGGCCAGGAAAAGCAAAGTAAAGCGTGTCCAGGAAAGGCAAAGCAGTGCAAGGCAGAGCAAAGCAAAGGAAAGTAGCACAAGGAAAAGCAAAGCAGTACCAGGAAATGTAGAGCAAAAGAAAGAAAGCAGTTAGAGGAGGCAAGGCAAAGCACAGCAGGCGTAGGAAAAGCAAAGCAGAGCAGAGAAGGTAAAGCAAAGCCGTGGCAGGAATACAAAGCGAAGCAAAACAAAGGAAAGCGTGGCCTGAAAAAGCATGGCCCGGAAAGGCAACCCAGAGCAAGGCAAAGCAAAGCAGTGCAAACTGGTACAAGGAAAGTCTCAGCAGTGCCAGGAAACGTAGAGCAAAGTAAAGAAAGCAGTTTGAGGCGAGGCAAAGCACAGCAGGGGTAGGAAAAGCAGAGCAGAGAAAGTAAAACCAAGAGGCGCCAGGAATACAAAGCGAAGCAAGACAAAGGAAAGCATGGCCTGAAAAAGCATGGCCAGGAAAGGCAAAGCAGAGCAAGGCAAAGCAAAGAAGTGCAAACTCATACAAGGAAAGTCCCAGCAGGGCCAGGAAAGGTAGAGCAAAGTAACGAAAGCAGTTGGAGGCAAGGCAAAGCAGAACAGAGAAAGTAAAACCTAGAGGTGCCAGGAATACAAAGCGAAGCGAAGCAAGACAAAGGAAAGCGTGGCCTGAAAAAGCAAAAGAAAACATGGCCAGTGGAGGCAAAGCAGAGCAAGGCAAAGCAAAGCAGTGCAAACTCGTACAAGGAAAGTCCCAGCAGTGCCAGGAAACGTAGAGCAAAGTAAAGAAAGCAGTTTGAGGCAAGGCAAAGCACAGCAGGGGTAGGAAAAGCAAAGCAGAGCAGAGAAGGTAAAACCAAGAGGTGCCAAGAATACGAAGCAAAGGAAAACAAAGGAAAGCATGGCCTGAAAAAGCATGGCCAGGAAAGGCAACGCAGAGCAAGGCAAAGCAAAGCAGTGCAAACTCGAACAAGGAAAGTCCCAGCAGTGCCAGGAAACGTAGAGCAAAGTAACGAAAGCAGTTTGAGGCAAGGCAAAGCACAGCAGGGGTAGGAAAAGCAAAGCAGAGCAGAGAAGGTAAAGCAAAGCCGTGGCAGGAATACAAAGCAAAGCAAAACAAAGGAAAGCATGGCCTGAAAAAGCAAAAGAAAACATGGCCAGTGGAGGCAAAGCAGAGCAAGGCAAAGCAAAGCAAAGCAAAGCGAAGTAGCACGAGGAAAAGCAAAGCATTGCCAGGAAAGACAAAGCAAACAAAGCAAAGCAAAGCAATCTGAGGGAAAGCACAGCAGGGGCAGGAACAGCAGAGGAAAGTAGAGAAGGAAAACCAAAAGTGTGCCCGGAAGAGCAGAGCAGAGCAAAGCAAAGCAGAGCAAGGAAAAAGAAAGAGAAGCGAAGCAAATGTAAGGAGCTGGCGGCCAGCCCTCCTGCCGGTTCCCAGTGTCTGCGGGGCAAAGACCGCAAGGCCCTCATGTCGGGTAGAGCTGGCGGCCAGACTCGGACGGTGGCTGTACCCTGCTCGCCCGCTCCCCGGCCTCCCTGACACCTCATAGTCCACCGTGACAGCGGGCAAGAACCATGTCTTGCTTTACCTGGTTTTATCTTTATTTATTTATTTATTTATTTATTTATTGTTGGCTTCCATCCAATGTAGTTGTGGGAATCATGTAGTTACTTACCGTCGTTGAAAACCTCACCCAACGCCGTCCCCAGACAAATAGCAGTGGGGCCCGCCTAGCGGCAGGCCACACGGCTGGGGCCACAGAACTGACCATGTCGGGTGGCCGGGCCTGCTGCCCCCACCCTCGAGTTGCGAGGGGACAGTGTCCGGGCTGCGGGGAGGCCCAGCTGTGTGTCTGAGGGTTTATGCGTTCCGAAATATACCGATAGCCTCATCGGCAAAATCGTCGGGACAGTCTGCAAAGGAAGCCTAGCGCAGCACAGGAGAGCAGAGAAATGAAGAGGAAAGCAGAGCAAGGCAAAGCAAAGCAGTGCAAACTGGTACAAGGAAAGTCCCAGCAGTGCCAGGAAACGTAGAGCAGAGTAAAGAAAGCAGTTTGAGGCGAGGCAAAGCACAGCAGGAGTAGGAAAAGCAAAGCACAGCAGAGAAGGTAAAGCAAAGCTGTGGCAGGAAAACAAAGCGAAGCAAGACAAAGGAAAGCGTGGCCTGAAAAAGCAAAAGAAAACATGGCCAGTGGAGGCAAAGCAGTGCAAGGCAAAGCAAAGCAGTGCAAACTTGTACAAGGAAAGTCCCAGCAGGGCCAGGAAACGTAGAGCAAAGTAACGAAAGCAGTTTGAGGCAAGGCAAAGCACAGCAGGGGTAGGACAAGCAGAGCAGAGAAAGTAAAACCAAGAGGTGCCAGGAATACAAAGCGAAGCAAGACAAAGGAAAGCGTGGCCTGAAAAAGCATGGCCAGGAAAGGCAACGCAGAGCAAGGCAAAGCGAAGCAGTGCAAACTTGTACAAGGAAAGTCCCAGCAGTGCCAGGAAACGTAGAGCAAAGTAAAGAAAGCAGTTTGAGGAGGCAAGACAAAGCACAGCAGGGGTAGGAAAAGCAAAGCAGAGCAGAGAAGGTAAAGCAAAGCCGTGGCAAGTATACGAAGCAAAGGAAAACAAAGGAAAGCGTGGCCTGAAAAAGCATGGCCAGGAAAAGCAAAGCGCGGCGAGGAAAACCAAAGCCAAAAGGTCCAAAAACAAAACAAAGCAATGCAATGAATATGTATCTAAAGTAAAAAAAATAAAATAAAATAAAAGGCAAAAAAAACCAACAAGCAAAGCAGGGCCAGGAAAAGCAAAGTAAAGCGTGTCCAGGAAAGGCAAAGCAGTGCAAGGCAGAGCAAAGCAAAGGAAAGTAGCACAAGGAAAAGCAAAGCAGTGCCAGGAAATGTAGAGCAAAAGAAAGAAAGCAGTTTGAGGAGGCAAGGCAAAGCACAGCAGGGGTAGGAAAAGAAAGCAACGTAGAGAAGGAAAAGCAAAGCAGTGCCAGGAATACAAAGCAAAGCAAAACAAAGGAAAGCATGGCCTGAAAAAGCATGGCCCGGAAAGGCAACGCAGAGCAAGGCAAAGCGAAGCAGTGCAAACTCGTACAAGGAAAGTCCCAGCAGGGCCAGGAAACGTAGAGCAAAGTAAAGAAAGCAGTTTGAGGTGAGACAAAGCACAGCAGGGGTAGGAAAAGCAAAGCAGAGCAGAGAAGGTAAAGCAAAGCCGTGGCAGGAATACGAAGCAAAGGAAAACAAAGGAAAGCATGGCCTGAAAAAGCATGGCCAGGAAAGGCAAAGCAGAGCAAGGCAAAGCAAAGCAGTGCAAACTCGTACAAGGAAAGTCCCAGCAGGGCCAGGAAACGTAGAGCAAAGTAACGAAAGCAGTTTGAGGTGAGGCAAAGCAGAGCAGGGGCAGGAAAAGCAAAGCAGAGCAGAGAAGGTAAAACCAAGAGGTGCCAAAAATACGAAGCAAAAAAAAGACCAAGCAAAGCAGGGCCAGGAAAAGCAAAGTAAAGCGTGTCCAGGAAAGGCAAAGCAGTGCAAGGCAGAGCAAAGCAAAGGAAAGTAGCACAAGGAAAAGCAAAGCAGTACCAGGAAATGTAGAGCAAAAGAAAGAAAGCAGTTAGAGGAGGCAAGGCAAAGCACAGCAGGCGTAGGAAAAGCAAAGCAGAGCAGAGAAGGTAAAGCAAAGCCGTGGCAGGAATACAAAGCGAAGCAAAACAAAGGAAAGCGTGGCCTGAAAAAGCATGGCCCGGAAAGGCAACCCAGAGCAAGGCAAAGCAAAGCAGTGCAAACTGGTACAAGGAAAGTCTCAGCAGTGCCAGGAAACGTAGAGCAAAGTAAAGAAAGCAGTTTGAGGCGAGGCAAAGCACAGCAGGGGTAGGAAAAGCAGAGCAGAGAAAGTAAAACCAAGAGGCGCCAGGAATACAAAGCGAAGCAAGACAAAGGAAAGCATGGCCTGAAAAAGCATGGCCAGGAAAGGCAAAGCAGAGCAAGGCAAAGCAAAGAAGTGCAAACTCATACAAGGAAAGTCCCAGCAGGGCCAGGAAAGGTAGAGCAAAGTAACGAAAGCAGTTGGAGGCAAGGCAAAGCAGAACAGAGAAAGTAAAACCTAGAGGTGCCAGGAATACAAAGCGAAGCGAAGCAAGACAAAGGAAAGCGTGGCCTGAAAAAGCAAAAGAAAACATGGCCAGTGGAGGCAAAGCAGAGCAAGGCAAAGCAAAGCAGTGCAAACTCGTACAAGGAAAGTCCCAGCAGTGCCAGGAAACGTAGAGCAAAGTAAAGAAAGCAGTTTGAGGCAAGGCAAAGCACAGCAGGGGTAGGAAAAGCAAAGCAGAGCAGAGAAGGTAAAACCAAGAGGTGCCAAGAATACGAAGCAAAGGAAAACAAAGGAAAGCATGGCCTGAAAAAGCATGGCCAGGAAAGGCAACGCAGAGCAAGGCAAAGCAAAGCAGTGCAAACTCGAACAAGGAAAGTCCCAGCAGTGCCAGGAAACGTAGAGCAAAGTAACGAAAGCAGTTTGAGGCAAGGCAAAGCACAGCAGGGGTAGGAAAAGCAAAGCAGAGCAGAGAAGGTAAAGCAAAGCCGTGGCAGGAATACAAAGCAAAGCAAAACAAAGGAAAGCATGGCCTGAAAAAGCAAAAGAAAACATGGCCAGTGGAGGCAAAGCAGAGCAAGGCAAAGCAAAGCAAAGCAAAGCGAAGTAGCACGAGGAAAAGCAAAGCATTGCCAGGAAAGACAAAGCAAACAAAGCAAAGCAAAGCAATCTGAGGGAAAGCACAGCAGGGGCAGGAACAGCAGAGGAAAGTAGAGAAGGAAAACCAAAAGTGTGCCCGGAAGAGCAGAGCAGAGCAAAGCAAAGCAGAGCAAGGAAAAAGAAAGAGAAGCGAAGCAAATGTAAGGAGCTGGCGGCCAGCCCTCCTGCCGGTTCCCAGTGTCTGCGGGGCAAAGACCGCAAGGCCCTCATGTCGGGTAGAGCTGGCGGCCAGACTCGGACGGTGGCTGTACCCTGCTCGCCCGCTCCCCGGCCTCCCTGACACCTCATAGTCCACCGTGACAGCGGGCAAGAACCATGTCTTGCTTTACCTGGTTTTATCTTTATTTATTTATTTATTTATTTATTTATTGTTGGCTTCCATCCAATGTAGTTGTGGGAATCATGTAGTTACTTACCGTCGTTGAAAACCTCACCCAACGCCGTCCCCAGACAAATAGCAGTGGGGCCCGCCTAGCGGCAGGCCACACGGCTGGGGCCACAGAACTGACCATGTCGGGTGGCCGGGCCTGCTGCCCCCACCCTCGAGTTGCGAGGGGACAGTGTCCGGGCTGCGGGGAGGCCCAGCTGTGTGTCTGAGGGTTTATGCGTTCCGAAATATACCGATAGCCTCATCGGCAAAATCGTCGGGACAGTCTGCAAAGGAAGCCTAGCGCAGCACAGGAGAGCAGAGAAATGAAGAGGAAAGCAGAGCAAGGCAAAGCAAAGCAGTGCAAACTGGTACAAGGAAAGTCCCAGCAGTGCCAGGAAACGTAGAGCAGAGTAAAGAAAGCAGTTTGAGGCGAGGCAAAGCACAGCAGGAGTAGGAAAAGCAAAGCACAGCAGAGAAGGTAAAGCAAAGCTGTGGCAGGAAAACAAAGCGAAGCAAGACAAAGGAAAGCGTGGCCTGAAAAAGCAAAAGAAAACATGGCCAGTGGAGGCAAAGCAGTGCAAGGCAAAGCAAAGCAGTGCAAACTTGTACAAGGAAAGTCCCAGCAGGGCCAGGAAACGTAGAGCAAAGTAACGAAAGCAGTTTGAGGCAAGGCAAAGCACAGCAGGGGTAGGACAAGCAGAGCAGAGAAAGTAAAACCAAGAGGTGCCAGGAATACAAAGCGAAGCAAGACAAAGGAAAGCGTGGCCTGAAAAAGCATGGCCAGGAAAGGCAACGCAGAGCAAGGCAAAGCGAAGCAGTGCAAACTTGTACAAGGAAAGTCCCAGCAGTGCCAGGAAACGTAGAGCAAAGTAAAGAAAGCAGTTTGAGGAGGCAAGACAAAGCACAGCAGGGGTAGGAAAAGCAAAGCAGAGCAGAGAAGGTAAAGCAAAGCCGTGGCAAGTATACGAAGCAAAGGAAAACAAAGGAAAGCGTGGCCTGAAAAAGCATGGCCAGGAAAAGCAAAGCGCGGCGAGGAAAACCAAAGCCAAAAGGTCCAAAAACAAAACAAAGCAATGCAATGAATATGTATCTAAAGTAAAAAAAATAAAATAAAATAAAAGGCAAAAAAAACCAACAAGCAAAGCAGGGCCAGGAAAAGCAAAGTAAAGCGTGTCCAGGAAAGGCAAAGCAGTGCAAGGCAGAGCAAAGCAAAGGAAAGTAGCACAAGGAAAAGCAAAGCAGTGCCAGGAAATGTAGAGCAAAAGAAAGAAAGCAGTTTGAGGAGGCAAGGCAAAGCACAGCAGGGGTAGGAAAAGAAAGCAACGTAGAGAAGGAAAAGCAAAGCAGTGCCAGGAATACAAAGCAAAGCAAAACAAAGGAAAGCATGGCCTGAAAAAGCATGGCCCGGAAAGGCAACGCAGAGCAAGGCAAAGCGAAGCAGTGCAAACTCGTACAAGGAAAGTCCCAGCAGGGCCAGGAAACGTAGAGCAAAGTAAAGAAAGCAGTTTGAGGTGAGACAAAGCACAGCAGGGGTAGGAAAAGCAAAGCAGAGCAGAGAAGGTAAAGCAAAGCCGTGGCAGGAATACGAAGCAAAGGAAAACAAAGGAAAGCATGGCCTGAAAAAGCATGGCCAGGAAAGGCAAAGCAGAGCAAGGCAAAGCAAAGCAGTGCAAACTCGTACAAGGAAAGTCCCAGCAGGGCCAGGAAACGTAGAGCAAAGTAACGAAAGCAGTTTGAGGTGAGGCAAAGCAGAGCAGGGGCAGGAAAAGCAAAGCAGAGCAGAGAAGGTAAAACCAAGAGGTGCCAAAAATACGAAGCAAAAAAAAGACCAAGCAAAGCAGGGCCAGGAAAAGCAAAGTAAAGCGTGTCCAGGAAAGGCAAAGCAGTGCAAGGCAGAGCAAAGCAAAGGAAAGTAGCACAAGGAAAAGCAAAGCAGTACCAGGAAATGTAGAGCAAAAGAAAGAAAGCAGTTAGAGGAGGCAAGGCAAAGCACAGCAGGCGTAGGAAAAGCAAAGCAGAGCAGAGAAGGTAAAGCAAAGCCGTGGCAGGAATACAAAGCGAAGCAAAACAAAGGAAAGCGTGGCCTGAAAAAGCATGGCCCGGAAAGGCAACCCAGAGCAAGGCAAAGCAAAGCAGTGCAAACTGGTACAAGGAAAGTCTCAGCAGTGCCAGGAAACGTAGAGCAAAGTAAAGAAAGCAGTTTGAGGCGAGGCAAAGCACAGCAGGGGTAGGAAAAGCAGAGCAGAGAAAGTAAAACCAAGAGGCGCCAGGAATACAAAGCGAAGCAAGACAAAGGAAAGCATGGCCTGAAAAAGCATGGCCAGGAAAGGCAAAGCAGAGCAAGGCAAAGCAAAGAAGTGCAAACTCATACAAGGAAAGTCCCAGCAGGGCCAGGAAAGGTAGAGCAAAGTAACGAAAGCAGTTGGAGGCAAGGCAAAGCAGAACAGAGAAAGTAAAACCTAGAGGTGCCAGGAATACAAAGCGAAGCGAAGCAAGACAAAGGAAAGCGTGGCCTGAAAAAGCAAAAGAAAACATGGCCAGTGGAGGCAAAGCAGAGCAAGGCAAAGCAAAGCAGTGCAAACTCGTACAAGGAAAGTCCCAGCAGTGCCAGGAAACGTAGAGCAAAGTAAAGAAAGCAGTTTGAGGCAAGGCAAAGCACAGCAGGGGTAGGAAAAGCAAAGCAGAGCAGAGAAGGTAAAACCAAGAGGTGCCAAGAATACGAAGCAAAGGAAAACAAAGGAAAGCATGGCCTGAAAAAGCATGGCCAGGAAAGGCAACGCAGAGCAAGGCAAAGCAAAGCAGTGCAAACTCGAACAAGGAAAGTCCCAGCAGTGCCAGGAAACGTAGAGCAAAGTAACGAAAGCAGTTTGAGGCAAGGCAAAGCACAGCAGGGGTAGGAAAAGCAAAGCAGAGCAGAGAAGGTAAAGCAAAGCCGTGGCAGGAATACAAAGCAAAGCAAAACAAAGGAAAGCATGGCCTGAAAAAGCAAAAGAAAACATGGCCAGTGGAGGCAAAGCAGAGCAAGGCAAAGCAAAGCAAAGCAAAGCGAAGTAGCACGAGGAAAAGCAAAGCATTGCCAGGAAAGACAAAGCAAACAAAGCAAAGCAAAGCAATCTGAGGGAAAGCACAGCAGGGGCAGGAACAGCAGAGGAAAGTAGAGAAGGAAAACCAAAAGTGTGCCCGGAAGAGCAGAGCAGAGCAAAGCAAAGCAGAGCAAGGAAAAAGAAAGAGAAGCGAAGCAAATGTAAGGAGCTGGCGGCCAGCCCTCCTGCCGGTTCCCAGTGTCTGCGGGGCAAAGACCGCAAGGCCCTCATGTCGGGTAGAGCTGGCGGCCAGACTCGGACGGTGGCTGTACCCTGCTCGCCCGCTCCCCGGCCTCCCTGACACCTCATAGTCCACCGTGACAGCGGGCAAGAACCATGTCTTGCTTTACCTGGTTTTATCTTTATTTATTTATTTATTTATTTATTTATTGTTGGCTTCCATCCAATGTAGTTGTGGGAATCATGTAGTTACTTACCGTCGTTGAAAACCTCACCCAACGCCGTCCCCAGACAAATAGCAGTGGGGCCCGCCTAGCGGCAGGCCACACGGCTGGGGCCACAGAACTGACCATGTCGGGTGGCCGGGCCTGCTGCCCCCACCCTCGAGTTGCGAGGGGACAGTGTCCGGGCTGCGGGGAGGCCCAGCTGTGTGTCTGAGGGTTTATGCGTTCCGAAATATACCGATAGCCTCATCGGCAAAATCGTCGGGACAGTCTGCAAAGGAAGCCTAGCGCAGCACAGGAGAGCAGAGAAATGAAGAGGAAAGCAGAGCAAGGCAAAGCAAAGCAGTGCAAACTGGTACAAGGAAAGTCCCAGCAGTGCCAGGAAACGTAGAGCAGAGTAAAGAAAGCAGTTTGAGGCGAGGCAAAGCACAGCAGGAGTAGGAAAAGCAAAGCACAGCAGAGAAGGTAAAGCAAAGCTGTGGCAGGAAAACAAAGCGAAGCAAGACAAAGGAAAGCGTGGCCTGAAAAAGCAAAAGAAAACATGGCCAGTGGAGGCAAAGCAGTGCAAGGCAAAGCAAAGCAGTGCAAACTTGTACAAGGAAAGTCCCAGCAGGGCCAGGAAACGTAGAGCAAAGTAACGAAAGCAGTTTGAGGCAAGGCAAAGCACAGCAGGGGTAGGACAAGCAGAGCAGAGAAAGTAAAACCAAGAGGTGCCAGGAATACAAAGCGAAGCAAGACAAAGGAAAGCGTGGCCTGAAAAAGCATGGCCAGGAAAGGCAACGCAGAGCAAGGCAAAGCGAAGCAGTGCAAACTTGTACAAGGAAAGTCCCAGCAGTGCCAGGAAACGTAGAGCAAAGTAAAGAAAGCAGTTTGAGGAGGCAAGACAAAGCACAGCAGGGGTAGGAAAAGCAAAGCAGAGCAGAGAAGGTAAAGCAAAGCCGTGGCAAGTATACGAAGCAAAGGAAAACAAAGGAAAGCGTGGCCTGAAAAAGCATGGCCAGGAAAAGCAAAGCGCGGCGAGGAAAACCAAAGCCAAAAGGTCCAAAAACAAAACAAAGCAATGCAATGAATATGTATCTAAAGTAAAAAAAATAAAATAAAATAAAAGGCAAAAAAAACCAACAAGCAAAGCAGGGCCAGGAAAAGCAAAGTAAAGCGTGTCCAGGAAAGGCAAAGCAGTGCAAGGCAGAGCAAAGCAAAGGAAAGTAGCACAAGGAAAAGCAAAGCAGTGCCAGGAAATGTAGAGCAAAAGAAAGAAAGCAGTTTGAGGAGGCAAGGCAAAGCACAGCAGGGGTAGGAAAAGAAAGCAACGTAGAGAAGGAAAAGCAAAGCAGTGCCAGGAATACAAAGCAAAGCAAAACAAAGGAAAGCATGGCCTGAAAAAGCATGGCCCGGAAAGGCAACGCAGAGCAAGGCAAAGCGAAGCAGTGCAAACTCGTACAAGGAAAGTCCCAGCAGGGCCAGGAAACGTAGAGCAAAGTAAAGAAAGCAGTTTGAGGTGAGACAAAGCACAGCAGGGGTAGGAAAAGCAAAGCAGAGCAGAGAAGGTAAAGCAAAGCCGTGGCAGGAATACGAAGCAAAGGAAAACAAAGGAAAGCATGGCCTGAAAAAGCATGGCCAGGAAAGGCAAAGCAGAGCAAGGCAAAGCAAAGCAGTGCAAACTCGTACAAGGAAAGTCCCAGCAGGGCCAGGAAACGTAGAGCAAAGTAACGAAAGCAGTTTGAGGTGAGGCAAAGCAGAGCAGGGGCAGGAAAAGCAAAGCAGAGCAGAGAAGGTAAAACCAAGAGGTGCCAAAAATACGAAGCAAAAAAAAGACCAAGCAAAGCAGGGCCAGGAAAAGCAAAGTAAAGCGTGTCCAGGAAAGGCAAAGCAGTGCAAGGCAGAGCAAAGCAAAGGAAAGTAGCACAAGGAAAAGCAAAGCAGTACCAGGAAATGTAGAGCAAAAGAAAGAAAGCAGTTAGAGGAGGCAAGGCAAAGCACAGCAGGCGTAGGAAAAGCAAAGCAGAGCAGAGAAGGTAAAGCAAAGCCGTGGCAGGAATACAAAGCGAAGCAAAACAAAGGAAAGCGTGGCCTGAAAAAGCATGGCCCGGAAAGGCAACCCAGAGCAAGGCAAAGCAAAGCAGTGCAAACTGGTACAAGGAAAGTCTCAGCAGTGCCAGGAAACGTAGAGCAAAGTAAAGAAAGCAGTTTGAGGCGAGGCAAAGCACAGCAGGGGTAGGAAAAGCAGAGCAGAGAAAGTAAAACCAAGAGGCGCCAGGAATACAAAGCGAAGCAAGACAAAGGAAAGCATGGCCTGAAAAAGCATGGCCAGGAAAGGCAAAGCAGAGCAAGGCAAAGCAAAGAAGTGCAAACTCATACAAGGAAAGTCCCAGCAGGGCCAGGAAAGGTAGAGCAAAGTAACGAAAGCAGTTGGAGGCAAGGCAAAGCAGAACAGAGAAAGTAAAACCTAGAGGTGCCAGGAATACAAAGCGAAGCGAAGCAAGACAAAGGAAAGCGTGGCCTGAAAAAGCAAAAGAAAACATGGCCAGTGGAGGCAAAGCAGAGCAAGGCAAAGCAAAGCAGTGCAAACTCGTACAAGGAAAGTCCCAGCAGTGCCAGGAAACGTAGAGCAAAGTAAAGAAAGCAGTTTGAGGCAAGGCAAAGCACAGCAGGGGTAGGAAAAGCAAAGCAGAGCAGAGAAGGTAAAACCAAGAGGTGCCAAGAATACGAAGCAAAGGAAAACAAAGGAAAGCATGGCCTGAAAAAGCATGGCCAGGAAAGGCAACGCAGAGCAAGGCAAAGCAAAGCAGTGCAAACTCGAACAAGGAAAGTCCCAGCAGTGCCAGGAAACGTAGAGCAAAGTAACGAAAGCAGTTTGAGGCAAGGCAAAGCACAGCAGGGGTAGGAAAAGCAAAGCAGAGCAGAGAAGGTAAAGCAAAGCCGTGGCAGGAATACAAAGCAAAGCAAAACAAAGGAAAGCATGGCCTGAAAAAGCAAAAGAAAACATGGCCAGTGGAGGCAAAGCAGAGCAAGGCAAAGCAAAGCAAAGCAAAGCGAAGTAGCACGAGGAAAAGCAAAGCATTGCCAGGAAAGACAAAGCAAACAAAGCAAAGCAAAGCAATCTGAGGGAAAGCACAGCAGGGGCAGGAACAGCAGAGGAAAGTAGAGAAGGAAAACCAAAAGTGTGCCCGGAAGAGCAGAGCAGAGCAAAGCAAAGCAGAGCAAGGAAAAAGAAAGAGAAGCGAAGCAAATGTAAGGAGCTGGCGGCCAGCCCTCCTGCCGGTTCCCAGTGTCTGCGGGGCAAAGACCGCAAGGCCCTCATGTCGGGTAGAGCTGGCGGCCAGACTCGGACGGTGGCTGTACCCTGCTCGCCCGCTCCCCGGCCTCCCTGACACCTCATAGTCCACCGTGACAGCGGGCAAGAACCATGTCTTGCTTTACCTGGTTTTATCTTTATTTATTTATTTATTTATTTATTTATTGTTGGCTTCCATCCAATGTAGTTGTGGGAATCATGTAGTTACTTACCGTCGTTGAAAACCTCACCCAACGCCGTCCCCAGACAAATAGCAGTGGGGCCCGCCTAGCGGCAGGCCACACGGCTGGGGCCACAGAACTGACCATGTCGGGTGGCCGGGCCTGCTGCCCCCACCCTCGAGTTGCGAGGGGACAGTGTCCGGGCTGCGGGGAGGCCCAGCTGTGTGTCTGAGGGTTTATGCGTTCCGAAATATACCGATAGCCTCATCGGCAAAATCGTCGGGACAGTCTGCAAAGGAAGCCTAGCGCAGCACAGGAGAGCAGAGAAATGAAGAGGAAAGCAGAGCAAGGCAAAGCAAAGCAGTGCAAACTGGTACAAGGAAAGTCCCAGCAGTGCCAGGAAACGTAGAGCAGAGTAAAGAAAGCAGTTTGAGGCGAGGCAAAGCACAGCAGGAGTAGGAAAAGCAAAGCACAGCAGAGAAGGTAAAGCAAAGCTGTGGCAGGAAAACAAAGCGAAGCAAGACAAAGGAAAGCGTGGCCTGAAAAAGCAAAAGAAAACATGGCCAGTGGAGGCAAAGCAGTGCAAGGCAAAGCAAAGCAGTGCAAACTTGTACAAGGAAAGTCCCAGCAGGGCCAGGAAACGTAGAGCAAAGTAACGAAAGCAGTTTGAGGCAAGGCAAAGCACAGCAGGGGTAGGACAAGCAGAGCAGAGAAAGTAAAACCAAGAGGTGCCAGGAATACAAAGCGAAGCAAGACAAAGGAAAGCGTGGCCTGAAAAAGCATGGCCAGGAAAGGCAACACAGAGCAAGGCAAAGCGAAGCAGTGCAAACTTGTACAAGGAAAGTCCCAGCAGTGCCAGGAAACATAGAGCAAAGTAAAGAAAGCAGTTTGAGGAGGCAAGACAAAGCACAGCAGGGGTAGGAAAAGCAAAGCAGAGCAGAGAAGGTAAAGCAAAGCCGTGGCAAGTATACGAAGCAAAGGAAAACAAAGGAAAGCGTGGCCTGAAAAAGCATGGCCAGGAAAAGCAAAGCGCGGCGAGGAAAACCAAAGCCAAAAGGTCCAAAAACAAAACAAAGCAATGCAATGAATATGTATCTAAAGTAAAAAAAATAAAATAAAATAAAAGGCAAAAAAAACCAACAAGCAAAGCAGGGCCAGGAAAAGCAAAGTAAAGCGTGTCCAGGAAAGGCAAAGCAGTGCAAGGCAGAGCAAAGCAAAGGAAAGTAGCACAAGGAAAAGCAAAGCAGTGCCAGGAAATGTAGAGCAAAAGAAAGAAAGCAGTTTGAGGAGGCAAGGCAAAGCACAGCAGGGGTAGGAAAAGAAAGCAACGTAGAGAAGGAAAAGCAAAGCAGTGCCAGGAATACAAAGCAAAGCAAAACAAAGGAAAGCATGGCCTGAAAAAGCATGGCCCGGAAAGGCAACGCAGAGCAAGGCAAAGCGAAGCAGTGCAAACTCGTACAAGGAAAGTCCCAGCAGGGCCAGGAAACGTAGAGCAAAGTAAAGAAAGCAGTTTGAGGTGAGACAAAGCACAGCAGGGGTAGGAAAAGCAAAGCAGAGCAGAGAAGGTAAAGCAAAGCCGTGGCAGGAATACGAAGCAAAGGAAAACAAAGGAAAGCATGGCCTGAAAAAGCATGGCCAGGAAAGGCAAAGCAGAGCAAGGCAAAGCAAAGCAGTGCAAACTCGTACAAGGAAAGTCCCAGCAGGGCCAGGAAACGTAGAGCAAAGTAACGAAAGCAGTTTGAGGCGAGGCAAAGCAGAGCAGAGAAAGTAGAACCAAGAGGTGCCAGGAATACAAAGCGAAGCGAAGCAAGACAAAGGAAAGCATGGCCTGAAAAAGCATGGCCAGGAAAAGCAAAGCGTGTCCAGGAAGACCAAAGCAAAAAGGTCCAAAAATAAAACAAAGCAATGCAATGAAAATGTATCTATATTAAAATAAAACAAACAAACAAACAAACAAACAAAACAAAAAAACGCAAAAAAAAGACCAAGCAAAGCAGGGCCAGGAAAAGCAAAGAAAAGCGTGTCCAGGAAAGGCAAAGCGGTGCAAGGCAGAGCAAAGCAAAGGAAAGTAGCACAAGGAAAAACAAAGCAGGGCCAGGAAATGTAGAGCAAAAGAAAGAAAGCAGTTTGAGGAGGCAAAGCAAAGCACAGCAGAGGTAGGAAAAACAGAGCAGAGCAGAGAAAGTAAAACCAAGAGGTGCCTGGAATAAAAAGCAAAGCAAAACAAAGGAAAGCGTGGCCGGAAAAAGCACGGCCAGGAAAGGCAAAGCAGAGCAAGGCAAAGCAAAGCAGTGCAAACTCGTACAAGGAAAGTCCCAGCAGGGCCAGGAAAGGTAGAGCAAAGTAACGAAAGCAGTTGGAGGCAAGGCAAAGCAGAGCAGAGAAAGTAAAACCTAGAGGTGCCAGGAATACAAAGCGAAGCGAAGCAAGACAAAGGAAAGCATGGCCTGAAAAAGCAAAAGAAAACATGGCCAGTGGAGGCAAAGCAGAGCAAGGCAAAGCAAAGCAGTGCAAACTCGTACAAGGAAAGTCCCAGCAGTGCCAGGAAACGTAGAGCAAAGTAAAGAATGCAGTTTGAGGCAAGGCAAAGCACAGCAGGGGCAGGAAAAGCAAAGCAGAGCAGAGAAGGTAAAACCAAGAGGTGCCAAGAATACGAAGCAAAAAAAAGACCAAGCAAAGCAGGGCCAGGAAAAGCAAAGTAAAGCGTGTCCAGGAAAGGCAAAGCAGTGCAAGGCAGAGCAAAGCAAAGGAAAGTAGCACAAGGAAAAGCAAAGCAGTACCAGGAAATGTAGAGCAAAAGAAAGAAAGCAGTTAGAGGAGGCAAGGCAAAGCACAGCAGGCGTAGGAAAAGCAAAGCAGAGCAGAGAAGGTAAAGCAAAGCCGTGGCAGGAATACAAAGCGAAGCAAAACAAAGGAAAGCGTGGCCTGAAAAAGCATGGCCCGGAAAGGCAACCCAGAGCAAGGCAAAGCAAAGCAGTGCAAACTGGTACAAGGAAAGTCTCAGCAGTGCCAGGAAACGTAGAGCAAAGTAAAGAAAGCAGTTTGAGGCGAGGCAAAGCACAGCAGGGGTAGGAAAAGCAAAGCAGAGCAGAGAAGGTAAAGCAAAGCCGTGGCAGGAATACAAAGCAAAGCAAAACAAAGGAAAGCGTGGCCTGAAAAACAAAAGAAAACATGGCAGTGGAGGCAAAGCAGAGCAAGACAAAGCAAAGCAAAGCAAAGTGAAGTAGCACGAGGAAAAGCAAAGCATTGCCAGGAAAGACAAAGCAAACAAAGCAAAGCAAAGCAATCTGAGGCAAAGCACAGCAGGGGCAGGAACAGCAGAGGAAAGTAGAGAAGGAAAACCAAAAGTGTGCCCGGAAGAGCAGAGCAGAGCAAAGCAAAGCAGAGCAAGGAAAAAGAAAGAGAAGCGAAGCAAATGTAAGGAGCTGGCGGCCAGCCCTCCTGCCGGTTCCCAGTGTCTGCGGGGCAAAGACCGCAAGGCCCTCATGTCGGGTAGAGCTGGCGGCCAGACTCGGACGGTGGCTGTACCCTGCTCGCCCGCTCCCCGGCCTCCCTGACACCTCATAGTCCACCGTGACAGCGGGCAAGAACCATGTCTTGCTTTACCTGGTTTTATCTTTATTTATTTATTTATTTATTTATTTATTGTTGGCTTCCATCCAATGTAGTTGTGGGAATCATGTAGTTACTTACCGTCGTTGAAAACCTCACCCAACGCCGTCCCCAGACGAATAGCAGTGGGGCCCGCCTAGCGGCAGGCCACACGGCTGGGGCCACAGAACTGACCATGTCGGGTGGCCGGGCCTGCTGCCCCCACCCTCGAGTTGCGAGGGGACAGTGTCCGGGCTGCGGGGAGGCCCAGCTGTGTGTCTGAGGGTTTATGCGTTCCGAAATATACCGATAGCCTCATCGGCAAAATCGTCGGGACGGTCTGCAAAGGAAGCCTAGCGCAGCACAGGAGAGCAGAGAAATGAAGAGGAAAGCAGAGCAAGGCAAAGCAAAGCAGTGCAAACTTGTACAAGGAAAGTCCCAGCAGTGCCAGGAAACGTAGAGCAAAGTAAAGAAAGCAGTTGGAGGCAAGGCAAAGCAGAGCAGAGAAAGTAAAGCCTAGAGGTGCCAGGAATACAAAGCGAAGCGAAGCAAGACAAAGGAAAGCGTGGCCTGAAAAAGCAAAAGAAAACATGGCCAGTGGAGGCAAAGCAGTGCAAGGCAAAGCAAAGCAGTGCAAACTTGTACAAGCAAAGTCCCAGCAGGGCCAGGAAACGTAGAGCAAAGTAAAGAAAGCAGTTTGAGGCAAGGCAAAGCACAGCAGGGGTAGGAAAAGCAGAGCAGAGAAAGTAAAACCAAGAGGCGCCAGGAATACAAAGCGAAGCAAGACAAAGGAAAGCATGGCCTGAAAAAGCATGGCCAGGAAAGGCAACGCAGAGCAAGGCAAAGCAAAGCAGTGCAAACGCGTGCAAGGAAAGTCCCAGCAGGGCCAGGAAACGTAGAGCAACGTAAAGAAAACAGTTTGAGGCAAGGCAAAGCAGAACAGAGAAAGTAAAACCTAGAGGTGCCAGGAATACAAAGCGAAGTGAAGCAAGACAAAGGAAAGCGTGGCCTGAAAAAGCAAAAGAAAACATAGCCAGTGGAGGCAAAGCAGTGCAAGGCAAAGCAAAGCTGTGCAAACTTGTACAAGGAAAGTCCCAGCAGGGCCAGGAAACGTAGAGCAAAGTAACGAAAGCAGTTTGAGGCAAGGCAAAGCACAGCAGGGGTAGGAAAAGCAGAGCAGAGCAGGGAAAGTAAAACCAAGAGGTGCCAGGAATACGAAGCGAAGCAAGACAAAGGAAAGCGTGGCCCGAAAAAGCATGGCCAGGAAAGGCAACGCAGAGCAAGGCAAAGCAAAGCAGTGCAAACTTGTACAAGGAAAGTCCCCGCAGTGCCAGGAAACGTAGAGCAAAGGAAAGAAAGCAGTTTGAGGCAAGGCAAAGCACATCAGCGGTAGGACAAGCAGAGCAGAGCAGAGAAGGTAAAACCAAGAGGTGCCAGGAATACGAAGCGAAGCAAGACAAAGGAAAGCGTGGCCGGAAAAAGCATGGCCAGGAAATGCAACGCAGAGCAAGGCAAAGCAAAGCAGTGCAAACTTGTACAAGGAATGTCCCAGCAGTGCCAGGAAACGTAGAGCAAAGTAAAGAAAGCAGTTGGAGGCAAGGCAAAGCAGAGTAGGGGTAGGAAAAGCAAAGCGGAGCAGAGAAGGTAAAGCAAAGCCGTGGCAGGAATACAAAGCAAAGCAAAACAAAGGAAAGCGTGGCCTGAAAAGCAAAAGAAAACATGGCCAGTGGAGGCAAAGCCGAGCAAGGCAAAGCAAAGCCCTGCTAGGGAAAAGAATGCGGCATAAGGAAAAGAAATGACAAGCAGGGCCAGGCAAAGCAAAGCGCGGCCAGGAAAACCAAAGCAAAGAGGTCCAAAAATAAAACAAAGCAATGCAATGAATGTGTAACTATATTAAAAAAACAAACAAACAAACAAAAAAAATGCAAAAAAAAGACCAAGCAAAGCAGGGCCAGGAAAAGCAAAGTAAAGCGTGTCCAGGAAAGGCAAAGCAGTGCAAGGCAGAGCAAAGCAAAGGAAAGTAGCACAAGGAAAAGCAAAGCAGTACCAGGAAATGTAGAGCAAAAGAAAGAAAGCAGTTAGAGGAGGCAAGGCAAAGCACAGCAGGCGTAGGAAAAGCAAAGCAGAGCAGAGAAGGTAAAGCAAAGCCGTGGCAGGAATACAAAGCGAAGCAAAACAAAGGAAAGCGTGGCCTGAAAAAGCATGGCCCGGAAAGGCAACCCAGAGCAAGGCAAAGCAAAGCAGTGCAAACTGGTACAAGGAAAGTCTCAGCAGTGCCAGGAAACGTAGAGCAAAGTAAAGAAAGCAGTTTGAGGCGAGGCAAAGCACAGCAGGGGTAGGAAAAGCAAAGCAGAGCAGAGAAGGTAAAGCAAAGCCGTGGCAGGAATACAAAGCAAAGCAAAACAAAGGAAAGCGTGGCCTGAAAAACAAAAGAAAACATGGCAGTGGAGGCAAAGCAGAGCAAGACAAAGCAAAGCAAAGCAAAGTGAAGTAGCACGAGGAAAAGCAAAGCATTGCCAGGAAAGACAAAGCAAACAAAGCAAAGCAAAGCAATCTGAGGCAAAGCACAGCAGGGGCAGGAACAGCAGAGGAAAGTAGAGAAGGAAAACCAAAAGTGTGCCCGGAAGAGCAGAGCAGAGCAAAGCAAAGCAGAGCAAGGAAAAAGAAAGAGAAGCGAAGCAAATGTAAGGAGCTGGCGGCCAGCCCTCCTGCCGGTTCCCAGTGTCTGCGGGGCAAAGACCGCAAGGCCCTCATGCCGGGTAGAGCTGGCGGCCAGACTCGGACGGTGGCTGTATCCTGTTCGCCCGCTCCCCGGCCTCCCTGACACCTCATAGTCCGCCGTGACAGCGGGCAAGAACCATGTCTTGCTTTACCTGGTTTTATCTTTATTTATTTATTTATTTATTTATTTATTTATTTATTTATTGTTGGCTTCCATCCAATGTAGTTGTGGGAATCATGTAGTTACTTACCGTCGTTGAAAACCTCACCCAACGCCGTCCCCAGACGAATAGCAGTGGGGCCCGCCTAGCGGCAGGCCACACGGCTGGGGCCACAGAACTGACCATGTCGGGTGGCCGGGCCTGCTGCCCCCACCCTCGAGTTGCGAGGGGACAGTGTCCGGGCTGCGGGGAGGCCCAGCTGTGTGTCTGAGGGTTTATGCGTTCCGAAATATACCGATAGCCTCATCGGCAAAATCGTCGGGACGGTCTGCAAAGGAAGCCTAGCGCAGCACAGGAGAGCAGAGAAATGAAGAGGAAAGCAGAGCAAGGCAAAGCAAAGCAGTGCAAACTGGTACAAGGAAAGTCCCAGCAGTGCCAGGAAACGTAGAGCAAAGTAAAGAAAGCAGTTGGAGGCAAGGCAAAGCAGAGCAGAGAAAGTAAAGCCTAGAGGTGCCAGGAATACAAAGCGAAGCGAAGCAAGACAAAGGAAAGCGTGGCCTGAAAAAGCAAAAGAAAACATGGCCAGTGGAGGCAAAGCAGTGCAAGGCAAAGCAAAGCAGTGCAAACTTGTACAAGCAAAGTCCCAGCAGGGCCAGGAAACGTAGAGCAAAGTAAAGAAAGCAGTTTGAGGCAAGGCAAAGCACAGCAGGGGTAGGAAAAGCAGAGCAGAGAAAGTAAAACCAAGAGGCGCCAGGAATACAAAGCGAAGCAAGACAAAGGAAAGCGTGGCCTGAAAAAGCATGGCCAGGAAAGGCAACACAGAGCAAGGCAAAGCAAAGCAGTGCAAACGCGTACAAGGAAAGTCCCAGCAGGGCCAGGAAACGTAGAGCAACGTAAAGAAAACAGTTTGAGGCAAGGCAAAGCAGAACAGAGAAAGTAAAACCTAGAGGTGCCAGGAATACAAAGCGAAGTGAAGCAAGACAAAGGAAAGCGTGGCCTGAAAAAGCAAAAGAAAACATGGCCAGTGGAGGCAAAGCAGTGCAAGGCAAAGCAAAGCAGTGCAAACTTGTACAAGGAAAGTCCCAGCAGGGCCAGGAAACGTAGAGCAAAGTAACGAAAGCAGTTTGAGGCAAGGCAAAGCACAGCAGGGGTAGGACAAGCAGAGCAGAGAAAGTAAAACCAAGAGGTGCCAGGAATACAAAGCGAAGCAAGACAAAGGAAAGCGTGGCCTGAAAAAGCATGGCCAGGAAAGGCAACGCAGAGCAAGGCAAAGCGAAGCAGTGCAAACTTGTACAAGGAAAGTCCCAGCAGTGCCAGGAAACGTAGAGCAAAGTAAAGAAAGCAGTTTGAGGCGAGGCAAAGCACATCAGCGGTAGGACAAGCAGAGCAGAGCAGAGAAGGTAAAACCAAGAGGTGCCAGGAATACGAAGCGAAGCAAGACAAAGGAAAGCGTGGCCGGAAAAAGCATGGCCAGGAAAGGCAACGCAGAGCAAGGCAAAGCAAAGCAGTGCAAACTTGTACAAGGAAAGTCCCAGCAGTGACAGGAAACGTAGAGCAAAGTAAAGAAAGCAGTTGGAGGCAAGGCAAAGCAGAGCAGGGGTAGGAAAAGCAAAGCGGAGCAGAGAAGGTAAAGCAAAGCCGTGGCAGGAATACAAAGCAAAGCAAAACAAAGGAAAGCGTGGCCTGAAAAGCAAAAGAAAACATGGCCAGTGGAGGCAAAGCCGAGCAAGGCAAAGCAAAGCCCTGCTAGGGAAAAGAATGCGGCATAAGGAAAAGAAATGACAAGCAGGGCCAGGCAAAGCAAAGCGCGGCCAGGAAAACCAAAGCAAAGAGGTCCAAAAATAAAACAAAGCAATGCAATGAATGTGTAACTATATTAAAAAAACAAACAAACAAACAAAAAAAATGCAAAAAAAAGACCAAGCAAAGCAGGGCCAGGAAAAGCAAAGTAAAGCGTGTCCAGGAAAGGCAAAGCAGTGCAAGGCAGAGCAAAGCAAAGGAAAGTAGCACAAGGAAAAGCAAAGCAGTACCAGGAAATGTAGAGCAAAAGAAAGAAAGCAGTTAGAGGAGGCAAGGCAAAGCACAGCAGGCGTAGGAAAAGCAAAGCAGAGCAGAGAAGGTAAAGCAAAGCCGTGGCAGGAATACAAAGCGAAGCAAAACAAAGGAAAGTGTGGCCTGAAAAAGCATGGCCCGGAAAGGCAACGCAGAGCAAGGCAAAGCAAAGCAGTGCAAACTGGTACAAGGAAAGTCTCAGCAGTGCCAGGAAACGTAGAGCAAAGTAAAGAAAGCAGTTTGAGGCGAGGCAAAGCACAGCAGGTGTAGGAAAAGCAAAGCAGAGCAGAGAAGGTAAAACAAAGCCGTGGCAGGAATACAAAGCAAAGCAAAACAAAGGAAAGCGTGGCCTGAAAAACAAAAGAAAACATGGCCAGTGGAGGCAAAGCAGAGCAAGACAAAGCAAAGCAAAGCAAAGTGAAGTAGCACGAGGAAAAGCAAAGCATTGCCAGGAAAGACAAAGCAAACAAAGCAAAGCAAAGCAATCTGAGGCAAAGCAAAGCAAAGCAAAGCAGGGGCAGGAACAGCAGAGGAAAGCAGAGAAGGAAAAGCAAAAGTGTGCCCGGAAGAGCAGAGCAGAGCAAAGCAAAGCAGAGCAAGGAAAAACAAAGAGAAGCGAAGCAAATGTAAGAACTGGCGGCCAGCCCTCCTGCCGGTTCCCAGTGTCTGTGGGGCAAAGACCGCAGGGCCCTCATGCCGGGTAGAGCTGGCGGCCAGACTCGGACGGTGGCTGTACCCTGCTCGCCCGCTCCCTGGCCTCCCTTAACCCTCATAGTCCGCCGTGACAGTGGGCAAGAACCATGTCTTGCTTTACATTTTTTTTTTTCTTTTTTCTTTTTTCCCTGCATTTATTTATTTATTTATTGTTGCCTTCCATCCAATGTAGTTGTGGGAATCACATATTTACTGATCGTCGTTCAAAACCTCACCCAACGCCGTCCCCAGACGGGTAGCAGTGGGGCCCGCCTAGCGGCAGGACACACAGCTGGGGCCACAGAACTGACCATGTCGGGTGGCTGGGCCTGCTGCCCCCACCCTCGAGTTGCGAGGGGACAGTGTTCGGGCTGCGGGGAGGCCCAGCTGTGTGTCTGAGGGTTTATGCGTTCCGAAATATACCGATAGCCTCATCGGCAAAATCGTCGGGACGGTCTGCAAAGGAAGCCTAGCGCAGCACAGGAGAGCAGAGAAATGAAGAGGAAAGCCGAGCAAGGCAAAGCAAAGCAGTGCAAACTTGTACAAGGAAAGTCCCAGCAGTGCCAGGAAACGTAGAGCAAAGTAACGAAAGCGGTTTGAGGAGGCAAGGCAAAGCACAGCAGGGGTAGGAAAAGCAAAGCAGAGCAGAGAAGGTAAAACCAAGAGGCGCCAGGAATACGAAGCAAAGGAAAACAAAGGAAAGCATGGCCTGAAAAAGCATGGCCAGGAAAGGCAAAGCAGAGCAAGGCAAAGCAAAGCAGTGTAAACTGGTACAAGGAAAGTCCCAGCAGTGCCAGGAAAGGTAGAGCAAAGTAACGAAAGCAGTTTGAGGCAAGGCAAAGCACAGCAGGGGTAGGAAAAGCAAAGCAGAGCAGAGAAGGTAAAGGAAAGCCGTGGCGGGAATAAGAAGCAACGGAAAACAAAGGAAAGCATGGCCTGAAAAAGCATGGCCAGGAAAGGCAACGCAGAGCAAGGCAAAGGAAAGCAGTGCAAACTGGCACAAGGAAAGCCCCAGCAGTGCCAGGAAACGTAGAGCAAAGTAACGAAAGCAGTTGGAGGCGAGGCAAAGCACAGCAGGGGTAGGAAAAGCAAAGCAGAGCAGAGAAAGTAAAACCAAGAGGTGCCAGGCATACGAAGCAAAGGAAAACAAAGGAAAGCATGGCCTGAAAAAGCATGGCCAGGAAAGGCAACGCAGAGCAAGGCAAAGCAAAGCAGTGCAAACTGATACAAGGAAAGCCCCAGCAGTGCCAGGAAAGGTAGAGCAAAGTAACGAAAGCAGTTTGAGGCGAGGCAAAGCACAGCAGGGGTAGGAAAAGCAAAGCAGAGCAGAGAAGGTAAAGCAAAGCCGTGGCAGGAATACAAAGCAAAGCAAAACAAAGGAAAGCATGGCCTGAAAAAGCATGGCCAGGAAAGGCAAAGCAGAGCAAGGCAAAGCAACGCAGTGCAAACTCGTACAAGGAAAGTCCCAGCAGTGCCAGGAAACGTAGAGCAAAGTAACGAAAGCAGTTGGAGGCAAGGCAAAGCAGAGCAGAGAAAGTAAAACCAAGAGGTGCCAGGAATACAAAGCGAAACGAAGCAAGACAAAGGAAAGCATGGCCTGAAAAAGCATGGCCATGAAAAGCAAAGCGCGGCCAGGAAGACCAAAGCAAAAAGGTCCAAAAATAAAACAAAGCAATGCAATGAAAATGTATCTATATTAAAATAAAACAAACAAACAAACAAACAAAAAAAACAAACGCAAAAAAAAGACCAAGCAAAGCAGGGCCAGGAAAAGCAAAGTAAAGCGTGTCCAGGAAAGGCAAAGCAGTGCAAGGCAGAGCAAAGCAAAGGAAAGTAGCACAAGGAAAAACAAAGCAGGGCCAGGAAAGGTAGAGCAAAGGAAAGAAAGAAATTGAGGCGAGGCAAAGCACAGCAGGGGTAGGAAAAGCAAAGCAGAGCAGAGAAGGTAAAGCAAAGCCGTGGCAGGAATACAAAGCGAAGCAAAACAAAGGAAAGCATGGCCTGAAAAAATATGGCCAGGAAAGGCAACGCAGAGCAAGGCAAAGCAAAGCAGTGCAAACTGGTACAAGGAAAGTCCCAGCAGTGCCAGGAAACGTAGAGCAAAGTAAAGAAAGCAGTTGGAGGCAAGGCAAAGCAGAGCAGAGAAAGTAAAGCCTAGAGGTGCCAGGAATACAAAGCGAAGCGAAGCAAGACAAAGGAAAGCGTGGCCTAAAAAAGCAAAAGAAAACATGGCCAGTGGAGGCAAAGCAGTGCAAGGCAAAGCAAAGCAGTGCAAACTTGTACAAGGAAAGTCCCAGCAGGGCCAGGAAACGTAGAGCAAAGTAACGAAAGCAGTTTGAGGCAAGGCAAAGCACAGCAGGGGTAGGACAAGCAGAGTAGAGAAAGTAAAACCAAGAGGTGCCAGGAATACAAAGCGAAGCAAGACAAAGGAAAGCGTGGCCTGAAAAAGCATGGCCAGGAAAGGCAACACAGAGCAAGGCAAAGCGAAGCAGTGCAAACTTGTACAAGGAAAGTCCCAGCAGTGCCAGGAAACATAGAGCAAAGTAAAGAAAGCAGTTTGAGGAGGCAAGACAAAGCACAGCAGGGGTAGGAAAAGCAAAGCAGAGCAGAGAAGGTAAAGCAAAGCCGTGGCAAGTATACGAAGCAAAGGAAAACAAAGGAAAGCGTGGCCTGAAAAAGCATGGCCAGGAAAAGCAAAGCGCGGCGAGGAAAACCAAAGCCAAAAGGTCCAAAAACAAAACAAAGCAATGCAATGAATATGTATCTAAAGTAAAAAAAATAAAATAAAATAAAATAAAATAAAAGGCAAAAAAAACCAACAAGCAAAGCAGGGCCAGGAAAAGCAAAGTAAAGCGTGTCCAGGAAAGGCAAAGCAGTGCAAGGCAGAGCAAAGCAAAGGAAAGTAGCACAAGGAAAAGCAAAGCAGTGCCAGGAAATGTAGAGCAAAAGAAAGAAAGCAGTTTGAGGAGGCAAGGCAAAGCACAGCAGGGGTAGGAAAAGAAAGCAACGTAGAGAAGGAAAAGCAAAGCAGTGCCAGGAATACAAAGCAAAGCAAAACAAAGGAAAGCATGGCCTTAAAAAGCATGGCCCGGAAAGGCAACGCAGAGCAAGGCAAAGCGAAGCAGTGCAAACTCGTACAAGGAAAGTCCCAGCAGTGCCAGGAAACGTAGAGCAAAGTAAAGAAAGCAGTTTGAGGCAAGGCAAAGCACAGCAGGGGTAGGAAAAGCAAAGCAGAGCAGAGAAGGTAAAGCAAAGCCGTGGCAGGAATACGAAGCAAAGGAAAACAAAGGAAAGCATGGCCTGAAAAAGCATGGCCAGGAAAGGCAAAGCAGAGCAAGGCAAAGCAAAGCAGTGCAAACTCGTACAAGGAAAGTCCCAGCAGGGCCAGGAAAGGTAGAGCAAAGTAACGAAAGCAGTTGGAGGCAAGGCAAAGCAGAGCAGAGAAAGTAAAACCTAGAGGTGCCAGGAATACAAAGCGAAGCGAAGCAAGACAAAGGAAAGCATGGCCTGAAAAAGCAAAAGAAAACATGGCCAGTGGAGGCAAAGCAGAGCAAGGAAAAAGGAAAGCAGTGCAAACTCGTACAAGGAAAGTCCCAGCAGTGCCAGGAAACGTAGAGCAGAGTAAAGAAAGCAGTTTGAGGCAAGGCAAAGCACAGCAGGGGTAGGACAAGCAAAGCAGAGCAGAGAAGGTAAAACCAAGAGGTGCCAAGAATACGAAGCAAAGGAAAACAAAGGAAAGCATGGCCTGAAAAAGCATGGCCAGGAAAGGCAACGCAGAGCAAGGCAAAGCAAAGCAGTGCAAACTCGTACAAGGAAAGTCCCAGCAGTGCCAGGAAACGTAGAGCAAAGTAACGAAAGCAGTTTGAGGCAAGGCAAAGCACAGCAGGGGTAGGAAAAGCAAAGCAGAGCAGAGAAGGTAAAGCAAAGCCGTGGCAGGAATACAAAGCAAAGCAAAACAAAGGAAAGCGTGGCCTGAAAAAGCAAAAGAAAACATGGCCAGTGGAGGCAAAGCAGAGCAAGGCAAAGCAAAGCAAAGCAAAGCGAAGTAGCACGAGGAAAAGCAAAGCATTGCCAGGAAAGACAAAGCAAACAAAGCAAAGCAAAGCAATCTGAGGCAAAGCACAGCAGGGGCAGGAACAGCAGAGGAAAGTAGAGAAGGAAAACCAAAAGTGTGCCCGGAAGAGCAGAGCAGAGCAAAGCAAAGCAGAGCAAGGAAAAACAAAGAGAAGCGAAGCAAATGTAAGGAGCTGGCGGCCAGCCCTCCTGCCGGTTCCCAGTGTCTGCGGGGCAAAGACCGCAAGGCCCTCATGCTGGGTAGAGCTGGCGGCCAGACTCGGACGGTGGCTGTACCCTGCTCGCCCGCTCCCCGGCCTCCCTGACACCTCATAGTCCGCCGTGACAGCGGGCAAGAACCATGTCTTGCTTTACCTGGTTTTATCTTTATTTATTTATTTATTTATTTATTTATTGTTGGCTTCCATCCAATGTAGTTGTGGGAATCATGTAGTTACTTACCGTCGTTGAAAACCTCACCCAACGCCGTCCCCAGACAAATAGCAGTGGGGCCCGCCTAGCGGCAGGCCACACGGCTGGGGCCACAGAACTGACCATGTCGGGTGGCCGGGCCTGCTGCCCCCACCCTCGAGTTGCGAGGGGACAGTGTCCGGGCTGCGGGGAGGCCCAGCTGTGTGTCTGAGGGTTTATGCGTTCCGAAATATACCGATAGCCTCATCGGCAAAATCGTCGGGACGGTCTGCAAAGGAAGCCTAGCGCAGCACAGGAGAGCAGAGAAATGAAGAGGAAAGCAGAGCAAGGCAAAGCAAAGCAGTGCAAACTGGTACAAGGAAAGTCCCAGCAGTGCCAGGAAACGTAGAGCAGAGTAAAGAAAGCAGTTTGAGGCAAGGCAAAGCACAGCAGGAGTAGGAAAAGCAAAGCACAGCAGAGAAGGTAAAGCAAAGCTGTGGCAGGAAAACAAAGCGAAGCAAGACAAGGGAAAGCATGGCCTGAAAAAGCATGGTCAGGAAAGGCAACGCAGAGCAAGGCAAAGCGAAGCAGTGCAAGCTTGTACAAGGAAAGTCCCAGCAGTGCCAGGAAACGTAGAGCAAAGTAAAGAAAGAAGTTTGAGGCGAGGCAAAGCACAGCAGGGGTAGGAAAAGCAAAGCAGAGCAGAGAAGGTAAAACCAAGAGGTGCCAGGCATACGAAGCAAAGGAAAACAAAGGAAAGCGTGGCCTGAAAACGCATGGCCAGGAAAGGCAACGCAGAGCAAGGCAAAGCAAAGCAGTGCAAACTTGTACAAGGAAAGTCCCAGCAGTGACAGGAAACGTAGAGCAAAGTAAAGAAAGCAGTTGGAGGCAAGGCAAAGCAGAGCAGGGGTAGGAAAAGCAAAGCGGAGCAGAGAAGGTAAAGCAAAGCCGTGGCAGGAATACAAAGCCAAGCAAAACAAAGGAAAGCGTGGCCTGAAAAGCAAAAGAAAACATGGCCAATGGAGGCAAAGCCGAGCAAGGCAAAGCAAAGCCCTGCTAGGGAAAAGAATGCGGCATAAGGAAAAGAAATGACAAGCAGGGCCAGGCAAAGCAAAGCGCGGCCAGGAAAACCAAAGCAAAGAGGTCCAAAAATAAAAAAAAGCAATGCAATGAATGTGTAACTATATTAAAAAAAAAAAAAAAACAAAAAAAAACGCAAAAAAAAAACCAAGCAAAGCAGAGCCAGGAAAAGCAAAGTAAAGCATGTTCAGGAAAGGCAAAGCAGTGCAAGGCAGAGCAAAGCAAAGGAAAGTAGCACGAGGAAAAGCAAAGCAGTGCCAGGAAATGTAGAGCAAAAGAAAGAAAGCAGTTTGAGGAGGCAAGGCAAAGCACAGCAGGCGTAGGAAAAGCAAAGCAGAGCCAGGAAAAGCAAGGTAAAGCATGTCCAGGAAAGGCAAAGCAGTGCAAGGCAGAGCAAAGCAAAGGAAAGTAGACAAGGAAAAGCAAAGCAGTACCAGGAAATGTAGAGCAAAAGAAAGAAAGCAGTTAGAGGAGGCAAGGCAAAGCACAGCAGGCGTAGGAAAAGCAAAGCAGAGCAGAGAAGGTAAAGCAAAGCCGTGGCAGGAATACAAAGCAAAGCAAAACAAAGGAAAGCGTGGCCTGAAAAAGCAAAAGAAAGCATGGCCAGTGGAGGGAAAGCAGAGCAAGGCAAAACAAAGCAAGGCAAAGTGAAGTAGCACGAGGAAAAGCAAAGCATTACCAGGAAAGACAGAGCAACAAAAGCAAAGCAAAGCAACCTGAGGCAAAGCAAAGCAAAGCAGGGGCAGGAACAGCAGAGGAAAGCAGAGAAGGAAAAGCAAAAGTGTGCCCGGAAGAGCAGAGCAGAGCAAAGCAAAGCAGAGCAAGGAAAAAGAAAGAGAAGCGAAGCAAATGTAAGGAGCTGGCGGCCAGCCCTCTTGCCGGTTCCCAGTGTCTGCGGGGCAAAGACCGCAGGGCCCTCATGCCGGGTAGAGCTGGCGGCCAGACTCGGACGGTGGCTGTACCCTGCTCGCCCGCTCCCCGGCCTCCCTGACACCTCATAGTCCGCCGTGACAGCGGGCAAGAACCATGTCTTGCTTTACCTGGTTTTATCTTTATTTATTTATTTATTTATTTATTTATTTATTTATTTATTTATTCTTGCCTTCCATCCAATGTAGTTGTGGGAATCATGTAGTTACTTACCGTCGTTGAAAACCTCACCCAACGCCGTCCCCAGATGGGTAGCAGTGGGGCCCGCCTAGCGGCAAGCCACACGGCTGGGGCCACAGAACTGACCATGTCGGGTGGCCAGGCCTGCTGCCCCCACCCTCGAGTTGCGAGGGGACAGTGTCCGGGCTGTGGGGAGGCCCAGCTGTGTGTCTGAGCGTTTATGCGTTCCGAAATATACCGATAGCCTCATCGGCAAAATCGTCGGGACAGTCTGCAAAGGAAGCCTAGCGCAGCACAGGAGAGCAGAGCAATGAAGAGGAAAGCCGAACAAGGCAAAGCAAAGCAGTGCAAACTTGTACAAGGAAAGTCCCAGCAGTGCCAGGAAACGTAGAGCAAAGTAAAGAAAGCAGTTTGAGGCGAGGCAAAGCACAGCAGGAGTAGGAAAAGCAAAGCACAGCAGAGAAGGTAAAGCAAAGCCGTGGCAGGGAAAAAAAGCAAAGCAAGGCAAGGGAAAGCATGGCCTGAAAAAGCATGGCCAGGAAAGGCAACGCAGAGCAAGGCAAAGTGAAGCAGTGCAAACTTTTACAAGGAAAGTCCCAGCAGTGCCAGGAAAGGTAGAGCAAAGTAAAGAAAGAAGTTTGAGGCGAGGCAAAGCAGAGCAGGGGTAGGAAAAGCAAAGCAGAGCAGAGAAAGTAAAACCAAGAGGTGCCAGGAATACAAAGCGAAGCAAGACAAAGGAAAGCGTGGCCTGAAAAAGCATGGCCCGGAAAGGCAAAGCAGAGCAAGGCAAAGCAAAGCAGTGCAAACTCGTACAAGGAAAGTCCCAGCAGTGCCAGGAAACGTAGAGGAAATGAAAGAAAGCAGTTTGAGGCAAGGCAAAGCACAGCAGGGTAGGAAAAGCAAAGCAGAGCAGAGAAAGTAAAACCAAGAGGTGCCAGGAATACGAAGCGAAGCAAGACAAAGGAAAGCATGGCCTGAAAAAGCAGGGTCAGGAAAAGCAAAGCGCGGCCAGGAAAAAAAAGTAAAAAGGTCCAAAAATAATACAAAGCAATGCAATGAATATATACCTAAAGTAAAAAAAAAAAAAAAAAAAAAAGTCAAAAAAACCCCAAGCAAAGCAGGGCCAGGAAAAGCAAAGTAAAGCGTGTCCAGGAAAGGCAAAGCAGTGCAAGGCAGAGCAAAGCAAAGTGAAGTAGCACAAGGAAAAGCAAAGCAGTGCCAGGAAATGTAGAGCAAAAGGAAGAAAGCAGTTTGAGGAAGCAAGGCAAAGCACAGCAGGGGTAGGAAAAGCAAAGCAGAGCAGAGAAGGTAAAGCAAAGCCGTGGCAGGAATACAAAGCAAAGCAAGACAAAGGAAAGCGTGGCCTGAAAAAGCAAAAGAAAACATGGCCAGTGGAGGCAAAGCAGAGCAAGGCAAAGCAAAGCAAAGCGAAGTAGCACGAGGAAAAGCAAAGCATTGCCAGGAAAGACAGAGCAAACAAAGCAAAGCAAAGCAATCTGAGGCAAAGCAAAGCAAAGCAGGGGCAAGAAAAGCAGAGCAAAGTAGAGAAGGAAAAGCAAAAGTGTGCCCGGAAGAGCAGAGCAAAGCAAAGCAGAGCAAGGAAAAAGAAAGAGAAGCGAAGCAAATGTAAGGAGCTGGCGGCCAGCCCTCCTGCCGGTTCCCAGTGTCTGCGGGGCAAAGACCGCAGGGCCCTCATGCCGGGTAGAGCTGGCGGCCAGACTCGGACGGTGGCTGTACCCTGCTCGCCCGCTCCCCGGCCTCCCTGACACCTCATAGTCCGCCATGACAGCGGGCAAGAACCATGTCTTGCTTTACCTGGTTTTATCTTTATTTATTTATTTATTTATTGTTGGCTTCCATCCAATGTAGTTGTGGGAATCATGTAGTTACTGATCGTCGTTCAAAACCTCACCCAACACCGTCCCCAGACGGGGAGCAGTGGGGCCCGCCTAGCGGCAGGCCACACGGCTGGGGCCAAAGAACTGACCATGTCAGGTGGCTGGGCCTGCTGCCCCCACCCTCGAGTTGCGAGGGGACAGTGTCCGGGCTGCGGGGAGGCCCAGCTGTGTGTCTGAGGGTTTATGCGTTCCTAAATATACCAATAGCCTCATTGGCAAAATCGTCGGGACAGTCTGCGAAGGAAGCCTAGCGCAACACAGGACAGCAGAGCAATGAAGAGGAAAGCCGAGCAAGGCAAAGCAAAGCAGTACAAACTTGCACAAGGAAAGTCCCAGCAGTGCCAGGAAACGTAGAGGAAATGAAAGAAAGCAGTTTGAGGCAAGGCAAAGCACAGCAGGGGTAGGAAAAGCAAAGCAGAGCAAAGAAAGTAAAACCAAGAGGTGCCAGGAATAAAAGCAGAGCAAGACAAAGGAAAGCGTGGCCTGAAAAAGCATGGCCAGGAAAAGCAAAGCGCGGCCAGGAAAACCAAAGCCAAAAGGTCCAAAAATAAAACAAAGCAATGCAATGAATATGTATCTATATTAAAAAAATAAAATAAAATAAAATAAAAGGCAAAAAAAACCAACAAGCAAAGCAGGGCCAGGAAAAGCAAAGTAAAGCCTGTCCAGGAAAGGCAAAGCAGTGCAAGGCAGAGCAAAGCAAAGTGAAGTAGCACAAGGAAAAGCAAAGCAGTGCCAGGAAATGTAGAGCAAAAGGAAGAAAGCAGTTTGAGGAAGCAAGGCAAAGCACAGCAGGGGTAGGAAAAGCAAAGCAGAGCAGAGAAGGTAAAGCAAAGCAGTGCCAGGAATACAAAGCAAAGCAAGACAAAGGAAAGCGTGGCCTGAAAAAGCAAAAGAAAACATGGCCAGTGGAGGCAAAGCAGAGCAAGGCGAGGCAAAGCAGAGCAAGGCAAAGCAAAGCAAAGCGAAGTAGCACGAGGAAAAGCAAAGCATTGCCAGGAAAGACAGAGCAAACAAAGCAAAGCAAAGCAATCTGAGGCAAAGCAAAGCAAAGCAGGGGCAAGAAAAGCAGAGCAAAGTAGAGAAGGAAAAGCAAAAGTGTGCCCGGAAGAGCAGAGCAAAGCAAAGCAGAGCAAGGAAAAAGAAAGAGAAGCGAAGCAAATGTAAGGAGCTGGCGGCCAGCCCTCCTGCCGGTTCCCAGTGTCTGCGGGGCAAAGACCGCAGGGCCCTCATGCCGGGTAGAGCTGGCGGCCAGACTCGGACGGTGGCTGTACCCTGCTCGCCCGCTCCCCGGCCTCCCTGACACCTCATAGTCCGCCGTGACAGCGGGCAAGAACCATGTCTTGCTTTACCTGGTTTTATCTTTATTTATTTATTTATTTATTTATTTATTGTTGGCTTCCATCCAATGTAGTTGTGGGAATCATGTAGTTACTGATCGTCGTTCAAAACCTCACCCAACACCGTCCCCAGACGGGGAGCAGTGGGGCCCGCCTAGCGGCAGGCCACACAGCTGGGGCCACAGAACTGACCATGTCAGGTGGCTGGGCCTGCTGCCCCCACCCTCGAGTTGCGAGGGGACAGTGTCCGGGCTGCGGGGAGGCCCAGCTGTGTGTCTGAGGGTTTATGCGTTCCTAAATATACCGATAGCCTCATCGGCAAAATCGTCGGGACAGTCTGCGAAGGAAGCCTAGCGCAACACAGGAGAGCAGAGCAATGAAGAGGAAAGCCGAGCAAGGCAAAGCAAAGCAGTACAAACTTGCACAAGGAAAGTCCCAGCAGTGCCAGGAAACGTAGAGGAAATGAAAGAAAGCAGTTTGAGGCAAGGCAAAGCACAGCAGGGGTAGGAAAAGCAAAGCAGAGCAAAGAAAGTAAAACCAAGAGGTGCCAGGAATAAAAGCAGAGCAAGACAAAGGAAAGCGTGGCCTGAAAAAGCATGGCCAGGAAAAGCAAAGCGCGGCCAGGAAAAGCAAAGCCAAAAGGTCCAAAAATAAAACAAAGCAATGCAATGAATATGTATATATATTAAAAAAATAAAATAAAATAAAATAAAATAAAATAAAATAAAATAAAATAAAATAAAATAAAATAAAATAAAATAAAATAAAATAAAATAAAATAAAATAAAATAAAATAAAATAAAAGGCAAAAAAAAACAACAAGAAAACCAGGGCCAGGAAAAGCAAAGTAAAGCGTGTCCAGGAAAGGCAAAGCAGTGCAAGGCAGAGCAAAGCAAAGGAAAGTAGCACAAGGAAAAGCAAAGCAGTGCCAGGAAATGTAGAGCAAAAGAAAGAAAGCAGTTTGAGGAGGCAAGGCAAAGCACAGCAGGCGTAGGAAAAGCAAAGAAGAGCAGAGAAGGTAAAGCAAAGCCATGGCAGGAATACAAAGCGAAGCAAAACAAAGGAAAGCGTGGCCGGAAAAAGCATGGCCCGCGAAGGCAACGCAGAGCAAGGCAAAGCAAAGCAGTGCAAACTGGTACAAGGAAAGTCCCAGCAGTGCCAGGAAACGTAGAGCAAAGTAAAGAAAGCAGTTTGAGGCAAGGCAAAGCAAAGCAGAGAAAGTAAAACCTAGAGGTGCCAGGAATACAAAGCGAAGCGAAGCACGAAAAAGGAAAGCGTGGCCGAAAAAAGCATGGCCCGGAAAGGCAACGCAGAGCAAGGCAAAGCAAAGCAGTGCAAACTGGTACAAGGAAAGTCCGAGCAGTGCCAGGAAACGTAGAGCAAAGTAAAGAAAGCAGTTTCCAGTGGAGAACCCCGGTGACTCCAGAGAGTGCACTGGCACCACCGGGGATGCACCCCAGTGAGTCCAGAGAGTGCACTGGCACCACTGGGGATGCAGTGCAGTGACTCCAGAGAGTGCACTGGCACCACTGGGGATGCACCCCGGTGAGTCTAGAGAGTGCACTGGCACCACTGGGGATGCACTGCAGTGACTCCAGAGAGTGCACTGGCACCCCTGGGGATGCAATGCAGTGACTCCATAGAGTGCACTGGCACCACTGGGGATGCACTGCAGTGATCCAGAGAGTGCACTGGCACCACTGGGGATGCAGTGCAGTGAGTCCAGAGAGTGCACTGGCACCACTGGGGATGCAGTGCAGTGAGTCCAGAGAGTGCACTGGCACCACTGGGGATGCACTGCAGTGATCCAGAGAGTGCACTGGCACCACTGGGGATGCAGTGCAGTGAGTCCAGAGAGTGCACTGGCACCACTGGGGATGCAGTGCAGTGAGTCCAGAGAGTGCACTGGCACCACTGGGGATGCAGTGCAGTAAGTGCAGAGAGTGCACTGGCACCACTGGGGATGCAGTGCAGTGAGTCCAGAGAGTGCACTTGCACCACTGGGGATGCAGTGCAGTGAGTCCAGAGAGTGCACTGGCACCACTGGGGATGGTCATTAGTGAGTCCAGAGAGTGCACTGGCACCACTGGGGATGCAGTGCAGTGAGTCCAGAGAGTGCAATGGCACCCCTGGGGATGCAGTGCAGTGACTCCATAGAGTGCACTGGCACCAATGGGGATGCAGTGCAGTGATCCATAGAGTGCACTGGCACCACTGGGGATGCACACCGGTGAGTCCAGAGAGTGCACTGGCACCACTGGGTATGCAGTGCAGTGAGTCCAGAGAGTGCACTGGCACCACTGGGGATGGTCATTAGTGAGTCCTGAGAGTAAACTGACACCAATGGGGATGCAGTGCAGTGAGTCCAGAGAGTGCACTGGCACCACCGGGGATGCAGTGCAGTGAGTCCAGAGAGTACCCTGGCACCAGTGGGGATGCAGTGCAGTGAGTCTAGAGAGTGCACTGGCACCACTGGGGATGCAGTGCCGTGAGTCCAGAGAGTGCACTGTCAGCACTGGGGATGCACTGCAGTGAGTCCAGAGAGTGCATTGGCACCACTGGGGATGCAGTGCAGTGAGTCCAGAGAGTGCACTGGCACCACTGGGGATGGTCATTAGTGAGTCCAGAGAGTGCACTGGCACCACTGGGGATGCAGTGCAGTGAGTCCAGAGAGTGCAATGGCACCCCTGGGGATGCAGTGCAGTGACTCCATAGAGTGCACTGGCACCAATGGGGATGCAGTGCAGTGATCCATAGAGTGCACTGGCACCACTGGGGATGCACACCGGTGAGTCCAGAGAGTGCACTGGCACCACTGGGTATGCAGTGCAGTGAGTCCAGAGAGTGCACTGGCACCACTGGGGATGGTCATTAGTGAGTCCTGAGAGTAAACTGACACCAATGGGGATGCAGTGCAGTGAGTCCAGAGAGTGCACTGGCACCACCGGGGATGCAGTGCAGTGAGTCCAGAGAGTACCCTGGCACCAGTGGGGATGCAGTGCAGTGAGGCTAGAGAGTGCACTGGCACCACTGGGGATGCAGTGCCGTGAGTCCAGAGAGTGCACTGTCAGCACTGGGGATGCACTGCAGTGAGTCCAGAGAGTGCATTGGCACCACTGGGGATACAGTCCAGTGAGTCCAGAGAGTTCACTGGCACCAGTGGGGATGCAGTGCTGTGAGTCCAGAGAGTGCACTGGCACCACCGGGAATTCAGTGCAGTGATCCAGAGAGTGCACTGGCACCACTGGGGATGCAGTGCCGTGAGTCCAGAGAGTGCACTAGCACCACTGGGGATGCAGTGCCGTGTGTCCAGAGTGTGCACTGGCACCACTGGGGATGCACTGCAGTGAGTCCAGAGAGTGCACTGGCACCACTGGGGATGCAGTGCAGTGAGTCCAGAGAGTGCATTGGCACCACTGGGGATACAGTGCAGTGAGTCCAGAGAGTTCACTGGCACCACTGGGGATGCAGTGCTGTGAGTCCAGAGAGTGCACTGGCACCACTGGGAATTCAGTGCAGTGATCCAGAGAGTGCCTTGGCACCACTGGGGATGCAGTGCAGTGAGTCCAGAGAGTGCACTGGCACCACTGGGGATGCGGTGCAGTGAGTCCAGAGAGTGCACTGGCACCACTGGGGTTGCGGTGCAGTGAGTCCAGAGAGTGCACTGGCACCACCGGGGATGCACCCCGGTGAGTCCAGAGAGTGCACTGGCACCACTGGGGATGCACTGCAGTGAGTCCAGAGAGTGCACTGGCACCACTGGGGATGCAGTGCAGTAAGTGCAGAGAGTGCACTGGCACCACTGGGGATGCACTGCAGTGAGTTCAGAGAGTGCACTTGCACCACTGGGGATGCAGTGCAGCGAGTCCAGAGAGTGCACTGGCACCACTGGGGATGCAGTGCAGCGAGTCCAGAGAGTGCACTGGCACCACTGGGGATGCACTGCAGTGACTCCAGAGAGTGCACTGGCGCCCCTGGGTATGCACTGCAGTGACTCCATAGAGTGCACTGGCACCACTGGGGATGCACTGCAGTGATCCAGAGAGTGCACTGGCACCACTGGGGATGCAGTGCAGTGAGTCCAGAGAGTGCACTGGCACCACTGGGGATGCAGTGCAGTGAGTCCAGAGAGTGCACTGGCACCACCTGGGATGGTCATTAGTGTGTCCAGAGAGTGCACTGGCACCACTGGGGATGCACTGCAGTGAGTCCAGAGAGTGCACTGGCACCCCTGGTGATGCAGTGCTGTGAGTCCAGAGAGTGCACTGGCACCAATGGGGATGCAGTGCAGTGATCCATAGAGTGCACTGGCACCACTGGGGATGCACCCCGGTGATTCCAGAGAGTGCACTGGCACCACTGGGGATGCAGTGCAGTGAGTCCAGAGAGTGCACTGGCACCAGTGGGGATGCAGTGCAGTGAGTCTAGAGAGTGCACTGGCACCACTGGGGATGCAGTGCCGTGAGTCCAGAGAGTGCACTGTCAGCACTGGGGATGCACTGCAGTGAGTCCAGAGAGTGCATTGGCACCACTGGGGATACAGTGCAGTGAGTCCAGAGAGTTCACTGGCACCACTGGGGATGCAGTGCTGTGAGTCCAGAGAGTGCACTGGCACCACCGGGAATTCAGTGCAGTGATCCAGAGAGTGCACTGGCACCACTGGGGATGCACCCCGGTGAGTCCAGAGAGTGCACTGGCACCACTGGTTATGCAGTGCAGTGAGTCCAGAGAGTGCCCTGGCACCACTGGGGATGCAGTTCAGTGAGTCCAGAGAGTGCACTGGCACCACTGGGGATGCAGTGCCGTGAGTCCAGAGAGTGCACTGGCACCACTGGGGATGCAGTGCAGTGAGTCCAGAGAGTGCACTGGCACCACTGGGGATGCACTGCCGTGAGTCCAGAGAGTGCAGTGGCACCACCGGGGATGCACTGAAGTGAGTCCAGAGAGTGCACTGGAACCACTGGGGATGCAGTGCAGTGAGTCCAGAGAGTGCACTGGCACCACTGGAGATGCAGTGTAGTGAGTCCAGAGAGTGCACTGGCACCACTGGGGATGCACCCCGGTGAGTCCAGAGAGTGCACTGGCACCACTGGGGATGCAGTGCAGTGAGTGCAGAGAGTGCACTGGCACCACTGGGGATGCAGTGCAGTGAGTCCAGAGAGTGCACTGGCACCACTGGGGATGCAGTGCAGTGATCCAGAGAGTGCACTGGCACCACTGGGGATGCACCCCGGTGAGTCCAGAGAGTGCACTGGCACCACTGGGGATGCAGTGCAGTGACTCCATAGAGTGCACTGGAACCAATGGGGATGCAGTGCAGTGATCCAGAGAGTGCACTGGCACCACTGGGGATGCAGTGCAGTGAGTCCAGAGAGTGCACTGGCACCACTGGTTATGCAGTGCAGTGAGTCCAGAGAGTGCACTGGCACCACTGGGGATGGTCATTAGTGAGTCCAGAGAGTGCACTGGCACCACTGGGGATGCAATGGAGTGAGTCCAGAGAGTGCACTGGCACCACTGGGGATGCAGTGCCGTGAGTCCATAGAGTGCACTAGCACCACTGGGGATGCAGTGCCGTGAGTCCAGAGTGTGCACTGGCACCACTGGGGATTCACTGCCGTGAGTCCAGAGAGTGCACTGGCACCACTGGGGATGCACCCCGGTGAGTCCAGAGAGTGCACTGGAACCACTGGGGATGCAGTGCAGTGAGTCCAGAGAGTGCCCTGGCACCACTGGGGTTGCAGTTCAGTGACTCCATAGAGTGCACTGGCACCACTGGGGATGCAGTGCAGTGAGTCCAGAGAGTGCACTGGCACCACTGGGGATGCAGTGCAGTGAGTCCAGAGAGTTCACTGGCACCACTGGGGATGCAGTGCAGTGAGTCCAGAGAGTTCACTGGCACCACTGGGGATGCAGTGCCGTGAGTCCAGAGAGTGCACTAGCACCACTGGGGATGCACTGCAGTGAGTCCAGAGAGTGCACTGGCACCACTGGGGATGCAGTGCAGTGAGTCCAGAGAGTGCACTGGCACCACTGGGGATGCACTGCAGTGAGTCCAGAGAGTGCACTGGCAACACTGGGGATGCAGTGCAGTGAGTCCAGAGAGTGCACTGGCACCACTGGGGATGCAGTGTAGTGAGTCCAGAGAGTTCACTGGCACCACTGGGGATGCAGTGCCGTGAGTCCAGAGAGTGCACTAGCACCACTGGGTATGCACTGCAGTGAGTCCAGAGAGTGCACTGGCACCACTGGGGATGCAGTGCAGTGAGTGCAGAGAGTGCACTGGTACCACTGGTGATGCACCCCGGTGAGTCCAGAGAGTGCACTGGCACCACTGGGGATGCAGTGCAGTGAGTCCAGAGAGTGCACTGGCACCACAGGGGATGGTCATTAGTGAGTCCAGAGAGTGCACTGGCACCACTGGGGATGCAGTGCAGTGAGTCCAGAGAGTGCACTGGCACCCCTGGGGATGCAGTGCAGTGACTCCATAGAGTGCACTGGCACCAATGGGGATGCAGTGCAGTGATCCATAGAGTGCACTGGCACCACTGGGGATGCACCCCGGTGAGTCCAGAGAGTGCACTGGCACCACTGGGGATGCAGTGCAGTGAGTCCAGAGAGTGCACTGGCACCACTGGGGATGTAGTGCAGTGAGTCCAGAGAGTGCACTGGCACCACTGGGGATGCAGTGCAGTGATCCAGAGAGTGCACTGGCACCACTGGGGATGCACCCCGGTGAGTCCAGAGAGTGCACTGGCACCACTGGGGATGCAGTGCAGTGACTCCATAGAGTGCACTGGCACCAATGGGGATGCAGTGCAGTGATCCAGAGAGTGCACTGGCACCACTGGGGATGCACCCCGGTGAGTCCAGAGAGTGCACTGGCACCACTGGGTATGCAGTGCAGTGAGTCCAGAGAGTGCACTGGCACCACTGGGGATGGTCATTAGTGAGTCCAGAGAGTGCACTGGCACCACTGGGGATGCAGTGCAGTGAGTCCAGAGAGTGCACTGGCACCACTGGGGATGCAGTGCCGTGAGTCCAGAGAGTGTACTAGCACCACTGGGGATGCAGTGCCGTGAGTCCAGAGTGTGCACAGGCACCACTGGGGATTCACTGCCGTGAGTCCAGAGAGTGCACTGGCACCACTGGGGATGCAGTGCAGTGAGTCCAGAGAGTGCACTGGAACCACTGGGGATGCAGTGCCGTGAGTCCAGAGAGTGCACTGGCACCACTGGGGATGCACTGCAGTGATCCAGAGAGTGCACTGGCACCACTGGGGATGCAGTGCAGTGAGTCCAGAGAGTGCACTGGCACCACTGGGGATGCACTGCAGTGAGTCCAGAGAGTGCACTGGCACCACTGGGGATGCAGTGCAGTAAGTGCAGAGAGTGCACTGGCACCACTGGGGATGCACTGCAGTGAGTCCAGAGAGTGCACTTGCACCACTGGGGATGCAGTGCAGTGAGTCCAGAGAGTGCACTGGCACCACTGGGGATGCAGTGCAGTGAGTCCAGAGAGTGCACTGGCACCACTGGGGATGGTCATTAGTGAGTCCAGAGAGTGCACTGGCACCAATGGGGATGCAGTGCAGTGAGTCCAGAGAGTGCAATGGCACCCCTGGGGATGCAGTGCAGTGACTCCATAGAGTGCACTGGCACCAATGGGGATGCAGTGCAGTGATCCATAGAGTGCACTGGCACCACTGGGGATGCACCCCGGTGAGTCCAGAGAGTGCACTGGCACCACTGGGGATGCAGTGCAGTGAGTCCAGAGAGTGCACTGGCACCACAGGGGATGGTCATTAGTGAGTCCTGAGAGTGCACTGGCACCAATGGGGATGCAGTGCAGTGAGTCCAGAGAGTGCACTGGCACCACTGGGGATGCACTGCAGTGAGTCCAGAGAGTACCCTGGCACCAGTGGGGATGGAGTGCAGTGAGTCCAGAGAGTGCACTGGCACCACTGGGGATGCAGTGCCGTGAGTCCAGAGAGTGCACTAGCACCACTGGGGATGCAGTGCCGTGTGTCCAGAGTGTGCACTGGCACCACTGGGGATGCACTGCAGTGAGTCCAGAGAGTGCACTGGCACCACTGGGGATGCAGTGCAGTGAGTCCAGAGAGTGCATTGGCACCACTGGGGATACAGTGCAGTGAGTCCAGAGAGTTCACTGGCACCACTGGGGATGCAGTGCTGTGAGTCCAGAGAGTGCACTGGCATCACCGGGAATTCAGTGCAGTGATCCAGAGAGTGCACTGGCACCACTGGGGATGCACCCCGGTGAGTCCAGAGAGTGCACTGGCACCACTGGGGATGCAGTGCAGTGAGTCCAGAGAGTGCACTGGCACCACTGGGGTTGCGGTGCAGTGAGTCCAGAGAGTGCACTGGCACCACTGGGGATGCACCCCGGTGAGTCCAGAGAGTGCACTGGCACCACTGGGGATGCACTGCAGTGAGTCCAGAGAGTGCACTGGCACCACTGGGGATGCAGTGCAGTAAGTGCAGAGAGTGCACTGGCACCACTGGGGATGCACTGCAGTGAGTTCAGAGAGTGCACTTGCACCCCTGGGGATGCAGTGCAGTGAGTCCAGAGAGTGCACTGGCACCACTGGGGATGCACTGCAGTGACTCCAGAGAGTGCACTGGCGCCCCTGGGTATGCACTGCAGTGACTCCATAGAGTGCACTGGCACCACTGGGGATGCACTGCAGTGATCCAGAGAGTGCACTGGCACCTCTGGGGATGCAGTGCAGTGAGTCCAGAGAGTGCACTGGCACCACTGGGGATGCAGTGCAGTGAGTCCAGAGAGTGCACTGGCACCACTGGGGATGGTCATTAGTGAGTCCAGAGAGTGCACTGGCACCAATGGGGATGCAGTGCAGTGAGTCCAGAGAGTGCACTGGCACCCCTGGGGATGCAGTGCAGTGACTCCATAGAGTGCACTGGCACCAATGGGGATGCAGTGCAGTGATCCATAGAGTGCACTGGCACCACTGGGGATGCACCCCGGTGATTCCAGAGAGTGCACTGGCACCACTGGGGATGCAGTGCAGTGAGTCCAGAGAGTGCACTGGCACCACTGGGGATGGTCATTAGTGAGTCCTGAGAGTAAACTGACACCAATGGGGATGCAGTGCAGTGAGTCCAGAGAGTGCACTGGCACCACCGGGGATGCAGTGCAGTGAGTCCAGAGAGTACCCTGGCACCAGTGGGGATGCAGTGCAGTGAGTCCAGAGAGTGCACTGGCACCAGTGGGGATGCAGTGCCGTGAGTCCAGAGAGTGCACTAGCACCACTGGGGATGCAGTGCCGTGTGTCCAGAGTGTGCACTGGCACCACTGGGGATGCACTGCAGTGAGTCCAGAGAGTGCACTGTCAGCACTGGGGATGCACTGCAGTGAGTCCAGAGAGTGCATTGGCACCACTGGGGATACAGTGCAGTGAGTCCAGAGAGTTCACTGGCACCACTGGGGATGCAGTGCTGTGAGTCCAGAGAGTGCACTGGCACCACCGCGAATTCAGTGCAGTGATCCAGAGAGTGCACGGGCACCACTGGGGATGCACCCCGGTGAGTCCAGAGAGTGCACTGGCACCACTGGGTATGCAGTGCAGTGAGTCCAGAGAGTGCACTGGCACCACTGGGGATGGTCATTAGTGAGTCCAGAGAGTGCACTGGCACCACTGGGGATGCAGTGCAGTGAGTCCAGAGAGTGCACTGGCACCACTGGGGATGCAGTGCCGTGAGTCCAGAGAGTGCACTAGCACCACTGGGGATGCAGTGCCGTGAGTCCAGAGTGTGCACTGGCACCACTGGGGATTCACTGCCGTGAGTCCAGAGAGTGCACTGGCACCACTGGGGATGCACCCCGGTGAGTCCAGAGAGTGCACTGGCACCACTGGGGATGCAGTGCCGTGAGTCCAGAGAGTGCCCTGGCACCACTGGGGTTGCAGTTCAGTGAGTTCAGAGAATACACTGGCACCACTGGGGATGCAGTGCCGTGAGTCCAGAGAGTGCACTGGCACCACTGGGGATGCAGTGCAGTGAGTCCAGAGAGTGCACTGGCACCACTGGGGATGCAGTGCCGTGAGTCCAGAGAGTGCACTGGCACCACCGGGGATGCACTGCAGTGAGTCCAGAGAGTGCACTGGCACCACCGGGGATACACTGCAGAGAGTCCAGGGAGTGCACTGGCACCACTGGGGATGCAGTGCAGTGAGTCCAGAGAGTGCACTGGCACCACTGGGGATGCAGTGCAGTGAGTCCAGAGAGTGCCCTGGCACCACTGGGGATGCATTGCAGTGAGTCCACAGAGTACCCTGGCACCAGTGGGGATGCAGTGCAGTGAGTCCAGAGAGTGCACTGGCACCACTGGGGATGCAGTGCAGTGAGTCCAGAGAGTACCCTGGCACCACTGGGGATGCAGTGCAGTGAGTCCAGAGAGTGCCCTGGCACCACTGGGGATGCAGTGCCGTGAGTCCAGAGAGTGCACTAGCACCACTGGGGATGCAGTGCAGTGAGTGCAGAGAGGGCACTGGCACCAGTGGGGATGCAGTGCAGTGAGTCCAGAGAGTGCACTGGCACCACTGGGGATGCACTGCAGTGAGTCCAGAGAGTGCACTGGCAACACTGGGGATGCAGTGCAGTGAGTCCAGAGAGTGCACTGGCACCACTGGGGATGCACTGCCGTGAGTCCAGAGAGTGCACTGGCACCACTGGGGATGCAGTGTAGTGAGTCCAGAGAGTGCACTGGCACCAATGGGGATGCAGTGCCGTGAGTCCAGAGAGTGCACTGGCACCACTGGGGATGCAGTGCAGTGAGTGCAGAGAGTGCACTGGCACCACTGGTGATGCACCCCGGTGAGTCCAGAGAGTGCACTGGCACCACTGGGGATGCAGTGCAGTGAGTCCAGAGAGTGCACTGGCACCACTGGGGATGGTTATTAGTGAGTCCAGAGAGTGCACTGGCACCAATGGGGATGCAGTGCAGTGAGTCCAGAGAGTGCACTGGCACCCCTGGGGATGCAGTGCAGTGACTCCAGAGAGTGCACTGGCACCAATGGGGATGCAGTGCAGTGATCCATAGAGTGCACTGGCACCACTGGGGATGCACCCCGGTGAGTCCAGAGAGTGCACTGGCACCACTGGGTATGCAGTGCAGTGAGTCCAGAGAGTGCACTGGCACCACTGGGGATGCAGTGCCGTGAGTCCAGAGAGTGCACTGGCACCACTGGGGATGCAGTGCAGTGAGTCCAGAGAGTGCACTGGCACCACTGGGGATGCAGTGCCGTGAGTCCAGAGAGTGCACTGGCACCACTGGGGATGCAGTGTAGTGAGTCCAGAGAGTGCACTGGCACCACTGGGGATGCAGTGCCGTGAGTCCAGAGAGTGCACTGGCACCACTGGGGATGCAGTGCAGTGAGATCAGAGAGTGCACTGACACCACTGGTGATGCACCCCGGTGAGTCCAGAGAGTGCACTGGCACCACTGGGGATGCAGTGCAGTGAGTCCAGAGAGTGCACTGGCACCACTGGGGATGGTCATTAGTGAGTCCAGAGAGTGCACTGGCACCAATGGGGATGCAGTGCAGTGAGTCCAGAGAGTGCACTGGCACCCCTGGGGATGCAGTGCAGTGACTCCAGAGAGTGCACTGGCACCAATGGGGATGCAGTGCAGTGATCCATAGAGTGCACTGGCACCACTGGGGATGCACCCCGGTGAGTCCAGAGAGTGCACTGGCACCACTGGGTATGCAGTGCAGTGAGTCCAGAGAGTGCACTGGCACCACTGGGGATGGTCATTAGTGAGTCCTGAGAGTAAACTGACACCAATGGGGATGCAGTGCAGTGAGTCCAGAGAGTGCACTGGCACCACTGGGGATGCAGTGCAGTGAGTCCAGAGAGTACCCTGGCACCAGTGGGGATGCAGTGCAGTGAGTCCAGAGAGTGCACTGGCACCACTGGGGATGCAGTGCCGTGAGTCCAGAGAGTGCACTAGCACCACTGGGGATGCAGTGCCGTGTGTCCAGAGTGTGCACTGGCACCACTGGGGATGCAGTGCAGTGAGTCCAGAGAGTGCATTGGCACCACTGGGGATACAGTGCAGTGAGTCCAGAGAGTTCACTGGCACCACTGGGGATGCAGTGCTGTGAGTCCAGAGAGTGCACTGGCACCACCGGGAATTCAGTGCAGTGAGTCCAAAGACTGCACTGGCAGCACTGGGGATGCAGTGCAGTGAGTCCAGAGAGTGCACTGGCACCACTGGTTATGCAGTGCAGTGAGTCCAGAGAGTGCCCTGGCACCACTGGGGATGCAGTTCAGTGAGTTCAGAGAATACACTGGCACCACTGGGGATGCAGTGCAGTGAGTCCAGAGAGTGCACTGGCACCACTGGGGATGCAGTGCAGTGATTCCAGAGAGTGCACCGGCACCACTGGGGATGCAGTGCAGTGAGTCCAGAGAGTGCACTGGCACCACTGGGGATGCAGTGCACTGAGTCCAGAGAGTGCACTGGCACCACTGGGGATGGTCATTAGTGAGTCCAGAGAGTGCACTGGCACCACTGGGGATGCAGTGCAGTGAGTCCAGAGAGTGCACTGGCACCACTGGGGATGCAGTGCAGTGATTCCAGAGATTACCCTGGCACCACTGTGGATGCAGTGCTGTGAGTCCAGAGAGTGCACTGGCACCACTGGGGATGCAGTGCCGTGAGTCCAGAGAGTGCACTAGCACCACTGGGGATGCAGTGCCGTGAGTCCAGAGTGTGCACTGGCACCACTGGGGATGAAGTGCAGTGAGTCCAGAGAGTGCACTGGCACCACTGGGGATGCAGTGCAGTGAGTCCAGAGAGTGCACTGGAACCACTGGGGATGCAGTGCCGTGAGTCCAGAGAGTGCACTGGCACCACTGGGTATGCAGTTCAGTGAGTTCAGAGAATACACTGGCACCACTGGGGATGCAGTGCAGTGAGTCCAGAGAGTGCACTGGCACCCCTGGGGATGCAGTGCAGTGACTCCATAGAGTGCACTGGCACCAATGGGGATGCAGTGCAGTGATCCATAGAGTGCACTGGCACCACTGGGGATGCACCCCGGTGAGTCCAGGGAGTGCACTGGCACCACTGGGTATGCAGTGCAGTGAGTCCAGAGAGTGCACTGGCACCACTGGGGATGGTCATTAGTGAGTCCTGAGAGTAAACTGACACCAATGGGGATGCAGTGCAGTGAGTCCAGAGAGTGCACTGGCACCACTGGGGATGCAGTGCAGTGAGTCCAGAGAGTACCCTGGCACCACTGGGGATTCAGTGCAGTGAGTCCAGAGAGTGCACTGGCACCACTGGGGATGCAGTGCCGTGAGTCCAGAGAGTGCACTAGAACCACTGGGGATGCAGTGCCGTGTGTCCAGAGTGTGCACTGGCACCACTGGGGATGCACTGCAGTGAGTCTAGAGAGTGCATTGGCACCACTGGGGATACAGTGCCGTGAGTCCAGAGAGTTCACTGGCACCACTGGGGATGCAGTGCTGTGAGTCCAGAGAGTGCACTGGCACCACCGGGAATTCAGTGCAGTGAGTCCAAAGACTGCACTGGCAGCAATGGGGATGCAGTGCAGTGAGTCCAGAGAGTGCACTGGCACCACTGGTTATGCAGTGCAGTGAGTCCAGAGAGTGCCCTGGCACCACTGGGGATGCAGTGCAGTGAGTTCAGAGAATACACTGGCACCACTGGGGATGCAGTGCCGTGAGTCCAGAGAGTGCACTGGCACCACTGGGGATGCAGTGCAGTGATCCAGAGAGTGCACTGGCACCACTGGGGATGCACCCCGGTGAGTCCAGATAGTGCACTGGCACCACTGGGGATGCAGTGCAGTGAGTCCAGAGAGTGCAGTGGCACCCCTGGGGATGCAGTGCAGTGACTCCATAGAGTGCACTGGCACCAATGGGGATGCAGTGCAGTGATCCAGAGAGTGCACTGGCACCACTGGGGATGCACCCCGGTGAGTCCAGAGAGTACAATGGCACCACTGGGGATGCACTGCAGTGAGTCCAGAGAGTGCACTGGCACCACTGGGGATGGTCATTAGTGAGTCCAGAGAGTGCACTGGCACCACTGGGGATGCAGTGCAATGAGTCCAGAGAGTGCACTGGCACCACTGGGGATGCAGTGCAGTGATTCCAGAGAGTGCATCGGCACCACTGGGGATGCAGTGCAGTGAGTCCAGAGAGTGCACTGGCACCACTGGGGATGCAGTGCAGTGAGTCCAGAGAGTGCACTGGCACCACTGGGGATGCAGTGCAGTGAGTCCAGAGAGTGCACTGGCACCACTGGGGATGCAGTGCAGTGAGTCCAGAGAGTACCCTGGCACCAGTGGGGATGCAGTGCAGTGAGTCCAGAGAGTTCACTGGCACCACTGGGGATGCAGTGCCGTGAGTCCAGAGAGTGCACTAGCACCACTGGGTATGCACTGCAGTGAGTCCAGAGAGTGCACTGGCACCACTGGGGATGCAGTGCAGTAAGTCCAGAGAGTGCACTGGCACCACTGGGGATGCACTGCAGTGAGTCCAGAGAGTGCACTGGCACCACTGGGGATGCAGTGCAGTGAGTCCAGAGAGTGCACTGGCACCACTGGGGATGCAGTGTAGTGAGTCCAGAGAGTTCACTGGCACCACTGGGGATGCAGTGCCGTGAGTCCAGAGAGTGCACTAGCATCACTGGGGATGCACTGCAGTGAGTCCAGAGAGTGCACTGGCACCACTGGGGTTGCGGTGCAGTGAGTCCAGAGAGTGCACTGGCACCACTGGTGATGCACCCCGGTGAGTCCAGAGAGTGCACTGGCACCACTGGGGATGCAGTGCAGTGAGTCCAGAGAGTGCACTGGCACCACAGGGGATGGTCATTAGTGAGTCCAGAGAGTGCACTGGCACCACTGGGGATGCAGTGCAGTGAGTCCAGAGAGTGCACTGGCACCCCTGGGGATGCAGTGCAGTGACTCCATAGAGTGCACTGGCACCAATGGGGATGCAGTGCAGTGATCCATAGAGTGCACTGGCACCACTCGGGATGCACCCCGGTGAGTCCAGAGAGTGCACTGGCACCACTGGGGATGCAGTGCAGTGAGTCCAGAGAGTGCACTGGCACCACTGGGGATGTAGTGCAGTGAGTCCAGAGAGTGCACTGGCTCCACTGGGGATGCAGTGCAGTGATCCAGAGAGTGCACTGGCACCACTGGGGATGCACCCCGGTGAGTCCAGAGAGTGCACTGGCACCACTGGGGATGCAGTGCAGTGACTCCATAGAGTGCACTGGCACCACTGGGTATGCAGTTCAGTGAGTTCAGAGAATACACTGGCACCACTGGGGATGCATTGCAGTGAGTCCAGAGAGTGCACTGGCACCCCTGGGGATGCAGTGCAGTGACTCCATAGAGTGCACTGGCACCAATGGGGATGCAGTGCAGTGATCCAGAGAGTGCACTGGCACCACTGGGGATGCACCCCGGTGAGTCCAGAGAGTGCACTGGCACCACTGGGTATGCAGTGCAGTGAGTCCAGAGAGTGCACTGGCACCACTGGGGATGGTCATTAGTGAGTCCAGAGAGTGCACTGGCACCACTGGGGATGCAGTGAAGTGAGTCCAGAGAGTGCACTGGCACCACTGGGGATGCAGTGCCGTGAGTCCAGAGAGTGTACTAGCACCACTGGGGATGCAGTGCCGTGAGTCCAGAGTGTGAACAGGCACCACTGGGGATTCACTGCCGTGAGTCCAGAGAGTGCACTGGCACCACTGGGGATGCAGTGCAGTGAGTCCAGAGAGTGCACTGGAACCACTGGGGATGCAGTGCCGTGAGTCCAGAGTGTGCACTGGCACCACTGGGGATGCACTGCAGTGATCCAGAGAGTGCACTGGCACCACTGGGGATGCAGTGCAGTGAGTCCAGAGAGTGCACTGGCACCACTGGGGATGCACTGCAGTGAGTCCAGAGAGTGCACTGGCACCACTGGGGATGCAGTGCAGTAAGTGCAGAGAGTGCACTGGCACCACTGGGGATGCAGTGCAGTGAGTCCAGAGAGTGCACTGGCACCACTGGGGATGCAGTGCAGTGAGTCCAGAGAGTGCACTGGCACCACTGGGGATGCAGTGCAGTGAGTCCAGAGAGTGCACTGGCAACACTGGGGATGGTCATTAGTGAGTCCAGAGAGTGCACTGGCACCAATGGGGATGCAGTGCAGTGAGTCCAGAGAGTGCAATGGCACCACTGGGGATGCAGTGCAGTGACTCCATAGAGTGCACTGGCACCAATGGGGATGCAGTGCAGTGATCCATAGAGTGCACTGGCACCACTGGGGATGCACCCCGGTGAGTCCAGAGAGTGCACTGGCACCACTGGGGATGCAGTGCAGTGAGTCCAGAGAGTGCACTGGCACCACTGGGGATGGTCATTAGTGAGTCCTGAGAGTGCACTGGCACCAATGGGGATGCAGTGCAGTGAGTCCAGAGAGTGCACTGGCACCACTGGGGATGCACTGCAGTGAGTCCAGAGAGTACCCTGGCACCAGTGGGGATGCAGTGCAGTGAGTCCAGAGAGTGCACTGGCACCACTGGGGATGCAGTGCCGTGAGTCCAGAGAGTGCACTAGCACCACTGGGGATGCAGTGCCGTGTGTCCAGAGTGTGCACTGGCACCACTGGGGATGCACTGCAGTGAGTCCAGAGAGTGCACTGGCACCACTGGGGATGCAGTGCAGTGAGTCCAGAGAGTGCATTGGCACCACAGGGGATACAGTGCAGTGAGTCCAGAGAGTTCACTGGCACCACTGGGGATGCAGTGCAGTGAGTCCAGAGAGTGCACTGGCACCACCGGGAATTCAGTGCAGTGATCCAGAGAGTGCACTGGCACCACTGGGGATGCACCCCGGTGAGTCCAGAGAGTGCACTGGCACCACTGGGGATGCAGTGCAGTGAGTCCAGAGAGTGCACTGGCACCACTGTGGTTGCGGTGCAGTGAGTCCAGAGAGTGCACTGGCACCTTTGGGGATGCACCCCGGTGAGTCCAGAGAGTGCACTGGCACCACTGGGGATGCACTGCAGTGAGTCCAGAGAGTGCACTGGCACCACTGGGGATGCAGTGCAGTAAGTGCAGAGAGTGCACTGGCACCACTGGGGATGCACTGCAGTGAGTTCAGAGAGTGCACTTGCACCACTGGGGATGCAGTGCAGTGAGTCCAGAGAGTGCACTGGCACCACTGGGGATGCACTGCAGTGACTCCAGAGAGTGCACTGGCGCCCCTGGGTATGCACTGCAGTGACTCCATAGAGTGCACTGGCACCACTGGGGATGCACTGCAGTGATCCAGAGAGTGCACTGGCACCTCTGGGGATGCAGTGCAGTGAGTCCAGAGAGTGCACTGGCACCACTGGGGATGCAGTGCAGTGAGTCCAGAGAGTGCACTGGCACCACTGGGGATGGTCATTAGTGAGTCCAGAGAGTGCACTGGCACCAATGGGGATGCAGTGCAGTGAGTCCAGAGAGTGCACTGGCACCCCTGGGGATGCAGTGCAGTGACTCCATAGAGTGCACTGGCACCAATGGGGATGCAGTGCAGTGATCCATAGAGTGCACTGGCACCACTGGGGATGCACCCCGGTGATTCCTGAGAGTGCACTGGCACCACTGGGGATGCAGTGCAGTGAGTCCAGAGAGTGCACTGGCACCACTGGGGATGGTCATTAGTGAGTCCTGAGAGTAAACTGACACCAATGGGGATGCAGTGCAGTGAGTCCAGAGAGTGCACTGGCACCACCGGGGATGCAGTGCAGTGAGTCCAGAGAGTGCACTGGCACCACTGGGGATGCAGTGCCGTGAGTCCAGAGAGTGCACTAGCACCACTGGGGATGCAGTGCCGTGTGTCCAGAGTGTGCACTGGCACCACTGGGGATGCAGTGCAGTGAGTCCAGAGAGTGCATTGGCACCACTGGGGATACAGTGCAGTGAGTCCAGAGAGTTCACTGGCACCACTGGGGATGCAGTGCTGTGAGTCCAGAGAGTGCACTGGCACCACCGGGAATTCAGTGCAGTGAGTCCAAAGACTGCACTGGCAGCACTGGGGATGCAGTGCAGTGAGTCCAGAGAGTGCACTGGCACCACTGGTTATGCAGTGCAGTGAGTCCAGAGAGTGCCCTGGCACCACTGGGGATGCAGTTCCGTGAGTTCAGAGAATACACTGGCACCACTGGGGATGCAGTGCCGTGAGTCCAGAGAGTGCACTGGCACCAATGGGGATGCAGTGCAGTGATTCCAGAGAGTGCACCGGCACCACTGGGGATGCAGTGCAGTGAGTCCAGAGAGTGCACTGGCCCCACTGGGGATGCAGTGCAGTGATCCAGAGAGTGCACTGGCACCACTGGGGATGCAGTGCTGTGATCCAGAGAGTGCACTGGCACCACTGGGGATGCACCCCGGTGAGTCCAGAGAGTACACTGGCACCACTGGGTATGCAGTGCACTGAGTCCAGAGAGTGCACTGGCACCACTGGGGATGGTCATTAGCGAGTCCAGAGAGTGCACTGGCACCACTGGGGATGCAGTGCAGTGAGTCCAGAGAGTGCACTGGCACCACTGGGGATGCAGTGCAGTGATTCCAGAGATTACCCTGGCACCACTGTGGATGCAGTGCAGTGAGTCCAGAGAGTGCACTGGCACCACTGGGGATGCAGTGCCGTGAGTCCAGAGAGTGCACTAGCACCACTGGGGATGCAGTGCCGTGAGTCCAGAGTGTGCACTGGCACCACTGGGGATGCAGTGCAGTGAGTCCAGAGAGTGCACTGGCACCACTGGGGATGCAGTGCAGTGAGTCCAGAGAGTGCACTGGAACCACTGGGGATGCAGTGCCGTGAGTCCAGAGAGTGCACTGGCACCACTGGGTATGCAGTTCAGTGAGTTCAGAGAATACACTGGCACCACTGGGGATGCAGTGCAGTGAGTCCAGAGAGTGCACTGGCACCCCTGGGGATGCAGTGCAGTGACTCCATAGAGTGCACTGGCACCAATGGGGATGCAGTGCAGTGATCCATAGAGTGTACTGGCACCACTGGGGATGCACCCCGGTGAGTCCAGAGAGTGCACTGGCACCACTGGGTATGCAGTGCAGTGAGTCCAGAGAGTGCACTGGCACCACTGGGGATGGTCATTAGTGAGTCCTGAGAGTAAACTGACACCAATGGGGATGCAGTGCAGTGAGTCCAGAGAGTGCACTGGCACCACTGGGGATGCAGTGCAGTGAGTCCAGAGAGTACCCTGGCACCAGTGGGGATTCAGTGCAGTGAGTCCAGAGAGTGCACTGGGACCACTGGGGATGCAGTGCCGTGAGTCCAGAGAGTGCACTAGAACCACTGGGGATGCAGTGCCGTGTGTCCAGAGTGTGCACTGGCACCACTGGGGATGCACTGCAGTGAGTCTAGAGAGTGCATTGGCACCACTGGGGATACAGTGCCGTGAGTCCAGAGAGTTCACTGGCACCACTGGGGATGCAGTGCTGTGAGTCCAGAGAGTGCACTGGCACCACCGGGAATTCAGTGCAGTGAGTCCAAAGACTGCACTGGCAGCACTGGGGATGCAGTGCAGTGAGTCCAGAGAGTGCACTGGCACCACTGGTTATGCAGTGCAGTGAGTCCAGAGAGTGCCCTGGCACCACTGGGGATGCAGTGCAGTGAGTTCAGAGAATACACTGGCACCACTGGGGATGCAGTGCCGTGAGTCCAGAGAGTGCACTGGCACCACTGGGGATGCAGTGCAGTGAGTCCAGAGAGTGATGTGGCACCACTGGGGATGCAGTGCAGTGAGTCCAGAGAGTGCACTGGCACCACTGGGGATGCAGTGCAGTGATCCAGAGAGTGCACTGGCACCACTGGGGATGCACCCCGGTGAGTCCAGATAGTGCACTGGCACCACTGGGGATGCAGTGCAGTGAGTCCAGAGAGTGCAGTGGCACCCCTGGGGATGCAGTGCAGTGACTCCATAGAGTGCACTGGCACCAATGGGGATGCAGTGCAGTGATCCAGAGAGTGCACTGGCACCACTGGGGATGCACCCCGGTGAGTCCAGAGAGTACACTGGCACCACTGGGGATGCACTGCAGTGAGTCCAGAGAGTGCACTGGCACCACTGGGGATGGTCATTAGTGAGTCCAGAGAGTGCACTGGCACCACTGCGGATGCAGTGCAATGAGTCCAGAGAGTGCACTGGCACCACTGGGGATGCAGTGCAGTGATTCCAGAGAGTGCATCGGCACCACTGGGGATGCAGTGCAGTGAGTCCAGAGAGTGCACTGGCACCACTGGGGATGCAGTGCAGTGAGTCCAGAGAGTGCACTGGCACCACTGGGGATGCAGTGCAGTGAGTCCAGAGAGTGCACTGGCACCACTGGGGATGCAGTGCAGTGAGTCCAGAGAGTACCCTGGCACCAGTGGGGATGCAGTGCAGTGAGTCCAGAGAGTTCACTGGCACCTCTGGGGATGCAGTGCCGTGAGTCCAGAGAGTGCACTAGCACCACTGGGGATGCACTGCAGTGAGTCCAGAGAGTGCACTGGCACCACTGGGGATGCAGTGCAGTGAGTCCAGAGAGTGCACTGGCACCACTGGGGATGCACTGCAGTGAGTCCAGAGAGTGCACTGGCAACACTGGGGATGCAGTGCAGTGAGTCCAGAGAGTGCACTGGCACCACTGGGGATGCAGTGCAGTGAGTGCAGAGAGTGCACTGGTACCACTGGTGATGCACCCCGGTGAGTCCAGAGAGTGCACTGGCACCACAGGGGATGCAGTGCAGTGAGTCCAGAGAGTGCACTGGCACCACAGGGGATGGTCATTAGTGAGTCCAGAGAGTGCACTGGCACCACTGGGGATGCAGTGCAGTGAGTCCAGAGAGTGCACTGGCACCCCTGGGGATGCAGTGCAGTGACTCCATAGAGTGCACTGGCACCAATGGGGATGCAGTGCAGTGATCCATAGAGTGCACTGGCACCACTGGGGATGCACCCCGGTGAGTCCAGAGAGTGCACTGGCACCACTGGGGATGCAGTGCAGTGAGTCCAGAGAGTGCACTGGCACCACTGGGGATGTAGTGCAGTGAGTCCAGAGAGTGCACTGGCACCACTGGGGATGCAGTGCAGTGATCCAGAGAGTGCACTGGCACCACTGGGGATGCACCCCGGTGAGTCCAGAGAGTGCACTGGCACCACTGGGGATGCAGTGCAGTGACTCCATAGAGTGCACTGGCACCAATGGGGATGCAGTGCAGTGATCCAGAGAGTGCACTGGCACCACTGGGGATGCACCCCGGTGAGTCCAGAGAGTGCACTGGCACCACTGGGTATGCAGTGCAGTGAGTCCAGAGAGTGCACTGGCACCACTGGGGATGGTCATTAGTGAGTCCAGAGAGTGCACTGGCACCACTGGGGATGCAGTGCAGTGAGTCCAGAGAGTGCACTGGCACCACTGGGGATGCAGTGCCGTGAGTCCAGAGAGTGTACTAGCACCACTGGGGATGCAGTGCCGTGAGTCCAGAGTGTGCACAGGCACCACTGGGGATTCACTGCCGTGAGTCCAGAGAGTGCACTGGCACCACTGGGGATGCAGTGCAGTGAGTCCAGAGAGTGCACTGGAACCACTGGGGATGCAGTGCCGTGAGTCCAGAGTGTGCACTGGCACCACTGGGGATGCACTGCAGTGATCCAGAGAGTGCACTGGCACCACTGGGGATGCAGTGCAGTGAGTCCAGAGAGTGCACTGGCACCACTGGGGATGCACTGCAGTGAGTCCAGAGAGTGCACTGGCACCACTGGGGATGCAGTGCAGTAAGTGCAGAGAGTGCACTGGCACCACTGGGGATGCAGTGCAGTGAGTCCAGAGAGTGCACTTGCACCACTGGGGATGCAGTGCAGTGAGTCCAGAGAGTGCACTGGCACCACTGGGGATGCAGTGCAGTGAGTCCAGAGAGTGCACTGGCACCACTGGGGATGGTCATTAGTGAGTCCAGAGAGTGCACTGGCACCAATGGGGATGCAGTGCAGTGAGTCCAGAGAGTGCAATGGCACCCCTGGGGATGCAGTGCAGTGATCCATAGAGTGCACTGGCACCACTGGGGATGCACCCCGGTGAGTCCAGAGAGTGCACTGGCACCACTGGGGATGCAGTGCAGTGAGTCCAGAGAGTGCACTGGCACCACTGGGGATGGTCATTAGTGAGTCCTGAGAGTGCACTGGCACCACTGGGGATGCAGTGCAGTAAGTGCAGAGAGTGCACTGGCACCACTGGGGATGCACTGCAGTGAGTTCAGAGAGTGCACTTGCACCACTGGGGATGCAGTGCAGTGAGTCCAGAGAGTGCACTGGCACCACTGGGGATGCACTGCAGTGACTCCAGAGAGTGCACTGGCGCCCCTGGGTATGCACTGCAGTGACTCCATAGAGTGCACTGGCACCACTGGGGATGCACTGCAGTGATCCAGAGAGTGCACTGGCACCTCTGGGGATGCAGTGCAGTGAGTCCAGAGAGTGCACTGGCACCACTGGGGATGCAGTGCAGTGAGTCCAGAGAGTGCACTGGCACCACTGGGGATGGTCATTAGTGAGTCCAGAGAGTGCACTGGCACCAATGGGGATGCACCCCGGTGAGTCCAGAGAGTGCACTGGCACCCCTGGGGATGCAGTGCAGTGACTCCATAGAGTGCACTGGCACCAATGGGGATGCAGTGCAGTGATCCAGAGAGTGCACTGGCACCACTGGGGATGCACCCCGGTGAGTCCAGAGAGTGCACTGGCACCACTGGGGATGCAGTGCAGTGACTCCATAGAGTGCACTGGCACCAATGGGGATGCAGTGCAGTGATCCAGAGAGTGCACTGGCACCACTGGGGATGCACCCCGGTGAGTCCAGAGAGTGCACTGGCACCACTGGGTATGCAGTGCAGTGAGTCCAGAGAGTGCACTGGCACCACTGGGGATGGTCATTAGTGAGTCCAGAGAGTGCACTGGCACCACTGGGGATGCAGTGCAGTGAGTCCAGAGAGTGCACTGGCACCACTGGGGATGCAGTGCCGTGAGTCCAGAGAGTGCACTAGCACCACTGGGGATGCAGTGCCGTGAGTCCAGAGTGTGCACTGGCACCACTGGGGATTCACTGCCGTGAGTCCAGAGATAGCACTGGCACCACTGGGGATGCAGTGCAGTGAGTGCAGAGAGTGCCCTGGCACCAGTGGGGATGCAGTGCAGTGAGTCCAGAGAGTTCACTGGCACCACTGGGGATGCAGTGCAGTGAGTCCAGAGAGTGCACTGGCACCACTGGGGATGCACTGCAGTGAGTCCAGAGAGTGCACTGGCACCACTGGGGATGCAGTGCAGTGAGTGCAGAGAGTGCCCTGGCACCAGTGGGGATGCAGTGCAGTGAGTCCAGAGAGTGCACTGGCACCACTGGGGATGCAGTGCAGTGAGTCCAGAGAGTGCACTGGCACCACTGGGGATGGTCATTAGTGAGTCCAGAGAGTGCACTGGCACCACTGGGGATGCAGTGCAATGAGTCCAGAGAGTGCACTGGCACCACTGGGGATGCAGTGCAGTGATTCCAGAGAGTGCACTGGCACCACTGGGGATGCAGTGCAGTGAGTCCAGAGAGTGCATTGGCACCACTGGGGATGCAGTGCAGTGAGTCCAGAGAGTTCACTGGCACCACTGGGGATGCAGTGCTGTGAGTCCAGAGAGTGCACTGGCACCACCGGGAATTCAGTACAGTGAGTCTAAAGAGTGCACTGGCAGCACTGGGGATGCACTGCAGTGAGTCCAGAGAGTGCACTGGCACCAATGGGGATGCAGTGCAGTGAGTCCAGAGAGTGCACTGGCACCACTGGGGATGCAGTGCCGTGAGTCCAGAGAGTGCACTGGTACCACCGGGGATGCAGTGCAGTAAGTCCAGAGAGTGCACTGGCACCACTGGGGATGCACTGCAGTGAGTCCAGAGAGTGCACTGGCACCAATGGGGATGCAGTGCCGTCAGTCCAGAGAGTGCACTGGCACCACTGGGGATGCAGTGCAGTGAGTCCAGAGAGTGCACTGGCGCCACTGGGGATGCAGTGCAGTGAGTCCAGAGAGTGCACTGGCACCACGAGTGATGCACTACAGTGAGTCCAAAGAGTGCACTGGCACCACTGGGGATGCAGCGCAGTGAGTCCAGAGAGTGCACTGTCACCACTGGGGATGCAGTGCAGTGAGTCCAGAGAGTGCACTGGCACCACTGGGGATGCACTGCAGTGAGTTCAGAGAGTGCACTGGCACCACTGGAAATGGAGTGCAGTGAGTCCAGAGAGTGCACTGGCACCAGTAGGGATGCAGTGCAGTGAGTCCAGAGAGTGCACTGGCACCAGTGGGGATGCAGTGCAGTGAGTCCAAAGAGTGACCTGGCACCACCGGGGATGCAGTGCCGTGAGTCCAGAGAGTGCACTGGCACCCCTGGGGATGCAGTGCAGTGAGTCCAGAGAGTGCACTGGCACCACTGGGGATGCACCCCGGTGAGTCCAGAGAGTGCACTGGCAACACTGGGGATGCAGTGCAGTGATTCCAGAGAGTACCCTGGCACCACTGGGGATGCAGTGCAGTGAGTCCAGAGAGTGCCCTGGCACCACTGGGGTTGCAGTGCCGTGTGTCCAGAGAGTGCACAAGCACCACTGGGGATGCAGTGCCGTGAGTCCAGAGTGTGCACTGCCACCACTGGGGATGCAGTGCAGTGAGTCCAGAGAGTGCACTGGCACCACTGGGGATGCAGTGCTGTGAGTCCAGAGAGTGCACTGGCACCACCGGGAATTCAGTGCAGTGAGTCCAAAGAGTGCACTGGCAGCACTGGGGATGCAGTGCAGTGAGTCCAGAGAGTGCACTGGCACCACTGGGGATGCACTGCAGTGAGTCCAGAGAGTGCACTGGAACCACTGGTGATGCAGTGCAGTGAGTCCAGAGAGTGCCCTGGCACCACTGGGGATGCAGTGCAGTGAGTTCAGAGAATACACTGGCACCACTGGGGATGCAGTGCAGTGAGTCCAGAGAGTGCACTGGCACCACTGGGGATGCAGTGCCGTGAGTCCAGAGAGTGCACTGGCACCACTGGGGATGCAGTGCCGTGAGTCCAGAGAATGCACTGGCTCCACCGGGGATGCAGTGCAGTGAGTACAGAGAGTGCACTGGCACCACTGGGGATACACTGCAGAGAGTCCAGAGAGTGCACTGGCACCACTGGGGATGCACTGCAGTGAGTCCAGAGAGTGCACTGGCACCACTGGGGATGGTCATTAGTGAGTCCAGAGAGTGCCCTGGCACCACTGGGGATGCAGTGCAGTGAGTTCAGAGAGTACCCTGGCACCACTGGGGATGCAGTGCAGTGAGTACAGAGAGTTCACTGGCACCACCGGGGATGCAGTGCAGTGAGTCCAGAGAGTGCCCTGGCACCACTGGGGATGCATTGCAGTGAGTCCAGAGAGTATCCTGGCACCAGTGGGGATGCAGTGCAGTGAGTCCAGAGAGTTCACTGGCACCAATGGGGATACTGTGCCGTCAGTCCAGAGAGTGCACTAGCACCACTGGGAATGCAGTGCCGTGAGTCCACAGTGTGCACTGGCACCACAGGGGATGCAGTGCAGTGAGTCCAGAGAGTGCACTGGCACCACTGGGGATGCAGTGCAGTGAGTCCAGAGAGTGCACTGGCACCCCTGGGGATGCAGTGCAGTGACTCCATAGAGTGCACTGGCACCAATGGGGATGCAGTGCAGTGATCCATAGAGTGCACTGGCACCACTGGGGATGCACCCCGGTGAGTCCAGAGAGTGCACTGGCACCACTGGGTATGCAGTGCAGTGAGTCCAGAGAGTGCACTGGCACCACTGGGGATGGTCATTAGTGAGTCCTGAGAGTAAACTGACACCAATGGGGATGCAGTGCAGTGAGTCCAGAGAGTGCACTGGCACCGCTGGGGATGCAGTGCAGTGAGTCCAGAGAGTACCCTGGCACCAGTGGGGATTCAGTGCAGTGAGTCCAGAGAGTGCACTGGCACCACTGGGGATGCAGTGCCGTGAGTGCAGAGAGTGCCCTGGCACCAGTGGGGATGCAGTGCAGTGAGTCCAGAGAGTTCACTGGCACCACTGGGGATGCAGTGCAGTGAGTCCAGAGAGTGCACTGGCACCACTGGGGATGCACTGCAGTGAGTCCAGAGAGTGCACTGGCACCACTGGGGATGCAGTGCAGTGAGTGCAGAGAGTGCCCTGGCACCAGTGGGGATGCAGTGCAGTGAGTCCAGAGAGTGCACTGGCACCACTGGGGATGCAGTGCAGTGAGTCCAGAGAGTGCACTGGCACCACTGGGGATGGTCATTAGTGAGTCCAGAGAGTGCACTGGCACCACTGGGGATGCAGTGCAATGAGTCCAGAGAGTGCACTGGCACCACTGGGGATGCAGTGCAGTGATTCCAGAGAGTGCACTGGCACCACTGGGGATGCAGTGCAGTGAGTCCAGAGAGTGCATTGGCACCACTGGGGATGCAGTGCAGTGAGTCCAGAGAGTTCACTGGCACCACTGGGGATGCAGTGCTGTGAGTCCAGAGAGTGCACTGGCACCACCGGGAATTCAGTACAGTGAGTCTAAAGAGTGCACTGGCAGCACTGGGGATGCACTGCAGTGAGTCCAGAGAGTGCACTGGCACCAATGGGGATGCAGTGCAGTGAGTCCAGAGAGTGCACTGGCACCACTGGGGATGCAGTGCCGTGAGTCCAGAGAGTGCACTGGTACCACCGGGGATGCAGTGCAGTAAGTCCAGAGAGTGCACTGGCACCACTGGGGATGCACTGCAGTGAGTCCAGAGAGTGCACTGGCACCAATGGGGATGCAGTGCCGTCAGTCCAGAGAGTGCACTGGCACCACTGGGGATGCAGTGCAGTGAGTCCAGAGAGTGCACTGGCGCCACTGGGGATGCAGTGCAGTGAGTCCAGAGAGTGCACTGGCACCACGAGTGATGCACTACAGTGAGTCCAAAGAGTGCACTGGCACCACTGGGGATGCAGCGCAGTGAGTCCAGAGAGTGCACTGTCACCACTGGGGATGCAGTGCAGTGAGTCCAGAGAGTGCACTGGCACCACTGGGGATGCACTGCAGTGAGTTCAGAGAGTGCACTGGCACCACTGGAAATGGAGTGCAGTGAGTCCAGAGAGTGCACTGGCACCAGTAGGGATGCAGTGCAGTGAGTCCAGAGAGTGCACTGGCACCAGTGGGGATGCAGTGCAGTGAGTCCAAAGAGTGACCTGGCACCACCGGGGATGCAGTGCCGTGAGTCCAGAGAGTGCACTGGCACCCCTGGGGATGCAGTGCAGTGAGTCCAGAGAGTGCACTGGCACCACTGGGGATGCACCCCGGTGAGTCCAGAGAGTGCACTGGCAACACTGGGGATGCAGTGCAGTGATTCCAGAGAGTACCCTGGCACCACTGGGGATGCAGTTCAGTGAGTCCAGAGAGTGCCCTGGCACCACTGGGGTTGCAGTGCCGTGTGTCCAGAGAGTGCACAAGCACCACTGGGGATGCAGTGCCGTGAGTCCAGAGTGTGCACTGCCACCACTGGGGATGCAGTGCAGTGAGTCCAGAGAGTGCACTGGCACCACTGGGGATGCAGTGCTGTGAGTCCAGAGAGTGCACTGGCACCACCGGGAATTCAGTGCAGTGAGTCCAAAGAGTGCACTGGCAGCACTGGGGATGCAGTGCAGTGAGTCCAGAGAGTGCACAGGCACCACTGGGGATGCACTGCAGTGAGTCCAGAGAGTGCACTGGAACCACTGGTGATGCAGTGCAGTGAGTCCAGAGAGTGCCCTGGCACCACTGGGGATGCAGTGCAGTGAGTTCAGAGAATACACTGGCACCACTGGGGATGCAGTGCAGTGAGTCCAGAGAGTGCACTGGCACCACTGGGGATGCAGTGCCGTGAGTCCAGAGAGTGCACTGGCACCACTGGGGATGCAGTGCCGTGAGTCCAGAGAATGCACTGGCTCCACCGGGGATGCAGTGCAGTGAGTACAGAGAGTGCACTGGCACCACTGGGGATACACTGCAGAGAGTCCAGAGAGTGCACTGGCACCACTGGGGATGCACTGCAGTGAGTCCAGAGAGTGCACTGGCACCACTGGGGATGGTCATTAGTGAGTCCAGAGAGTGCCCTGGCACCACTGGGGATGCAGTGCAGTGAGTTCAGAGAGTACCCTGGCACCACTGGGGATGCAGTGCAGTGAGTACAGAGAGTTCACTGGCACCACTGGGGATGCAGTGCAGTGAGTCCAGAGAGTGCCCTGGCACCACTGGGGATGCATTGCAGTGAGTCCAGAGAGTATCCTGGCACCAGTGGGGATGCAGTGCAGTGAGTCCAGAGAGTTCACTGGCACCAATGGGGATACTGTGCCGTCAGTCCAGAGAGTGCACTAGCACCACTGGGAATGCAGTGCCGTGAGTCCACAGTGTGCACTGGCACCACAGGGGATGCAGTGCAGTGAGTCCAGAGAGTGCACTGGCACCACTGGGGATGCAGTGCAGTGAGTCCAGAGAGTGCACTGGCACCCCTGGGGATGCAGTGCAGTGACTCCATAGAGTGCACTGGCACCAATGGGGATGCAGTGCAGTGATCCATAGAGTGCACTGGCACCACTGGGGATGCACCCCGGTGAGTCCAGAGAGTGCACTGGCACCACTGGGTATGCAGTGCAGTGAGTCCAGAGAGTGCACTGGCACCACTGGGGATGGTCATTAGTGAGTCCTGAGAGTAAACTGACACCAATGGGGATGCAGTGCAGTGAGTCCAGAGAGTGCACTGGCACCGCTGGGGATGCAGTGCAGTGAGTCCAGAGAGTACCCTGGCACCAGTGGGGATTCAGTGCAGTGAGTCCAGAGAGTGCACTGGCACCACTGGGGATGCAGTGCCGTGAGTCCAGAGAGTGCACTAGCACCACTGGGGATGCAGTGCCGTGTGTCCAGAGTGTGCACTGGCACCACTGGGGATGCAATGCAGTGAGTCTAGAGAGTGCATTGGCACCACTGGAGATACAGTGCGTGAGTCCAGAGAGTTCACTGGCACCACTGGGGATGCAGTGCTGTGAGTCCAGAGAGTGCACTGGCACCACCGGGAATTCAGTGCAGTGAGTCCAAAGACTGCACTGGCAGCACTGGGGATGCAGTGCAGTGAGTCCAGAGAGTGCACTGGCACCACTGGTTATGCAGTGCAGTGAGTCCAGAGAGTGCCCTGGCACCACTGGGGATGCAGTGCAGTGAGTTCAGAGAATACACTGGCACCACTGGGGATGCAGTGCCGTGAGTCCAGAGAGTGCACTGGCACCACTGGGGATGCAGTGCATTGAGTGCAGAGAGTGCACTGGCACCACTGGGGATGCAGTGCAGTGAGTCCAGAGAGTGCACTGGCACCACTGGGGATGCAGTGCAGTGATCCAGAGAGTGCACTGGCACCACTGGGGATGCACCCCGGTGAGTCCAGATAGTGCACTGGCACCACTGGGGATGCAGTGCAGTGAGTCCAGAGAGTGCACTGGCACCCCTGGGGATGCAGTGCAGTGACTCCATAGAGTGCACTGGCACCAATGGGGATGCAGTGCAGTGATCCAGAGAGTGCACTGCCACCACTGGGGATGCACCCCGGTGAGTCCAGAGAGTACACTGGCACCACTGGGGATGCACTGCAGTGAGTCCAGAGAGTGCACTGGCACCACTGGGGATGCAGTGCAGTGAGTCCAGAGAGTGCACTGGCACCACTGGGGATGCAGTGCAGTGAGTCCAGAGAGTGCATTGGCACCACTGGGGATGCAGTGCAGTGAGTCCAGAGAGTGCACTGGCACCACTGGGGATGCAGTGCAGTGAGTCCAGAGAGTGCACTGGCACCACTGGGGATGCAGTGCAGTGAGTCCAGAGAGTGCCCTGGCACCACTGGGGATGCAGTGCAGTGAGTTCAGAGAATACACTGGCACCACAGGGGATGCAGTGCCGTGAGTCCAGAGAGTGCACTGGCACCACTGGGGATGCACTGCAATGAGTCCAGAGAGTGCACTGGCACCACTGGGGATGCAGTGCCGTGAGTCCAGAGAGTGCACTGGCACCACCGGGGATGCAGTGCAGTAAGTCCAGAGAGTGCACTGGCACCACTGGGGATGCACTGCAGAGAGTCCAGAGAGTGCACTGGCACCAATGGGGATGCAGTGCCGTCAGTCCAGAGAGTGCACTAGCACCACTGGGGATGCAGTGCAGTGAGTCCAGAGAGTGCACTGGCGCCACTGGGGATGCAGTGCAGTGAGTCCAGAGAGTGCACTGGCACCACGAGTGATGCACTACAGTGAGTCCAGACAGTGCCTTGGCACCACTGGGGATGCAGCGCAGTGAGTCCAGAGAGTGCACTGTCACCACTGGGGATGCACCCCGGTGAGTCCAGAGAGTGCACTGGCACCACTGGTGATGCAGTGCAGTGAGTCCAGAGAGTGCACTGTCACCACTGGGGATGCAGTGCAGTGAGTCCAGAGAGTGCACTGGCACCACTGGGGATGCAGTGCAGTGAGTCCAGAGAGTGCACTGGCACCACTGCGGATGCACTGCAGTGAGTCCAGAGAGTGCACTGGCACCACTGGGGATGCACTGCAGTGAGTCCAGAGAGTGCACTGGCACCACTGGGGATGCAGTGCAGTGAGTCCAGAGAGTGCACTGGCACCACTGGGGATGCACTGCAGTGAGTCCAGAGAGTGCACTGGCACCACTGGAGATGCAGTGCAGTGAGTCCAGAGAGTGCTCTGGCAACACTGGAGATGCAGTGCAGTGACTCCAGAGAGTGCAGTGGCACCGCTGGGGATGCAGTGCAGTGAGTCCAGAGAGGGCACTGGCACCACTGGGGATGCAGTGCCGTGAGTCCAGAGAGTGCACTGGCACCACTGGGGATGCACTGCAGTGAGTTCAGAGAGTGCACTGGCACCACTGGAAATGGAGTGCAGTGAGTCCAGAGAGTGCACTGGCACCACTGGGGATGCAGTGCCGTGAGTCCAGAGAGTGCACTGGCACCAATGGGGATGCAGTGCAGTGAGTCCAGAGAGTGCACTGGCACCACTGGGGATGCAGTGTAGTGAGTCCAGAGAGTGCACTGGCACCAGTGGGGATGCACTGCAGTGACTCCAAAGAGTGCACTGGCACCCCTGGGGATGCCGTGCAGTGACTCCATAGAGTGCACTGGCACCACTGGGGATGCAGTGCAGTGATCCAGAGAGTTCACTGGCACCACTGGGGATGCACCCCGGTTAGCGCAGAGAGTGCACTGGCACCACTGGGGATGCAGTGCAGTGAGTCCAGAGAGTGCACTGGCACCACTGGGGATGGTCATTAGTGAGTCCAGAGAGTGCACTGGCACCAATGGGGATGCAGTGCAGTGAGTCCAGAGAGTGCACTTGCACCCCTGGGGATGCAGTGCAGTGACTCCATCGAGTGCACTGGCACCAATGGGGAAGTAGTGCAGTGATCCAGAGAGTGCACTGGCACCTCTGGGGATGCAGCCCGGTGAGTCCAGAGAGTGCACTGGCACCACTGGGGATGCAATGCAGTGAGTCCAGAGAGTGCACTGGCACCACTGGGGATGCAGTGCAGTGAGTCCAGAGAGTGCACTGGCACCACTGGGGATGCAGTGCCGTGAGTCCAGAGAGTGCACTGGCACCACTGGGGATGCAGTGCAGTGAGTCCAGAGAGTGCATTGGCACCACTGGGGATGCAGTGCAGTGAGTCCAGAGAGTTCACTGGCACCACTGGGGATGCAGTGCTGTGAGTCCAGAGAGTGCACTGGCACCACCGGGAATTCAGTACAGTGAGTCCAAAGAGTGCACTGGCAGCACTGGGGATGCACTGCAGTGAGTCCAGAGAGTGCACTGGCACCAGTGGGGATGCAGTGCAGTGAGTCCAGCGAGTGCCCTGGCACCACTGGGGATGCAGTGCAGTGAGTTCAGAGAATACACTGGCACCACTGGGGATGCACTGCAGTGAGTCCAGAGAGTGCACTGGCACCACTGGGGATGCACTGCAGTGAGTCCAGAGAGTGCACTGGCACCAATGGGGATGCAGTGCCGTGAGTCCAGAGAGTGCACTGGCACCACTGGGGATGCAGTGCAGTGAGTCCAGAGAGTGCACTGGCACCACTGGGGATGCAGTGCCGTGAGTCCAGAGAGTGCACTGGTACCACCGGGGATGCAGTGCAGTAAGTCCAGAGAGTGCACTGGCACCACTGGGGATGCACTGCAGTGAGTCCAGAGAGTGCACTGGCACCAATGGGGATGCAGTGCCGTCAGTCCAGAGAGTGCACTGGCACCACTGGGGATGCAGTGCAGTGAGTCCAGAGAGTGCACTGGCGCCACTGGGGATGCAGTGCAGTGAGTCCAGAGAGTGCACTGGCACCACGAGTGATGCACTACAGTGAGTCCAGAGAGTGCCTTGGCACCACTGGGGATGCAGCGCAGTGAGTCCAGAGAGTGCACTGTCACCACTGGGGATGCAGTGCAGTGAGTCCAGAGAGTGCACTGGCACCACGGGGGATGCACTGCAGTGAGTTCAGAGAGTGCACTGGCACCACTGGAAATGGAGTGCAGTGAGTCCAGAGAGTGCACTGGCACCAGTAGGGATGCAGTGCAGTGAGTCCAGAGAGTGCACTGGCACCAGTGGGGATGCAGTGCAGTGAGTCCAAAGACTGACCTGGCACCACTGGGGATGCAGTGCAGTGAGTCCAGAGAGTGCACTGGCACCCCTGGGGATGCAGTGCAGTGAGTCCAGAGAGTGCACTGGCACCACTGGGGATGCACCCCGGTGAGTCCAGAGAGTGCACTGGCAACACTGGGGATGCAGTGCAGTGATTCCAGAGAGTACCCTGGCACCACTGGGGATGCAGTGCAGTGAGTCCAGAGAGTGCCCTGGCACCACTGGGGTTGCAGTGCCGTGTGTCCAGAGAGTGCACAAGCACCACTGGGGATGCAGTGCCGTGAGTCCAGAGTGTGCACTGCCACCACTGGGGATGCAGTGCAGTGAGTCCAGAGAGTGCACTGGCACCACTGGGGATGCAGTGCTGTGAGTCCAGAGAGTGCACTGGCACCACCGGGAATTCAGTGCAGTGAGTCCAAAGAGTGCACAGGCAGCACTGGGGATGCAGTGCAGTGAGTCCAGAGAGTGCACTGGCACCACTGGGGATGCACTGCAGTGAGTCCAGAGAGTGCACTGGAACCACTGGTGATGCAGTGCAGTGAGTCCAGAGAGTGCCCTGGCACCACTGGGGATGCAGTGCAGTGAGTTCAGAGAATACACTGGCACCACTGGGGATGCAGTGCAGTGAGTCCAGAGAGTGCACTGGCACCACTGGGGATGCAGTGCAGTGAGTCCAGAGAGTGCACTGGCACCACTGGGGATGCAGTGCCGTGAGTCCAGAGAATGCACTGGCTCCACCGGGGATGCAGTGCAGTGAGTCCAGAGAGTGCACTGGCACCACTGGGGATACACTGCAGAGAGTCCAGAGAGTGCACTGGCACCACTGGGGATGCACTGCAGTGAGTCCAGAGAGTGCACTGGCACCACTGGGGATGCACTGCAGTGAGTCCAGAGAGTGCCCTGGCACCACTGGGGATGCAGTGCAGTGAGTCCAGAGAGTACCCTGGCACCACTGGGGATGCAGTGCAGTGAGTCCAGAGAGTTCACTGGCACCACTGGGGATGCAGTGCAGTGAGTCCAGAGAGTGCCCTGGCACCACTGGGGATGCATTGCAGTGAGTCCAGAGAGTATCCTGGCACCAGTGGGGATGCAGTGCAGTGAGTCCAGAGAGTTCACTGGCACCAATGGGGATGCTGTGCCGTCAGTCCAGAGAGTGCACTAGCACCACTGGGAATGCAGTGCCGTGAGTCCACAGTGTGCACTGGCACCACTGGGGATGCAGTGCAGTGAGTCCAGAGAGTGCACTGGCACCACTGGGGATGCAGTGCAGTGAGTCCAGAGAGTGCACTGACACCACTGGGGATGCAGTGCAGTGAGTCCAGAGAGTGCACTGGCACCACGAGTGATGCACTACAGTGAGTCCAGAGAGTGCACTGGCACCACTGGGGATGCAGTGCAGTGAGTCCAGAGAGTGCACTGGCACCACTGGGGATGCAGTGCAGTGAGTCCAGAGAGTCCACTGGCACCACTGGGGATGCAGTGCCGTGAGTCCAGAGAGTGCACTGGCACCACTGGGGATGCAGTGCAGTGAGTCCAGAGAGTGCACTGGCACCACTGGGGATTCACTGCAGTGAGTCCAGAGAGCGCACTTGCAACACTGGAGATGCAGTGCAGTGACTCCAGAGAGTGCAGTGGCACCACTGGGGATGCAGTGCCGTGAGTCCAGAGAGTGCACTGGCACCACTGGGGATGCAGTGCAGTGAGTCCAGAGAGTGCACTGGCACCACTGGGGATGCAGTGCAGTGAGTCCAGAGAGTGCACTGGCACCACTGGGGATGGTCATTAGTGAGTCCAGAGAGTGCATTGGCACCACACTGGATGCAGTGCAGTGAGTCCAGAGAGTGCACTGCCACCAGTCGGGATGGTCATTAGTGAGTCCAGAGAGTGCACTGGCAGCACTGGGGATGCAGTGCAGTGAGTCCAGAGAGTGCACTGGCACCACTGGGGATGCAGTGCAGTGAGTCCAGAGAGTGCACTGGCACCACTGGGGATGCAGTGCAGTGAGTCCAGAGAGTGCACTGGCACCACTGGGGATGCAGTGCAGTGAGTCCAGAGAGTGCACTGGCACCACTGGGGATGCACTACAGTGAGTGCAGAGAGTGCCTTGGCACCACTGGGGATGCAGTGCAGTGAGTCCAGAGAGTGCACTGGCACCACTGGGGATGCAGTGCAGTGAGTCCAGAGAGTGCACTGGCACCACTGTGTATGCAGTGCAGTGAGTCCAGAGAGTGCACTGGCACCACTGGGGATGCAGTGCAGTGAGTCCAGAGAGTGCACTGGCACCACTGGGGATTCACTGCAGTGAGTCCAGAGAGCGCACTTGCAACACTGGAGATGCAGTGCAGTGACTCCAGAGAGTGCAGTGGCACCACTGGGGATGCAGTGCAGTGAGTCCAGAGAGTGCACTGGCACCACTGGGGATGCAGTTCAGTGAGTCCAGAGAGTGCACTGGCAGCACTGCGGATGCACTGCAGTGAGTCCAGAGTGTGCACTGGCACCACCGGGGATGCACTGCAATGAGTCCAGAGAGTGCACTGGCACCACTGGGGATGCAGTGCCGTGAGTCCAGAGAGTGCACTGGCACCACTGGGGATGCAGTGCTGTGAGTCCAGAGAGTGCACTGGCACCACTGATGATGCAGTGCAGTGAGTCCAGAGAGTGCACTGGCACCACTGGGGATGCACTGCAGTGAGTCCAGAGAGTGCACTGGCACCACTGGGGATGCACTGCAGTGAGTCCAGAGAGTGCCTTGGCACCACTGGGGATGCAGCGCAGTGAGTCCAGAGAGTGCACTGTCACCACCGGGGATGCACTGCAATGAGTCCAGAGAGTGCACTGGCACCACTGGGGATGCAGTGCAGTGAGTCCAGAGAGTGCACTGGCACCACTGGGGATGCAGTGCAGTGAGTCCAGAGAGTGCACTGGCACCACTGTGTATGCAGTGCAGTGAGTCCAGAGAGTGCACTGGCACCACTGGGGATGCACTGCAGTGAGTCCAGAGAGTGACCTGGCACCACTGGGGATGCAGTGCAGTGAGTCCAGAGAGTGCACTGGCACCACTGGGGATACACTGCAGAGAGTCCAGAGAGTGCACTGGCACCACTGGGGATGCAGTGTAGTGAGTCCAGAGAGTGCACTGGCAACACTGGGGATGCAGTGCAGTGATTCCAGAGAGTACCCTGGCACCACTGGGGATGCAGTGCAGTGAGTCCAGAGAGTGCACTGGCACCACTGGGGATGCAGTGCCGTGAGTCCAGAGAGTGCACTAGCACCACTGGGGATGCAGTGCCCTGAGTCCAGAGTGTGCGCTGCCACCACTGGGGATGCAGTGCAGTGAGTCCAGAGAGTGCACTGGCACCACTGGGGATGCAGTGCAGTGAGTCCAGAGAGTGCACTGTCACCACTGGGGATGCAGTGCAGTGGGTCCAGAGAGTTCACTGGCACCACTGGGGATGCAGTGCTGTGAGTCCAGAGAGTGCACTGGCACTACCGGGAATTCAGTGCAGTGAGTCCAAAGAGTGCACTGGCACCACTGGGGATGCAGTGCAGTGAGTCCAGAGAGTGCACTGGCAACACTGGGGATGCACTGCAGTGAGTCCAGAGAGTGCACTGGAACCACTGGGGATGCAGTGCAGTGAGTCCAGAGAGTGCCCTGGCACCACTGGGGATGCAGTGCAGTGAGTTCAGAGAATACACTGGCACCACTGGGGATGCAGTGCCGTGAGTCCAGAGAGTGCACTGGCACCACTGGAGATGCACTGCAGTGAGTCCAGAGAGTGCACTGGCACCACTGGGGATGCAGTGCAGTGAGTCCAGAGAGTGCACTGGCACCACTGAGGATGCAGTGCAGTGAGTCCAGAGAGTGCACTGGCACCACGAGTGATGCACTACAGTGAGTCCAGAGAGTGCACTGGCACCACTGGGGATGCAGTGCAGTGAGTCCAGAGAGTGCACTGGCACCACTGGGGATGCAGTGCAGTGAGTCCAGAGAGTGCACTGGCACCACTGGGGCTGCAGTGCCGTGAGTCCAGAGAGTGCACTGGCACCACTGGGGATGCAGTGCAGTGAGTCCAGAGAGTGCACTGGCACCACTGGGGATGCAGTGCAGTGAGTCCAGAGTGTGACCTGGCACCACTGGGGATGCAGTGCAGTGAGTCCAAAGAGTGCACTGGCACCACTGGGGATGAAGTGCAGTGAGTCCAGAGAGTGCACTGGCACCACAGGGGATGCACCCCGGTGAGTCCAGAGAGTGCACTGGCACCACTGGGGATGCACTGCAGTGAGTCTAGAGAGTGCACTGGCACCACTGGGGATGCAGTGCAGTGAGTCCAGAGAGTTCACTGGCACCACTGGGGATGCAGTGCTGTGAGTACAGAGAGTGCACTGGCACCACCGGGAATTCAGTACAGTGAGTCCAAAGAGTTCACTGGCAGCACTGGGGATGCACTGCAGTGAGTCCAGAGAGTGCACTGGCACCACTGGGGATGCAGAGCAGTGAGTCCAGAGAGTGCACTGGCACCACGAGTGATGCACTACAGTGAGTCCAGAGAGTGCCTTGGCACCACTGGGGATGCAGCGCAGTGAGTCCAGAGAGTGCACTGTCACCACTGGGGATGCAGTGCAGTGAGTCCAGAGAGTGCACTGGCACCACTGGGGATGCAGTGCAGTGAGTCCAGAGAGTGCACTGGCACCACTGGGAATGCACTGCAGTGAGTCCAGAGAGTGCACTGGCACCACTGGGGATGCAGTGCAGTGAGTCCAGAGAGTGCACTGGCACCACTAGGGATGCAGTCCAGTGAGTCCAGAGAGTGCACTGGCACCACTGGGGATGCACTGCAGTGAGTCCAGAGAGTGCACTTGCAACACTGGAGATGCAGTGCAGTGAGTCCAGAGAGTGCACTGGCACCACTGGGGATGCACTGCAGTGAGTCCAGAGAGTGCACTTGCAACACTGGAGATGCAGTGCAGTGAGTCCAGAGAGTGCACTGGTACCACTGGGGATGCACTGCAGTTAGTCCAGAGAGTGCACTGGAACCACTGGGGATGCAGTGCAGTGAGTCCAGAGAGTGCACTGGCACCACTAGGGATGAAGTGCAGTGAGTCCAGAGAGTGCACTGGCACCACTGGGGATGAAGTGCAGTGAGTCCAGAGAGTGCACTGGCACCACTGGGGATGAAGTGCAGTGAGTCCAGAGAGTGCCCTGGCACCACTGGGGATGCAGTGCAGTGAGTCCAGAGAGTGCACTGGCACCACTGGGGATGCAGTGCAGTGAGTCCAGAGAGTGCCCTGGCACCACTGGGGATGCAGTGCAGTGAGTCCAGAGAGTGCCCTGGCACCACTGGGGATGAAGTGCAGTGAGTCCAGAGAGTGCACTGGCACCACTGGGGATGCAGTGCCGTGAGTCCAGAGAGTGCACTGGCACCACTGGGGATGCCATGCTAGTGAATCCAGAGAGTGCACTGTCACCACTGGGGATGCAGTGCAGTGAGTCCAGAGAGTGCACTGGCACCACTGGGGATGCAGTGCAGTGAGTCCAGAGAGTGCACTGGCACCACTGGGGATGCAGTGCAGTGAGTCCAGAGAGTGCACTGGCACCACTAAGGATGCAGTGCAGTGAGTCCAGAGAGTGCACTGGCACTACTGGGGATGCACTGCAGTGACTCCAAAGAGTGCACTGGCACCCCTGGGGATGCAGTGCAGTGAGTCCAGAGAGTGCACTGGCACCACTGGGGATGCAGTGCAGTGATCCAGAGAGTGCACTGGCACCACTGGGGATGCAGTGCAGTGAGTCCAGAGAGTGCACTGGCACCACTGGGGATGCAGTGCAGTGAGTCCAGAGAGTGCACTGGCACCACTGGGGATGGTCATTAGTGAGTCCAGAGAGTGCACTGGCACCAATGGGGATGCAGCGCAGTGAGTCCAGAGAGTGCACTGGCACCCCTGGGGATGCAGTGCAGTGAGTCCAGAGAGTGCACTGGCACCAATGGGGATGCAGTGCAGTGATCCAGAGAGTGCACTGGCACCTCTGGGAATGCAGCCCGGTGAGTCCAGAGAGTGCACTGGCACCACTGGGGATGCACTGCAGTGAGTCCAGAGAGTGCACTGGCACCACTGGGGATGGTCATTAGTGAGTCCAGAGAGTGCACTGGCACCACTGGGGATGCAGTGCAGTGAGTCCAGAGAGTGCACTGGCACCACTGGGGATGCAGTGCAGTGATTCCAGAGAGTGCACTGGCACCACTGGGGATGCAGTGCAGTGAGTCCAGAGAGTGCACTGGCACCACTGGGGATGCAGTGCAGTGAGTCCAGAGAGTGCCCTGGCACCACTGGGGATGCAGTGCACTGAGTTCAGAGAATACACTGGCACCACTGGGAATGCAGTGCCGTGAGTCCAGAGAGTGCACTGGCACCAATGGGGATGCAGTGCCGTCAGTCCAGAGAGTGCACTAGCACCACTGGGGATGCAGTGCAGTGAGTCCAGAGAGTGCACTGGCGCCACTGGGGATGCAGTGCAGTGAGTCCAGAGAGTGCACTGGCACCACGAGTGATGCACTACTGTGAGTCCAGAGAGTGCCTTGGCACCACTGGGGATGCAGCGCAGTGAGTCCAGAGAGTGCACTGTCACCACTGGGGATGCAGTGCAGTGAGTCCAGAGAGCGCACTTGCAACACTGGAGATGCAGTGCAGTGAGTCCAGAGAGTGCTCTGGCAACACTGGAGATGCAGTGCAGTGACTCCAGAGAGTGCAGTGGCACCACTGGGGATGCAGTGCAGTGAGTCCAGAGAGGGCACTGGCACCACTGGGGATGCAGTGCAGTGAGTCCAGAGAGTGCACTGGCACCACTGGGGATGCACTGCAGTGAGTCCAGAGTGTGCACTGGCACCACCGTGGATGCAGTGCAATGAGTCCAGAGAGTGCACTGGCACCACTGGGGATGCAGTGCCGTGAGTCCAGAGAGTGCGCTGGCACCACTGGGGATGCAGTGCAGTGAGTCCAGAGAGTGCACTGGCACCACTGTGTATGCAGTGCAGTGAGTCCAGAGAGTGCACTGGCACCACTGGGGATGCACTGCAGTGAGTCCAGAGAGTGCCTTGGCACCACTCGTGATGCAGCGCAGTGAGTCCAGAGAGTGCACTGTCACCACCGGGGATGCACTGCAATGAGTCCAGAGAGTGCACTGGCACCACTGGGGATGCAGTGCAGTGAGTCCAGAGAGTGCACTGGCACCACTGGGGATGCACTGCAGTGAGTCCAGAGAGTGACCTGGCACCACTGGGGATGCAGTGCAGTGAGTCCAGAGAGTTCACTGGCACCACTGGGGATGCAGTGCTGTGAGTCCAGAGAGTGCACTGGCACCACTGGGGATGCAGTGCAGTGAGTCCAGAGAGTGCATTGGCACCACTGGGGATGCAGTGCAGTGAGTCCAGAGAGTTCACTGGCACCACTGGGGATGCAGTGCTGTGAGTCCAGAGAGTGCACTGGCACCACCGGGAATTCAGTACAGTGAGTCCAAAGAGTGCACTGGCAGCACTGGGGATGCACTGCAGTGAGTCCAGAGAGTGCACTGGCACCACTGGGGATGCAGTGCAGTGAGTCCAGAGAGTGCACTGGCACCACTGGGGATGCAGTGCCGTGAGTACAGAGAGTGCACTAGCACCACTGGGGATGCAGTGCCGTGAGTCCAGAGTGTGCACTGCCACCACTGGGGATGCAGTGCAGTGAGTCCAGAGAGTGCACTGTCACCACTGGGGATGCACTGCAGTGAGTCCAGAGAGTGCACTGGCACCACTGGGGATGCAGTGCCGTGAGTCCAGAGAGTGCACTGGCTCTACCGGGGATGCAGTGCAGTGAGTCCAGAGAGTGCACTGGCACCACTGGGGATACACTGCAGAGAGTCCAGAGAGTGCACTGGCACCACTGGGGATGCACTGCAGTGAGTCCAGAGAGTGCACTGGCACCACTGGGGATGCAGTGCAGTGAGTCCAGAGAGTGCCCTGGCACCACTGGGGATGCAGTGCAGTGAGTCCAGAGAGTACCCTGGCACCAGTGGGGATGCAGTGCAGTGAGTCCAGAGAGTTCACTGGCACCACCGGGGATGCAGTGCAGTGAGTCCAGAGAGTGCCCTGGCACCACTGGGGATGCAGTGCAGTGAGTCCAGAGAGTATCCTGGCACCACTGGGGATGCAGTGCAGTGAGTCCAGAGAGTTCACTGGCACCAATGGGGATGCAGTGCCGTCAGTCCAGAGAGTGCACTAGCACCACTGGGGATGCAGTGCCGTGAGTCCACAGTGTGCACTGGCACCACAGGGGATGCAGTGCAGTGAGTCCAGAGAGTGCACTGGCACCACTGCGGATGCAGTGCAGTGAGTCCACAGAGTGCACTGGCACCACGAGTGATGCACTACAGTGAGTCCAGAGAGTGCACTGGCACCACTGGGGATGCAGTGCAGTGAGTCCAGAGAGTGCACTGGCACCACTGGGGATGCAGTGCCGTGAGTCCAGAGAGTGCACTGGCACCACTGGGTATGCAGTGCCGTGAGTCCAGAGAGTGCACTGGCACCACTGGGGATGCAGTGCAGTGAGTCCAGAGAGTCCACTGGCACCACTGGGGATGCAGTGCCGTGAGTCCAGAGAGTGCACTGGCACCACTGGGGATGCAGTGCAGTGAGTCCAGAGTGTGACCTGGCACCACTGGGGATGCAGTGCAGTGAGTCCAGAGAGTGCACTGGCACCACTGGGGATGAAGTGCAGTGAGTCCAGAGAGTGCACTAGCACCACTGGGGATGGTCATTAGTGAGTCCAGAGAGTGCACTGGCACCACTGGGGATGCAGTGCAGTGAGTCCAGAGAGTGCACTGGCACCACACTGGATGCAGTGCAGTGAGTCCAGAGAGTGCACTGCCACCAGTCGGGATGGTCATTAGTGAGTCCAGAGAGTGCACTGTCACCACTGGGGATGCAGTGCAGTGAGTCCAGAGAGTGCACTGGCACCACTGGGGATGCAGTGCAGTGATTCCAGAGAGTGCACTGGCACCACGAGTGATGCACTACAGTGAGTCCAGAGAGTGCCTTGGCACCACTGGGGATGCAGCGCAGTGAGTCCAGAGAGTGCACTGTCACCAATGGGGATGCAGTGCAGTGAGTCCAGAGAGTGCACTGGCACCACTGGGGATGCAGTGCAGTGAGTCCAGAGAGTGCACTGGCACCACTGGGGATGCAGTGCAGTGAGTCCAGAGAGTGCACTGGCACCACTGGTGATGCAGTCCAGTGAGTCCAGAGAGTGCACTGGCACCACTGGGGATTCACTGCAGTGAGTCCAGAGAGCGCACTTGCAACACTGGAGATGCAGTGCAGTGACTCCAGAGAGTGCAGTGGCACCACTGGGGATGCAGTGCAGTGAGTCCAGAGAGTGCACTGGCACCACTGGGGATGCAGTGCAGTGAGTCCAGAGAGTGCACTGGCACCACTGGGGATGCACTGCAGTGAGTCCAGAGAGTGCACTGGCACCACTGGGGATGCACTGCAGTGAGTCCAGAGAGTGCCTTGGCACCACTGGGGATGCAGTGCCGTGAGTCCAGAGAGTGCACTGGCACCACTGGGAATGCAGTGCAGTGAGTCCAGAGAGTGCACTGGCACCACTGTGTATGCAGTGCAGTGAGTCCAGAGAGTGCACTGACACCACTGGGGTTGCAGTTCAGTGAGTTCAGAGAGTGACCTGGCACCACTGGGGATGCAGTGCAGTGAGTCCAGAGAGTGCACTGGCACCACTGGGGATGCAGTGCAGTGAGTCCAGAGAGTGCACTGGCACCACTGGGGATGCAGTGCAGTGAGTCCAGAGAGTGCACTGGCAACACTGGGGATGCAGTGCAGTGATTCCAGAGAGTACCCTGGCACCACCTGGGATGCAGTGCAGTGAGTCCAGAGAGTGCACTGGCACCGCTGGGGATGCAGTGCCGTGAGTCCAGAGAGTGCACTAGCACCACTGGGGATGCAGTGCCGTGAGTCCAGAGTGTGCACTGCCACCACTGGGGATGCAGTGCAGTGAGTCCAGAGAGTGCACTGGCACCACTGGGGATGCAGTGCAGTGAGTCCAGAGAGTGCACTGGCACCACTGGGGATGCAGTGCAGTGGGTCCAGAGAGTTCACTGGCACCACTGGGGATGCAGTGCTGTGAGTCCAGAGAGTGCACTGGCACTACCGGGAATTCAGTGCAGTGAGTCCAAAGAGTGCACTGGCAGCACTGGGAATGCAGTGCAGTGAGTCCAGAGAGTGCACTGGCACCACTGGGGATGCACTGCAGTGAGTCCAGAGAGTGCACTGGCTCTACCGGGGATGCAGTGCAGTGAGTCCAGAGTGTGCACTGGCACCACTGGGGATACACTGCAGAGAGTCCAGAGAGTGCACTGGCACCACTGGGGATGAAGTGCAGTGAGTCCAGAGAGTGCACTGGCACCACTGGGGATGCACCCCGGTGAGTCCAGAGAGTGCACTGGCACCACTGGGGATGCAGTGCAGTGAGTCCAGAGAGTGCACTGGCACCACTGGGGATGCCGTGCTAGTGAATCCAGAGAGTGCACTGTCACCACTGGGGATGCAGTGCAGTGAGTCCAGAGAGTGCACTGGCACCACTGGGGATGCAGTGCAGTGAGTCCAGAGAGTGCACTGGCACCACTAAGGATGCAGTGCAATGAGTCCAGAGAGTGCACTGGCACTACTGGGGATGCACTGCAGTGACTCCAAAGAGTGCACTGGCACCCCTGGGGATGCAGTGCAGTGAGTCCAGAGAGTGCACTGGCACCACTAAGGATGCAGTGCAGTGAGTCCAGAGAGTGCACTGGCACTACTGGGGATGCACTGCAGTGACTCCAAAGAGTGCACTGGCACCCCTGGGGATGCAGTGCAGTGAGTCCAGAGAGTGCACTGGCACCACTGGGGATGCAGTGCAGTGATCCAGAGAGTGCACTGGCACCACTGGGGATGCACCCCGGTTAGTGCAGAGAGTGCACTGGCACCACTGGGGATGCAGTGCAGTGAGTCCAGAGAGTGCACTGGCACTAGTCGGGATGGTCATTAGTGAGTCCAGAGAGTGCACTGGCACCACTGGGGATGCAGTGCAGTGAGTCCAGAGAGTGCACTGGCACCCCTGGGGATGCAGTGCAGTGAGTCCAGAGAGTGCACTGGCACCACTGGGGATGCAGTGCCGTGAGTCCAGAGAGTGCACTGGCACCACTGGGGATGCAGTGCAGTGAGTCCAGAGAGTGCACTGGCACCACTGGGGATGCAGTGCAGTGAGTCCAGAGTGTGACCTGGCACCACTGGGGATGCAGTGCAGTGAGTCCAGAGAGTGCACTGGCACCACTGGGGATGAAGTGCAGTGGCTCCAGAGAGTGCACTGGCACCACTGGGGATGGTCATTAGTGAGTCCAGAGAGTGCACTGGCACCACTGGGGATGCAGTGCAGTGAGTCCAGAGAGTGCACTGGCACCACACTGGATGCAGTGCAGTGAGTCCAGAGAGTGCACTGCCACCAGTCGGGATGGTCATTAGTGAGTCCAGAGAGTGCACTGTCACCACTGGGGATGCAGTGCAGTGAGTCCAGAGAGTGCACTGGCACCACTGGGGATGCAGTGCAGTGATTCTAGAGAGTGCACTGGCACCACGAGTGATGCACTACAGTGAGTCCAGAGAGTGACCTGGCACCACTGGGGATGCAGCGCAGTGAGTCCAGAGAGTGCACTGTCACCAATGGGGATGCAGTGCAGTGAGTCCAGAGAGTGCACTGGCACCACTGGGGATGCAGTGCAGTGAGTCCAGAGAGTGCACTGGCACTACTGGGGATGCAGTGCAGTGAGTCCAGAGAGTGCACTGGCACCACTGGGGATGCAGTGCAGTGAGTCCAGAGAGTGCACTGGCACCACTGGGGATGCACTGCAGTGAGTCCAGAGTGTGCACTGGCACCACCGGGGATGCACTGCAATGAGTCCAGCGAGTGCACTGGCACCACTGGGGATGCAGTGCCGTGAGTCCAGAGAGTGCACTGGCACCACTGGGGATGCAGTGCAGTGAGTCCAGAGAGTGCACTGGCACCACTGGGGATGCAGTGCAGTGAGTCCAGAGAGTGCACTGGCACCACTGGGGATGCACTGCAGTGAGTCCAGAGAGTGCACTGGCACCACTGGGATGCACTGCAGTGAGTCCAGAGAGTGCCTTGGCACCACTGGGGATGCAGTGCAGTGAGTCCAGAGAGTGCACTGGCACCACTGGGAATGCAGTGCAGTGAGTCCAGAGAGTGCACTGGCACCACTGTGTATGCAGTGCAGTGAGTCCAGAGAGTGCACTGACACCACTGGGGATGCACTGCAGTGAGTCCAGAGAGTGACCTGGCACCACTGGGGATGCAGTGCAGTGAGTCCAGAGAGTGCACTGGCACCACTGGGGATGCAGTGCAGTGAGTCCAGAGAGTGCACTGGCACCACTGGGGATGCAGTGCAGTGAGTCCAGAGAGTGCACTGGCAACACTGGGGATGCAGTGCAGTGATTCCAGAGAGTACCCTGGCACCACTGGGGATGCAGTGCAGTGAGTCCAGAGAGTGCACTGGCACCACTGGGGATGCAGTGCCGTGAGTCCAGAGAGTGCACTAGCACCACTGGGGATGCAGTGCCGTGAGTCCAGAGTGTGCACTGCCACCACTGGGGATGCAGTGCAGTGAGTCCAGAGAGTGCACTGGCACCACTGGGGATGCAGTGCAGTGAGTCCAGAGAGTGCACTGGCACCACTGGGGATGCAGTGCAGTGGGTCCAGAGAGTTCACTGGCACCACTGGGGATGCAGTGCTGTGAGTCCAGAGAGTGCACTGGCAGCACTGGGGATGCAGTGCAGTGAGTCCAGAGAGTGCACTGGCACCACTGGGGATGCACTGCAGTGAGTCCAGAGAGTGCACTGGCTCTACCGGGGATGCAGTGCAGTGAGTCCAGAGAGTGCACTGGCACCACTGGGGATGCAGTGCAGTGATCCAGAGAGTGCACTGGCACCACTGGGGATGCACTGCAGTGAGTCCAGAGAGTGCACTGGCACCACTGGGGATGCAGTGCAGTGAGTCCAGAGAGTGCCCTGGCACCACTGGGGATGCAGTGCAGTGAGTCCAGAGAGTACCCTGGCACCAGTGGGGATGCAGTTCAGTGAGTCCAGAGAGTTCACTGGCACCACCGGGGATGCAGTGCAGTGAGTCCAGAGAGTGCCCTGGCACCACTGGGGATGCAGTGCAGTGAGTCCAGAGAGTATCCTGGCACCACTGGGGATGCAGTGCAGTGAGTCCAGAGAGTTCACTGGCACCAATGGGGATGCAGTGCCGTCAGTCCAGAGAGTGCACTAGCACCACTGGGGATGCAGTGCCGTGAGTCCACAGTGTGCACTGGCACCACAGGGGATGCAGTGCAGTGAGTCCAGAGAGTGCACTGGCACCACTGGGGATGCACTGCAGTGAGTCCAGAGAGTGCACTGGCACCACTGGGGATGCAGTGCAGTGAGTCCAGAGAGTGCACTGGCACCACGAGTGATGCACTACAGTGAGTCCAGAGAGTGCACTGGCACCACTGGGGATGCAGTGCAGTGAGTCCAGAGAGTGCACTGGCACCACTGGGGATGCAGTGCAGTGAGTCCAGAGAGTCCACTGGCACCACTGGGGATGCAGTGCCGTGAGTCCAGAGAGTGCACTGGCACCACTGCGGATGCAGTGCAGTGAGTCCAGAGAGTCCACTGGCACCACTGGGGATGCAGTGCCGTGAGTCCAGAGAGTGCACTGGCACCACTGGGGATGCAGTGCAGTGAGTCCAGAGAGTGCACTGGCACCACTGGGGATGCAGTGCAGTAGGTCCAGAGTGTGACCTGGCACCACTGGGGATGCAGTGCAGTGAGTCCAGAGAGTGCACTGGCACCACTGGGGATGAAGTGCAGTGACTCCAGAGAGTGCACTGGCACCACTGGGGATGGTCATTAGTGAGTCCAGAGAGTGCACTGGCACCACTGGGGATGGTCATTAGTGAGTCCAGAGAGTGCACTGGCACCACACTGGATGCAGTGCAGTGAGTCCAGAGAGTGCACTGCCACCAGTCGGGATGGTCATTAGTGAGTCCAGAGAGTGCACTGGCAGCACTGGGGATGCAGTGCAGTGAGTCCAGAGAGTGCACTGGCACCACTGGGGATGCAGTGCAGTGATTCCAGAGAGTGCACTGGCACCACGAGTGATGCACTACAGTGAGTCCAGAGAGTGCCTTGGCACCACTGGGGATGCAGCGCAGTGAGTCCAGAGAGTGCAGTGTCACCAATGGGGATGCAGTGCAGTGAGTCCAGAGAGTGCACTGGCACCACTGGGGATGCAGTGCAGTGAGTCCAGAGAGTGCACTGGCACCACTGGGGATGCAGTGCAGTGAGTCCAGAGAGTGCACTGGCACCACTGTGTATGCAGTGCAGTGAGTCCAGAGAGTGCACTGGCACCACTGGTGATGCAGTCCAGTGAGTCCAGAGAGTGCACTGGCACCACTGGGAATTCACTGCAGTGAGTCCAGAGTGCGCACTTGCAACACTGGAGATGCAGTGCAGTGACTCCAGAGAGTGCAGTGGTACCACTGGGGATGCAGTGCAGTGAGTCCAGAGAGGGCACTGGCACCACTGGGGATGCAGTGCAGTGAGTCCAGAGAGTGCACTGGCACCACTGGGGATGCACTGCAGTGAGTCCAGAGTGTGCACTGGCACCACTGGGGATGCACTGCAATGAGTCCAGAGAGTGCACTGGCACCACTGGGGATGCAGTGCCGTGAGTCCAGAGAGTGCACTGGCACCACTGGGGATGCAGTGCAGTGAGTCCAGAGAGTGCACTGGCACCACTGGGGATGCAGTGCAGTGAGTCCAGAGAGTGCACTGGCACCACTGGGGATGCACTGCAGTGAGTCCAGAGAGCGCACTGGCACCACTGGGCATGCACTGCTGTGAGTCCAGAGAGTGCCTTGGCACCACTGGGGATGCAGTGCAGTGAGTCCAGAGAGTGCACTGGCACCACTGGGAATGCAGTGCAGTGAGTCCAGAGAGTGCACTGGCACCACTGTGTATGCAGTGCAGTGAGTCCAGAGAGTGCACTGACACCACTGGGGATGCACTGCAGTGAGTCCAGAGAGTGCACTGGCACCACTGGGGATGCAGTGCAGTGAGTCCAGAGAGTGCACTGGCACCACTGGGGATGCAGTGCAGTGAGTCCAGAGAGTGCACTGGCACCACTGGGGATGCATTGCAGTGAGTCCAGAGAGTGCCTTGGCACAACTGGGGATGCAGTGCAGTGAGTCCAGAGAGTGCACTGGCACCACTGGGAATGCAGTGCAGTGAGTCCAGAGAGTGCACTGGCACCACTGTGTATGCAGTGCAGTGAGTCCAGAGAGTGCACTCACACCAGTGGGGATGCACTGCAGTGAGTCCAGAGAGTGACCTGGCACCACTGGGGATGCAGTGCCGTCAGTCCAGAGAGTGCACTAGCACCACTGGGGATGCAGTGCCGTGAGTCCACAGTGTGCACTGGCACCACAGGGGATGCAGTGCAGTGAGTCCAGAGAGTGCACTGGCACCACTGCGGATGCAGTGCAGTGAGTCCAGAGAGTGCACTGGCACCACTGGGGATGCAGTGCAGTGAGTCCAGAGAGTGCACTGGCACCACGAGTGATGCACTACAGTGAGTCCAGAGAGTGCCCCGGCACCACTGGGGATGCAGTGCAGTGAGTCCAGAGAGTGCACTGGCACCACTGGGGATGCAGTGCAGTGAGTCCAGAGAGTCCACTGGCACCACTGGGGATGCAGTGCCGTGAGTCCAGAGAGTGCACTGGCACCACTGGGGATGCAGTGCCGTGAGTCCAGAGAGTGCACTGGCACCACTGGGGATGCAGTGCAGTGAGTCCAGAGAGTGCACTGGCACCACTGTGTATGCAGTGCAGTGAGTCCAGAGAGTGCACTGGCACCACTGGGGATGCACTGCAGTGAGTCCAGAGAGTGCCTTGGCACCACTCGTGATGCAGCGCAGTGAGTCCAGAGAGTGCACTGTCACCACCGGGGATGCACTGCAATGAGTCCAGAGAGTGCACTGGCACCACTGGGGATGCAGTGCAGTGAGTCCAGAGAGTGCACTGGCACCACTGGGGATGCACTGCAGTGAGTCCAGAGAGTGACCTGGCACCACTGGGGATGCAGTGCAGTGAGTCCAGAGAGTGCACTGGCACCACTGGGGATGAAGTGCAGTGAGTCCAGAGAGTGCACTGGCACCACTGGGGATGCAGTGCAGTGAGTCCAGAGAGTGCACAGGCAACACTGGGGATGCAGTGCAGTGAGTCCAGAGAGTACCCTGGCACCACTGGGGATGCAGTGCAGTGAGTCCAGAGAGTGCACTGGCACCACTGGGGATGCAGTGCCGTGAGTCCAGAGAGTGCACTGGCACCACTGGGGATGCAGTGCCGTGAGTCCAGAGTGTGCACTGCCACCACTGGGGATGCAGTGCAGTGAGTCCAGAGAGTGCACTGGCACCACTGGGGATGCAGTGCAGTGAGTCCAGAGAGTGCACTGGCACCAGTGGGGATGCAGTGCAGTGGGTCCAGAGAGTTCACTGGCACCACTGGGGATGCAGTGCTGTGAGTCCAGAGAGTGCACTGGCACTACCGGGAATTCAGTGCAGTGAGTCCAAAGAGTGCACTGGCAGCACTGGGGATGCAGTGCAGTGAGTCCAGAGAGTGCACTGGCAACACTGGGGATGCAGTGCAGTGAGTCCAGAGAGTGCCCTGGCACCACTGGAGATGCAGTGCAGTGAGTTCAGAGAATACACTGGCACCACTGGGCATGCAGTGCCGTGAGTCCAGAGAGTGCACTGGCACCAGTGGGGATGCAGTGCAGTGAGTCCAGAGAGTGCACTGGCACCACTGGGGATACACTGCAGAGAGTCCTGAGAGTGCACTGGCACCACTGGAGATGCACTGCAGTGAGTCCAGAGAGTGCACTGGCATCACTGGGGATGCAGTGCAGTGAGTCCAGAGAGTGCCCTGGCACCACTGGGGAAGAAGTGCAGTGAGTCCAGAGAGTGCCCTGGCACCACTGGGGATGCAGTGCAGGGAGTCCAGAGAGTGCCCTGGCACCACTGGGGATGCAGTGCAGTGAGTCCAGAGAGTGCACTGGCACCACTGGGGATGCAGTGCAGTGAGTCCAGAGAGTGCCCTGGCACCACTGGGGATGCAGTGCAGTGAGTCCAGAGAATATCCTGGCACCAGTGGGGATGCAGTGCAGTGAGTCCAGAGAGTTCACTGGCACCAATGGGGATGCAGTGCCGTCAGTCCAGAGAGTGCACTAGCACCACTGGGGATGCAGTGCCGTGAGTCCACAGTGTGCACTGGCACCACAGGGGATGCAGTGCAGTGAGTGCAGAGAGTGCACTGGCACCACGAGTGATGCACTACAGTGAGTCCAGAGAGTGCAATGGCACCACTGGGGATGCAGTGCAGTGAGTCCAGAGAGTGCACTGGCACCACTGGGGATGCACTGCAGTGAGTCCAGAGAGTGCAGTGGCACCACTGGGGATGCAGTTCATTGAGTTCAGAGAGTGCACTGGCACCACTGGGGATGCAGCGCAGTGAGTCCAGAGAGTGCACTGGCACCACTGGGGATGCAGTGCAGTGAGTCCAGAGAGTGCACTGGCACCACTGGGGATGCAGTGCAGTGAGTCCAGAGTGTGACCTGGCACCACTGGGGATGCAGTGCAGTGAGTCCAGAGAGTGCACTGGCACCACTGGGGATGAAGTGCAGTGAGTCCAGAGAGTGCACTGGCACCACTGGGGATGCACTCCGGTGAGTCCAGAGAGTGCACTGGCACCACTGGGGATGCAGTGCAGTGAGTCCAGAGAGTGCATTGGCACCACTGGGGATGCAGTGCAGTGAGTCCAGAGAGTTCACTGGCACCACTGGGGATGCAGTGCTGTGAGTCCAGAGAGTGCACTGGCACCACCGGGAATTCAGTACAGTGAGTCCAAAGAGTGCACTGGCAGCACTGGGGATGCACTGCAGTGAGTCCAGAGAGTGCACTGGCACCACTGGGGATGCAGTGCAGTGAGTCCAGAGAGTGCACTGGCACCACTGGGGATGCAGTGCCGTGAGTCCAGAGAGTGCACTAGCACCACTGGGGATGCAGTGCCGTGAGTCCAGAGTGTGCACTGCCACCACTGGGGATGCAGTGCAGTGAGTCCAGAGAGTGCACTGGCACCACTGGGGATGCAGTGCCGTGAGTCCAGAGAGTGCACTGGCTCTACCGGGGATGCAGTGCAGTGAGTCCAGAGAGTGCACTGGCACCACTGGGGATACACTGCAGAGAGTCCAGAGAGTGCACTGGCACCACTGGGGATGCACTGCAGTGAGTCCAGAGAGTGCACTGGCACCACTGGGGATGCAGTGCAGTGAGTCCAGAGAGTGCCCTGGCACCACTGGGGATGCAGTGCAGTGAGTCCAGAGAGTACCCTGGCACTAGTGGGGATGCAGTGCAGTGAGTCCAGAGAGTTCACTGGCACCACCGGGGATGCAGTGCAGTGAGTCCAGAGAGTGCCCTGGCACCACTGGGGATGCAGTGCAGTGAGTCCAGAGGGTTCACTGGCACCAATGGGGATGCAGTGCCGTCAGTCCAGAGAGTGCACTAGCACCACTGGGGATGCAGTGCCGTGAGTCCACAGTGTGCACTGGCACCACAGGGGATGCAGTGCAGTGAGTCCAGAGAGTGCACTGGCACCACTGGGGATGCAGTGCAGTGAGTCCAGAGAGTGCACTGGCACCACTGGGGATGCAGTGCAGTGAGTCCAGAGAGTGCACTGGAACCACGAGTGATGCACTACAGTGAGTCCAGAGAGTGCACTGGCACCACTGGGGATGCAGTGCAGTGAGTCCAGAGAGTGCACTGGCACCACTGGGGATGCAGTGCAGTGAGTCCAGAGAGTGCACTGGCACCACTGGGGATGCAGTGCCGTGAGTCCAGAGAGTGCACTGGCACCACTGGGGATGCAGAGCAGTGAGTCCAGAGAGTCCACTGGCACCACTGGGGATGCAGTGCCGTGAGTCCAGAGAGTGCACTGGCACCACTGGGGATGCAGTGCAGTGAGTCCAGAGAGTGCACTGGCACCACTGGGGATGCAGTGCAGTGAGTCCAGAGTGTGACCTGGCACCACTGGGGATGCAGTGCAGTGAGTCCAGAGAGTGCACTGGCACCACTGGGGATGAAGTGCAGTGACTCCAGAGAGTGCACTGGCACCACTGGGGATGGTCATTAGTGAGTCCAGAGAGTGCACTGGCACCACTGGGGATGCAGTGCAGTGAGTCCAGAGAGTGCACTGGCACCACACTGGATGCAGTGCAGTGAGTCCAGAGAGTGCACTGCCACCAGTCGGGATGGTCATTAGTGAGTCCAGAGAGTGCACTGTCACCACTGGGGATGCAGTGCAGTGAGTCCAGAGAGTGCACTGGCACCACTGGGGATGCAGTGCAGTGATTCCAGAGAGTGCACTGGCACCACGAGTGATGCACTACAGTGAGTCCAGAGAGTGACCTGGCACCACTGGGGATGCAGCGCAGTGAGTCCAGAGAGTGCACTGTCACCAATGGGGATGCAGTGCAGTGAGTCCAGAGAGTGCACTGGCACCACTGGGGATGCAGTGCAGTGAGTCCAGAGAGTGCACTGGCACTACTGGGGATGCAGTGCAGTGAGTCCAGAGAGTGCACTGGCACCACTGGGGATGCAGTGCAGTGAGTCCAGAGAGTGCACTGGCACCACTGGGGATGCACTGCAGTGAGTCCAGAGTGTGCACTGGCACCACCGGGGATGCACTGCAATGAGTCCAGCGAGTGCACTGGCACCACTGGGGATGCAGTGCCGTGAGTCCAGAGAGTGCACTGGCACCACTGGGGATGCAGTGCAGTGAGTCCAGAGAGTGCACTGGCACCACTGGGGATGCAGTGCAGTGAGTCCAGAGAGTGCACTGGCACCACTGGGGATGCACTGCAGTGAGTCCAGAGAGTGCACTGGCACCACTGGGATGCACTGCAGTGAGTCCAGAGAGTGCCTTGGCACCACTGGGGATGCAGTGCAGTGAGTCCAGAGAGTGCACTGGCACCACTGGGAATGCAGTGCAGTGAGTCCAGAGAGTGCACTGGCACCACTGTGTATGCAGTGCAGTGAGTCCAGAGAGTGCACTGACACCACTGGGGATGCACTGCAGTGAGTCCAGAGAGTGACCTGGCACCACTGGGGATGCAGTGCAGTGAGTCCAGAGAGTGCACTGGCACCACTGGGGATGCAGTGCAGTGAGTCCAGAGAGTGCACTGGCACCACTGGGGATGCAGTGCCGTGAGTCCAGAGAGTGCACTGGCACCACTGGGGATGCAGAGCAGTGAGTCCAGAGAGTCCACTGGCACCACTGGGGATGCAGTGCCGTGAGTCCAGAGAGTGCACTGGCACCACTGGGGATGCAGTGCAGTGAGTCCAGAGAGTGCACTGGCACCACTGGGGATGCAGTGCAGTGAGTCCAGAGTGTGACCTGGCACCACTGGGGATGCAGTGCAGTGAGTCCAGAGAGTGCACTGGCACCACTGGGGATGAAGTGCAGTGACTCCAGAGAGTGCACTGGCACCACTGGGGATGGTCATTAGTGAGTCCAGAGAGTGCACTGGCACCACTGGGGATGCAGTGCAGTGAGTCCAGAGAGTGCACTGGCACCACACTGGATGCAGTGCAGTGAGTCCAGAGAGTGCACTGCCACCAGTCGGGATGGTCATTAGTGAGTCCAGAGAGTGCACTGGCACCACTGGGGATGCAGTGCAGTGAGTCCAGAGAGTGCACTGGCACCACTGGGGATGCAGTGCAGTGAGTCCAGAGAGTGCACTGGCACCACTGGGGATGCACTGCAGTGAGTCCAGAGAGTGCACTGGCACCACTGGGATGCACTGCAGTGAGTCCAGAGAGTGCCTTGGCACCACTGGGGATGCAGTGCAGTGAGTCCAGAGAGTGCACTGGCACCACTGGGAATGCAGTGCAGTGAGTCCAGAGAGTGCACTGGCACCACTGTGTATGCAGTGCAGTGAGTCCAGAGAGTGCACTGACACCACTGGGGATGCACTGCAGTGAGTCCAGAGAGTGACCTGGCACCACTGGGGATGCAGTGCAGTGAGTCCAGAGAGTGCACTGGCACCACTGGGGATGCAGTGCAGTGAGTCCAGAGAGTGCACTGGCACCACTGGGGATGCAGTGCAGTGAGTCCAGAGAGTGCACTGGCAACACTGGGGATGCAGTGCAGTGATTCCAGAGAGTACCCTGGCACCACTGGGGATGCAGTGCAGTGAGTCCAGAGAGTGCACTGGCACCACTGGGGATGCAGTGCCGTGAGTCCAGAGAGTGCACTAGCACCACTGGGGATGCAGTGCCGTGAGTCCAGAGTGTGCACTGCCACCACTGGGGATGCAGTGCAGTGAGTCCAGAGAGTGCACTGGCACCACTGGGGATGCAGTGCAGTGAGTCCAGAGAGTGCACTGGCACCACTGGGGATGCAGTGCAGTGGGTCCAGAGAGTTCACTGGCACCACTGGGGATGCAGTGCTGTGAGTCCAGAGAGTGCACTGGCAGCACTGGGGATGCAGTGCAGTGAGTCCAGAGAGTGCACTGGCACCACTGGGGATGCACTGCAGTGAGTCCAGAGAGTGCACTGGCTCTACCGGGGATGCAGTGCAGTGAGTCCAGAGAGTGCACTGGCACCACTGGGGATGCAGTGCAGTGATCCAGAGAGTGCACTGGCACCACTGGGGATGCACTGCAGTGAGTCCAGAGAGTGCACTGGCACCACTGGGGATGCAGTGCAGTGAGTCCAGAGAGTGCACTGGCACCACTGGGGATGCAGTGCCGTGAGTCCAGAGAGTGCACTAGCACCACTGGGGATGCAGTGCCGTGAGTCCAGAGTGTGCACTGCCACCACTGGGGATGCAGTGCAGTGAGTCCAGAGAGTGCACTGGCACCACTGGGGATGCAGTGCCGTGAGTCCAGAGAGTGCACTGGCTCTACCGGGGATGCAGTGCAGTGAGTCCAGAGAGTGCACTGGCACCACTGGGGATACACTGCAGAGAGTCCAGAGAGTGCACTGGCACCACTGGGGATGCACTGCAGTGAGTCCAGAGAGTGCACTGGCACCACTGGGGATGCAGTGCAGTGAGTCCAGAGAGTGCCCTGGCACCACTGGGGATGCAGTGCAGTGAGTCCAGAGAGTACCCTGGCACTAGTGGGGATGCAGTGCAGTGAGTCCAGAGAGTTCACTGGCACCACCGGGGATGCAGTGCAGTGAGTCCAGAGAGTGCCCTGGCACCACTGGGGATGCAGTGCAGTGAGTCCAGAGGGTTCACTGGCACCAATGGGGATGCAGTGCCGTCAGTCCAGAGAGTGCACTAGCACCACTGGGGATGCAGTGCCGTGAGTCCACAGTGTGCACTGGCACCACAGGGGATGCAGTGCAGTGAGTCCAGAGAGTGCACTGGCACCACTGGGGATGCAGTGCAGTGAGTCCAGAGAGTGCACTGGCACCACTGGGGATGCAGTGCAGTGAGTCCAGAGAGTGCACTGGCACCACGAGTGATGCACTACAGTGAGTCCAGAGAGTGCACTGGCACCACTGGGGATGCAGTGCAGTGAGTCCAGAGAGTGCACTGGCACCACTGGGGATGCAGTGCAGTGAGTCCAGAGAGTGCACTGGCACCACTGGGGATGCAGTGCCGTGAGTCCAGAGAGTGCACTGGCACCACTGGGGATGCAGAGCAGTGAGTCCAGAGAGTCCACTGGCACCACTGGGGATGCAGTGCCGTGAGTCCAGAGAGTGCACTGGCACCACTGGGGATGCAGTGCAGTGAGTCCAGAGAGTGCACTGGCACCACTGGGGATGCAGTGCAGTGAGTCCAGAGTGTGACCTGGCACCACTGGGGATGCAGTGCAGTGAGTCCAGAGAGTGCACTGGCACCACTGGGGATGAAGTGCAGTGACTCCAGAGAGTGCACTGGCACCACTGGGGATGGTCATTAGTGAGTCCAGAGAGTGCACTGGCACCACTGGGGATGCAGTGCAGTGAGTCCAGAGAGTGCACTGGCACCACACTGGATGCAGTGCAGTGAGTCCAGAGAGTGCACTGCCACCAGTCGGGATGGTCATTAGTGAGTCCAGAGAGTGCACTGTCACCACTGGGGATGCAGTGCAGTGAGTCCAGAGAGTGCACTGGCACCACTGGGGATGCAGTGCAGTGATTCCAGAGAGTGCACTGGCACCACGAGTGATGCACTACAGTGAGTCCAGAGAGTGACCTGGCACCACTGGGGATGCAGCGCAGTGAGTCCAGAGAGTGCACTGTCACCAATGGGGATGCAGTGCAGTGAGTCCAGAGAGTGCACTGGCACCACTGGGGATGCAGTGCAGTGAGTCCAGAGAGTGCACTGGCACTACTGGGGATGCAGTGCAGTGAGTCCAGAGAGTGCACTGGCACCACTGGGGATGCAGTGCAGTGAGTCCAGAGAGTGCACTGGCACCACTGGGGATGCACTGCAGTGAGTCCAGAGTGTGCACTGGCACCACCGGGGATGCACTGCAATGAGTCCAGCGAGTGCACTGGCACCACTGGGGATGCAGTGCCGTGAGTCCAGAGAGTGCACTGGCACCACTGGGGATGCAGTGCAGTGAGTCCAGAGAGTGCACTGGCACCACTGGGGATGCAGTGCAGTGAGTCCAGAGAGTGCACTGGCACCACTGGGGATGCACTGCAGTGAGTCCAGAGAGTGCACTGGCACCACTGGGATGCACTGCAGTGAGTCCAGAGAGTGCCTTGGCACCACTGGGGATGCAGTGCAGTGAGTCCAGAGAGTGCACTGGCACCACTGGGAATGCAGTGCAGTGAGTCCAGAGAGTGCACTGGCACCACTGTGTATGCAGTGCAGTGAGTCCAGAGAGTGCACTGACACCACTGGGGATGCACTGCAGTGAGTCCAGAGAGTGACCTGGCACCACTGGGGATGCAGTGCAGTGAGTCCAGAGAGTGCACTGGCACCACTGGGGATGCAGTGCAGTGAGTCCAGAGAGTGCACTGGCACCACTGGGGATGCAGTGCCGTGAGTCCAGAGAGTGCACTGGCACCACTGGGGATGCAGAGCAGTGAGTCCAGAGAGTCCACTGGCACCACTGGGGATGCAGTGCCGTGAGTCCAGAGAGTGCACTGGCACCACTGGGGATGCAGTGCAGTGAGTCCAGAGAGTGCACTGGCACCACTGGGGATGCAGTGCAGTGAGTCCAGAGTGTGACCTGGCACCACTGGGGATGCAGTGCAGTGAGTCCAGAGAGTGCACTGGCACCACTGGGGATGAAGTGCAGTGACTCCAGAGAGTGCACTGGCACCACTGGGGATGGTCATTAGTGAGTCCAGAGAGTGCACTGGCACCACTGGGGATGCAGTGCAGTGAGTCCAGAGAGTGCACTGGCACCACACTGGATGCAGTGCAGTGAGTCCAGAGAGTGCACTGCCACCAGTCGGGATGGTCATTAGTGAGTCCAGAGAGTGCACTGTCACCACTGGGTATGCAGTGCAGTGAGTCCAGAGAGTGCACTGGCACCACTGGGGATGCAGTGCAGTGATTCCAGAGAGTGCACTGGCACCACGAGTGATGCACTACAGTGAGTCCAGAGAGTGACCTGGCACCACTGGGGATGCAGCGCAGTGAGTCCAGAGAGTGCACTGTCACCAATGGGGATGCAGTGCAGTGAGTCCAGAGAGTGCACTGGCACCACTGGGGATGCAGTGCAGTGAGTCCAGAGAGTGCACTGGCACTAATGGGGATGCAGTGCAGTGAGTCCAGAGAGTGCACTGGCACCACTGGGGATGCAGTGCAGTGAGTCCAGAGAGTGCACTGGCACCACTGGGGATGCACTGCAGTGAGTCCAGAGTGTGCACTGGCACCACCGGGGATGCACTGCAATGAGTCCAGCGAGTGCACTGGCACCACTGGGGATGCAGTGCCGTGAGTCCAGAGAGTGCACTGGCACCACTGGGGATGCAGTGCAGTGAGTCCAGAGAGTGCACTGGCACCACTGGGGATGCAGTGCAGTGAGTCCAGAGAGTGCACTGGCACCACTGGGGATGCACTGCAGTGAGTCCAGAGAGTGCACTGGCACCACTGGGATGCACTGCAGTGAGTCCAGAGAGTGCCTTGGCACCACTGGGGATGCAGTGCAGTGAGTCCAGAGAGTGCACTGGCACCACTGGGAATGCAGTGCAGTGAGTCCAGAGAGTGCACTGGCACCACTGTGTATGCAGTGCAGTGAGTCCAGAGAGTGCACTGACACCACTGGGGATGCACTGCAGTGAGTCCAGAGAGTGACCTGGCACCACTGGGGATGCAGTGCAGTGAGTCCAGAGAGTGCACTGGCACCACTGGGGATGCAGTGCAGTGAGTCCAGAGAGTGCACTGGCACCACTGGGGATGCAGTGCAGTGAGTCCAGAGAGTGCACTGGCAACACTGGGGATGCAGTGCAGTGATTCCAGAGAGTACCCTGGCACCACTGGGGATGCAGTGCAGTGAGTCCAGAGAGTGCACTGGCACCACTGGGGATGCAGTGCCGTGAGTCCAGAGAGTGCACTAGCACCACTGGGGATGCAGTGCCGTGAGTCCAGAGTGTGCACTGCCACCACTGGGGATGCAGTGCAGTGAGTCCAGAGAGTGCACTGGCACCACTGGGGATGCAGTGCAGTGAGTCCAGAGAGTGCACTGGCACCACTGGGGATGCAGTGCAGTGGGTCCAGAGAGTTCACTGGCACCACTGGGGATGCAGTGCTGTGAGTCCAGAGAGTGCACTGGCAGCACTGGGGATGCAGTGCAGTGAGTCCAGAGAGTGCACTGGCACCACTGGGGATGCACTGCAGTGAGTCCAGAGAGTGCACTGGCTCTACCGGGGATGCAGTGCAGTGAGTCCAGAGAGTGCACTGGCACCACTGGGGATGCAGTGCAGTGATCCAGAGAGTGCACTGGCACCACTGGGGATGCACTGCAGTGAGTCCAGAGAGTGCACTGGCACCACTGGGGATGCAGTGCAGTGAGTCCAGAGAGTGCCCTGGCACCACTGGGGATGCAGTGCAGTGAGTCCAGAGAGTACCCTGGCACCAGTGGGGATGCAGTTCAGTGAGTCCAGAGAGTTCACTGGCACCACCGGGGATGCAGTGCAGTGAGTCCAGAGAGTGCCCTGGCACCACTGGGGATGCAGTGCAGTGAGTCCAGAGAGTATCCTGGCACCACTGGGGATGCAGTGCAGTGAGTCCAGAGAGTTCACTGGCACCAATGGGGATGCAGTGCCGTCAGTCCAGAGAGTGCACTAGCACCACTGGGGATGCAGTGCCGTGAGTCCACAGTGTGCACTGGCACCACAGGGGATGCAGTGCAGTGAGTCCAGAGAGTGCACTGGCACCACTGGGGATGCACTGCAGTGAGTCCAGAGAGTGCACTGGCACCACTGGGGATGCAGTGCAGTGAGTCCAGAGAGTGCACTGGCACCACGAGTGATGCACTACAGTGAGTCCAGAGAGTGCACTGGCACCACTGGGGATGCAGTGCAGTGAGTCCAGAGAGTGCACTGGCACCACTGGGGATGCAGTGCAGTGAGTCCAGAGAGTCCACTGGCACCACTGGGGATGCAGTGCCGTGAGTCCAGAGAGTGCACTGGCACCACTGCGGATGCAGTGCAGTGAGTCCAGAGAGTCCACTGGCACCACTGGGGATGCAGTGCCGTGAGTCCAGAGAGTGCACTGGCACCACTGGGGATGCAGTGCAGTGAGTCCAGAGAGTGCACTGGCACCACTGGGGATGCAGTGCAGTAGGTCCAGAGTGTGACCTGGCACCACTGGGGATGCAGTGCAGTGAGTCCAGAGAGTGCACTGGCACCACTGGGGATGAAGTGCAGTGACTCCAGAGAGTGCACTGGCACCACTGGGGATGGTCATTAGTGAGTCCAGAGAGTGCACTGGCACCACTGGGGATGGTCATTAGTGAGTCCAGAGAGTGCACTGGCACCACACTGGATGCAGTGCAGTGAGTCCAGAGAGTGCACTGCCACCAGTCGGGATGGTCATTAGTGAGTCCAGAGAGTGCACTGGCAGCACTGGGGATGCAGTGCAGTGAGTCCAGAGAGTGCACTGGCACCACTGGGGATGCAGTGCAGTGATTCCAGAGAGTGCACTGGCACCACGAGTGATGCACTACAGTGAGTCCAGAGAGTGCCTTGGCACCACTGGGGATGCAGCGCAGTGAGTCCAGAGAGTGCAGTGTCACCAATGGGGATGCAGTGCAGTGAGTCCAGAGAGTGCACTGGCACCACTGGGGATGCAGTGCAGTGAGTCCAGAGAGTGCACTGGCACCACTGGGGATGCAGTGCAGTGAGTCCAGAGAGTGCACTGGCACCACTGTGTATGCAGTGCAGTGAGTCCAGAGAGTGCACTGGCACCACTGGTGATGCAGTCCAGTGAGTCCAGAGAGTGCACTGGCACCACTGGGAATTCACTGCAGTGAGTCCAGAGTGCGCACTTGCAACACTGGAGATGCAGTGCAGTGACTCCAGAGAGTGCAGTGGTACCACTGGGGATGCAGTGCAGTGAGTCCAGAGAGGGCACTGGCACCACTGGGGATGCAGTGCAGTGAGTCCAGAGAGTGCACTGGCACCACTGGGGATGCACTGCAGTGAGTCCAGAGTGTGCACTGGCACCACTGGGGATGCACTGCAATGAGTCCAGAGAGTGCACTGGCACCACTGGGGATGCAGTGCAGTGAGTCCAGAGAGTGCACTGGCACCACTGGGGATGCAGTGCAGTGAGTCCAGAGAGTGCACTGGCACCACTGGGGATGCACTGCAGTGAGTCCAGAGAGCGCACTGGCACCACTGGGCATGCACTGCTGTGAGTCCAGAGAGTGCCTTGGCACCACTGGGGATGCAGTGCAGTGAGTCCAGAGAGTGCACTGGCACCACTGGGAATGCAGTGCAGTGAGTCCAGAGAGTGCACTGGCACCACTGTGTATGCAGTGCAGTGAGTCCAGAGAGTGCACTGACACCACTGGGGATGCACTGCAGTGAGTCCAGAGAGTGCACTGGCACCACTGGGGATGCAGTGCAGTGAGTCCAGAGAGTGCACTGGCACCACTGGGGATGCAGTGCAGTGAGTCCAGAGAGTGCACTGGCACCACTGGGGATGCACTGCAGTGAGTCCAGAGAGTGCCTTGGCACAACTGGGGATGCAGTGCAGTGAGTCCAGAGAGTGCACTGGCACCACTGGGAATGCAGTGCAGTGAGTCCAGAGAGTGCACTGGCACCACTGTGTATGCAGTGCAGTGAGTCCAGAGAGTGCACTCACACCAGTGGGGATGCACTGCAGTGAGTCCAGAGAGTGACCTGGCACCACTGGGGATGCAGTGCCGTCAGTCCAGAGAGTGCACTAGCACCACTGGGGATGCAGTGCCGTGAGTCCACAGTGTGCACTGGCACCACAGGGGATGCAGTGCAGTGAGTCCAGAGAGTGCACTGGCACCACTGGGGATGCAGTGCAGTGAGTCCAGAGAGTGCACTGGCACCACGAGTGATGCACTACAGTGAGTCCAGAGAGTGCCCCGGCACCACTGGGGATGCAGTGCAGTGAGTCCAGAGAGTGCACTGGCACCACTGGGGATGCAGTGCAGTGAGTCCAGAGAGTCCACTGGCACCACTGGGGATGCAGTGCCGTGAGTCCAGAGAGTGCACTGGCACCACTGGGGATGCAGTGCAGTGATTCTAGAGAGTACCCTGGCACCACTGGGGATGCAGTGCAGTGAGTCCAGAGAGTGCACTGGCACCACTGGGGATGCAGTGCAGTGAGTCCAGAGAGTGCACTGGCACCACTGGGGATGCAGTGCAGTGAGTCCAGAGTGTGACCTGGCACCACTGGGGATGCAGTGCAGTGAGTCCAGAGAGTGCACTGGCACCACTGGGGATGAAGTGCAGTGACTCCAGAGAGTGCACTGGCACCACTGGGGATGGTCATTAGTGAGTCCAGAGAGTGCACTGGCACCACTGGGGGTGGTCATTAGTGAGTCCAGAGAGTGCACTGGCACCACACTGGATGCAGTGCAGTGAGTCCAGAGAGTGCACTGCCACCAGTCGGGATGGTCATTAGTGAGTCCAGAGAGTGCACTGGCAGCACTGGGGATGCAGTGCAGTGAGTCCAGAGAGTGCACTGGCACCACTGGGGATGCACTGCAGTGAGTCCAGAGAGTGCACTGGCACCACGAGTGATGCACTACAGTGAGTCCAGAGAGTGCCTTGGCACCACTGGGGATGCAGCGCAGTGAGTCCAGAGAGTGCACTGTCACCAATGGGGATGCAGTGCAGTGAGTCCAGAGAGTGCACTGGCACCACTGGGGATGCAGTGCAGTGAGTCCAGAGAGTGCACTGGCACCACTGTGTATGCAGTGCAGTGAGTCCAGAGAGTGCACTGGCACCGCTGGTGATGCAGTCCAGTGAGTCCAGAGAGTGCACTGGCACCACTGGGGATTCACTGCAGTGAGTCCAGAGTGCGCACATGCAACACTGGAGATGCAGTGCAGTGACTCCAGAGAGTGCAGTGGCACCACTGGGGATGCAGTGCAGTGAGTCCAGAGAGGGCACTGGCACCACTGGGGATGCAGTGCAGTGAGTCCAGAGAGTGCACTGGCACCACTGGGGATGCACTGCAGTGAGTCCAGAGTGTGCACTGGCACCACCGGGGATGCACTGCAATGAGTCCAGAGAGTGCACTGGCACCACTGGGGATGCAGTGCCGTGAGTCCAGAGAGTGCACTGGCACCACTGGGGATGCAGTGCAGTGAGTCCAGAGAGTGCACTGGCACCACTGGGGATGCAGTGCAGTGAGTCCAGAGAGTGCACTGGCACCACTGGGGATGCACTGCAGTGAGTCCAGAGAGTGCACTGGCACCACTGGGGATGCACTGCAGTGAGTCCAGAGAGTGCCTTGGCACCACTGGGGATGAAGTGCAGTGAGTCCAGAGAGTGCACTGGCACCAGTGGGAATGCAGTGCAGTGAGTCCAGAGAGTGCACTGGCACCACTGTGTATGCAGTGCAGTGAGTCCAGAGAGTGCACTGGCAACACTGGGGATGCACTGCAGTGAGTCCAGAGAGTGACCTGGCACCACTGGGGATGCAGTACAGCGAGTCCAGAGAGTGCACTGGCACCACTGGGGATGCAGTGCAGTGAGTCCAGAGAGTGCACTGGCACCACTGTGTATGCAGTGCAGTGAGTCCAGAGAGTGCACTGGCACCACTGGTGATGCAGTCCAGTGAGTCCAGAGAGTGCACTGGCACCACTGGGAATTCACTGCAGTGAGTCCAGAGTGCGCACTTGCAACACTGGAGATGCAGTGCAGTGACTCCAGAGAGTGCAGTGGTACCACTGGGGATGCAGTGCAGTGAGTCCAGAGAGGGCACTGGCACCACTGGGGATGCAGTGCAGTGAGTCCAGAGAGTGCGCTGGCACCACTGGGGATGCACTGCAGTGAGTCCAGAGTGTGCACTGGCACCACTGGGGATGCAGTGCAGTGATCCAGAGAGTGCACTGGCACCACTGGGGATGCAGTGCAGTGAGTCCAGAGAGTGCACTGGCACCACTGGGGATGCAGTGCAGTGAGTCCAGAGAGTGCACTGGCACCACTGGGGATGCACTGCAGTGAGTCCAGAGAGCGCACTGGCACCACTGGGCATGCACTGCTGTGAGTCCAGAGAGTGCCTTGGCACCACTGGGGATGCAGTGCAGTGAGTCCAGAGAGTGCACTGGCACCACTGGGGATGCACTGCAGTGAGTCCAGAGAGTGCACTGGCACCACTGTGTATGCAGTGCAGTGAGTCCAGAGAGTGCACTGACACCACTGGGGATGCACTGCAGTGAGTCCAGAGAGTGCACTGGCACCACTGGGGATGCAGTGCAGTGAGTCCAGAGAGTGCACTTGCACCACTGGGGATGCAGTGCAGTGAGTCCAGAGAGTGCACTGGCACCACTGGGGATGCAGTGCAGTGAGTCCAGAGAGTGCCTTGGCACAACTGGGGATGCAGTGCAGTGAGTCCAGAGAGTGCACTGGCACCACTGGGAATGCAGTGCAGTGAGTCCAGAGAGTGCACTGGCACCACTGTGTATGCAGTGCAGTGAGTCCAGAGAGTGCACTCACACCAGTGGGGATGCACTGCAGTGAGTCCAGAGAGTGACCTGGCACCACTGGGGATGCAGTGCCGTCAGTCCAGAGAGTGCACTAGCACCACTGGGGATGCAGTGCCGTGAGTCCACAGTGTGCACTGGCACCACAGGGGATGCAGTGCAGTGAGTCCAGAGAGTGCACTGGCACCACTGCGGATGCAGTGCAGTGAGTCCAGAGAGTGCACTGGCACCACTGGGGATGCAGCGCAGTGAGTCCAGAGAGTGCACTGGCACCACGAGTGATGCACTACAGTGAGTCCAGAGAGTGCCCCGGCACCACTGGGGATGCAGTGCAGTGAGTCCAGAGAGTGCACTGGCACCACTGGGGATGCAGTGCAGTGAGTCCAGAGAGTCCACTGGCACCACTGGGGATGCAGTGCCGTGAGTCCAGAGAGTGCACTGGCACCACTGGGGATGCAGTGCAGTGATTCTAGAGAGTACCCTGGCACCACTGGGGATGCAGTGCAGTGAGTCCAGAGAGTGCACTGGCACCACTGGGGATGCAGTGCAGTGAGTCCAGAGAGTGCACTGGCACCACTGGGGATGCAGTGCAGTGAGTCCAGAGTGTGACCTGGCACCACTGGGGATGCAGTGCAGTGAGTCCAGAGAGTGCACTGGCACCACTGGGGATGAAGTGCAGTGACTCCAGAGAGTGCACTGGCACCACTGGGGATGGTCATTAGTGAGTCCAGAGAGTGCACTGGCACCACTGGGGGTGGTCATTAGTGAGTCCAGAGAGTGCACTGGCACCACACTGGATGCAGTGCAGTGAGTCCAGAGAGTGCACTGCCACCAGTCGGGATGGTCATTAGTGAGTCCAGAGAGTGCACTGGCAGCACTGGGGATGCAGTGCAGTGAGTCCAGAGAGTGCACTGGCACCACTGGGGATGCACTGCAGTGAGTCCAGAGAGTGCACTGGCACCACGAGTGATGCACTACAGTGAGTCCAGAGAGTGCCTTGGCACCACTGGGGATGCAGCGCAGTGAGTCCAGAGAGTGCACTGTCACCAATGGGGATGCAGTGCAGTGAGTCCAGAGAGTGCACTGGCACCACTGGGGATGCAGTGCAGTGAGTCCAGAGAGTGCACTGGCACCACTGTGTATGCAGTGCAGTGAGTCCAGAGAGTGCACTGGCACCGCTGGTGATGCAGTCCAGTGAGTCCAGAGAGTGCAGTGGCACCACTGGGGATTCACTGCAGTGAGTCCAGAGTGCGCACTTGCAACACTGGAGATGCAGTGCAGTGACTCCAGAGAGTGCAGTGGCACCACTGGGGATGCAGTGCAGTGAGTCCAGAGAGGGCACTGGCACCACTGGGGATGCAGTGCAGTGAGTCCAGAGAGTGCACTGGCACCACTGGGGATGCACTGCAGTGAGTCCAGAGTGTGCACTGGCACCACCGGGGATGCACTGCAATGAGTCCAGAGAGTGCACTGGCACCACTGGGGATGCAGTGCCGTGAGTCCAGAGAGTGCACTGGCACCACTGGGGATGCAGTGCAGTGAGTCCAGAGAGTGCACTGGCACCACTGGGGATGCAGTGCAGTGAGTCCAGAGAGTGCACTGGCACCACTGGGGATGCACTGCAGTGAGTCCAGAGAGTGCACTGGCACCACTGGGGATGCACTGCAGTGAGTCCAGAGAGTGCCTTGGCACCACTGGGGATGAAGTGCAGTGAGTCCAGAGAGTGCACTGGCACCAGTGGGAATGCAGTGCAGTGAGTCCAGAGAGTGCACTGGCACCACTGTGTATGCAGTGCAGTGAGTCCAGAGAGTGCACTGGCAACACTGGGGATGCACTGCAGTGAGTCCAGAGAGTGACCTGGCACCACTGGGGATGCAGTACAGCGAGTCCAGAGAGTGCACTGGCACCACTGGGGATGCAGTGCACTGAGTCCAGAGAGTGCACTGGCACCACTGGGGATGCAGTGCAGTGAGTCCAGAGAGTGCACTGGCAACACTGGGGATGCAGTGCAGTGATTCCAGAGAGTACCCTGGCACCACTGGGGATGCAGTGCAGTGAGTCCAGAGAGTGCACTGGCACCACTGGGGATGCAGTGCCGTGAGTCCAGAGAGTGCACTAGCACCACTGGGGATGCAGTGCCGTGAGTCCAGAGTGTGCACTGCCACCACTGGGGATGCAGTGCAGTGAGTCCAGAGAGTGCACTGGCACCACAGGGGATGCACCCCGGTGAGTCCAGAGAGTGCACTGGCACCACTGGGGATGCACTGCAGTGAGTCCAGAGAGTGCATTGGCACCACTGGGGATGCAGTGCAGTGAGTCCAGAGAGTTCACTGCCACCACTGGGGATGCAGTGCTGTGAGTACAGAGAGTGCACTGGCACCACCGGGAATTCAGTACAGTGAGTCCAAAGAGTGCACTGGCAGCACTGGGGATGCACTGCAGTGAGTCCAGAGAGTGCACTGGCACCACTGGTGATGCAGTGCAGTGAGTCCAGAGAGTGCCCTGGCGCCACTGGGGATGCAGTGCAGTGAGTCCAGAGAGTGCACTGGCACCACTGGGGATGCAGTGCGGTGAGTCCAGCGAGTGCACTGGCACCACTGGGGATGCAGTGCAGTGAGTCCAGAGAGTGCACTGGCACCACTGGGGATGCACTGCAGAGAGTCCAGAGAGTGCACTGGCACCACTGGTGATGCAGTCCAGTGAGTCCAGAGAGTGCACTGGCACCACCGGGGATGCAGTGCAGTGAGTCCAGAGAGTGCACTGGCACCACTGGAGATGCACTGCTGTGAGTCCAGAGAGTGCACTGGCACCACTGGGGATGCAGTGCAGTGAGTCCAGAGAGTGCCCTGGCACCACTGGGGATGAAGTGCAGTGAGTCCAGAGAGTGCCCTGGCACCACTGGGGATGCAGTGCAGTGAGTCCAGAGAGTACCCTGGCACCAGTGGGGATGCAGTGCAGTGAGTCCAGAGAGTACCCTGGCACCAGTGGGGATGCAGTGCATTGAGACCAGAGAGTGCACTGGCACCACTGGGGATGCAGTGCAGTGAGTCCAGAGAGTGCACTGGCACCACTGGGGATGCAGTGCAGTGAGTCCAGAGAGTATCCTGGCACCAGTGGGGATGCAGTGCAGTGAGTCCAGAGAGTTCACTGGCACCAATGGGGATGCAGTGCCGTCAGTCCAGAGAGTGCACTAGCACCACTGGGGATGCAGTGCCGTGAGTCCACAGTGTGCACTGGCACCACAGGGGATGCAGTGCAGTGAGTGCAGAGAGTGCACTGGCACCACTGGGGATGCAGTGCAGTGAGTCCAGAGAGTGCACTGGCACCACTGGGGATGCAGTGCAGTGAGTCCAGAGAGTGCACTGGCACCACGACTGATGCACTACAGTGAGTCCAGAGAGTGCACTGGCACCACTGGGGATGCAGTGCAGTGAGTCCAGAGAGTGCACTGGCACCACTGGGGATGCAGTGCAGTGAGTCCAGAGAGTGCAGTGGCACCACTGGTGATGCAGTGCAGTGAGTTCAGAGAGTGCACTGGCACCACTGGGGATGCAGCGCAGTGAGTCCAGAGAGTGCACTGGCACCACTGGGGATGCAGTGCAGTGAGTCCAGAGAGTGCACTGGCACCACTGGGGATGCAGTGCAGTGAGTCCAGAGTGTGACCTGGCAGCACTGGGGATGCAGTGCAGTGAGTCCAGAGAGTGCACTGGCACCACTGGGGATGAAGTGCAGTGAGTCCAGAGAGTGCACTGGCACCACTGGGGTTGCAGTGCCGTGAGTGCAGAGAGTGCACTGGCACCACTGGGGATGCAGTGCAGTGAGTCCAGAGAGTGCAATGGCACCACTGGGGATGCAGTGCAGTGAGTCCAGAGAGTTCACTGGCACCACTGGGGATGCAGTGCTGTGAGTCCAGAGAGCGCACTGGCACCACCGGGAATTCAGTACAGTGAGTCCAAAGAGTGCACTGGCAGCACTGGGGATGCATTGCAGTGAGTCCAGAGAGTGCCCTGGCGCCACTGGGGATGCACTGCAGTGAGTCCAGAGAGTGCACTGGCACCACTGGGGATTCAGTGCAGTGAGTCCAGAGAGTGCACTGGCACCACTGGGGATGCACCCCGGTGAGTCCAGAGAGTGCACTGGCAAAACTGGGGATGCACTACAGTGAGTCCAGAGAGTGCACTGGCACCACTGGGGATGCAGTGCAGTGATTCTAGAGAGTACCCTGGCACCACTGGGGATGCAGTGCAGTGAGTCCAGAGAGTGCCCTGGCGCCACTGGGGATGCAGTGCAGTGAGTCCAGAGAGTGCACTGGCACCAGTGGGGATGCAGTGCAGTGAGTCCAGAGAGTGCACTGGCACCACTGGGGATGCACCCCGGTGAGTCCAGAGAGTGCACTGGCAAAACTGGGGATGCACTACAGTAAGTTAGGAGAGTGCACTGGCACCACTGGGGATGCAGTGCAGTGAGTCCAGAGAGAGCACTGGCACCACTGGGGATGCAGTGCAGTGAGTCCAGAGAGTGCACTGGCACCACTGGGGATGCAGTGCCGTGAGTCCAGAGAGTGCACTAGCACCACTGGGGATGCAGTGCCGTGAGTCCAGAGTGTGCACTGCCACCACTGGGGATGCAGTGCAGTGAGTCCAGAGAGTGCACTGGCACCACTGGGGATGCAGTGCAGTGAGTCCAGAGAGTGCACTGGCCCCACTGGGGATGCAGTGCCGTGAGTCCAGAGAGTGCACTGGCTCTACCGGGGATGCAGTGCAGTGAGTCCAGAGAGTGCACTGGCACCACTGGGGATACACTGCAGTGAGTCCAGAGAGTGCACTGGCACCACTGGGGATGCAGTGCAGTGAGTCCAGAGAGTGCCCTGGCACCACTGGGGATGCAGTGCAGTGAGTCCAGAGAGTGCCCTGGCACCAGTGGGGATGCAGTGCAGTGAGTCCACAGAGTTCACTGGCACCACCGGGGATGCAGTGCAGTGAGTTCAGAGAGTGCACTGGCACCACTGGGGATGCAGTGCAGTGAGTCCAGAGAGTATCCTGGCACCAGGTGGGATGCAGTGCAGTGAGTCCAGAGAGTTCACTGGCACCAATGGGGATGCAGTGCCGTCAGTCCAGAGAGTGCACTAGCACCACTGGGGATGCAGTGCCGTGAGTCCACAGTGTGCACTGGCACCACAGGGGATGCAGTGCAGTGAGTCCAGAGAGTGCACTGGCACCACTGGGGATGCAGTGCAGTGAGTCCAGAGAGTGCACTGGCACCACTGGGGATGCAGTGCAGTGAGTCCAGAGAGTGCACTGGCACCACGAGTGATGCACTACAGTGAGTCCAGAGAGTGCACTGGCAGCACTGGGGATGCAGTGCAGTGAGTCCAGAGAGTGCACTGGCACCACTGGGGATGCAGTGCAGTGAGTCCAGAGAGTCCACTGGCACCACTGGGGATGCAGTGCCGTGAGTCCAGAGAGTGCACTGGCACCACTGGGGATGCAGTGCAGTGAGTCCAGAGAGTGCACTGGCACCACTGGGGATGCAGTGCCGTGAGTCCAGAGAGTGCACTGGCACCACTGGGGATGCAGTGCAGTGAGTCCAGAGAGTGCACTGGCACCACTGGGGATGCAGTGCAGTGAGTCCAGAGTGTGACCTGGCACCACTGGGGATGCAGTGCAGTGAGTCCAGAGAGTGCACTGGCACCACTGGGGATGAAGTGCAGTGAGTCCAGAGAGTGCACTGGCACCACTGGGGATGCACCCCGGTGAGTCCAGAGAGTGCACTGGCACCACTGGGGATGCACTACAGTGAGTCCAGAGAGTGCACTGGCACCACTGGGGATGCAGTGCTAGTGAGTCCAGAGAGTGCACTGTCACCACTGGGGATGCAGTGCAGTGAGTCCAGAGAGTGCACTGGCACCACTGGGGATGCAGTGCAGTGAGTCCAGAGAGTGCACTGGCACCACTGGGGATACACTGCAGAGAGTCCAGAGACTGCACTGGCACCACTGGGGATGCAATGGAGTGAGTCCAGAGAGTGCACTGGCACCACTGGGGATGCACTGCAGTGACTCAAGAGAGCGCACTGGCACCACTGGGGATGCAGTGCAGTGAGTCCAGAGAGTGCACTGGCACCACTGGGGATACACTGCAGTGAGTCCAGAGAGTGCACTGGCACCACTGGGGATGCAATGGAGTGAGTCCAGAGAGTGCACTGGCACCACTGGGGATGCACTGCAGTGACTCAAGAGAGCGCACTGGCACCACTGGGGATGCAGTGCAGTGAGTCCAGAGAGTGCACTGGCACCACTGGGGATGCAGTGCAGTGAGTCCAGAGAGTGCACGGGCACCCCTGGGGATGCAGTGCAGTGAGTCCAGAGAGTGCACTGGCACCACTGGTTGTGCAGTGCAGTGAGTCCAGAGAGTGCACTGGCACCACTGGGGATGCAGTGCAGTGAGTACAGATAGCACACTGGCACCACTGGGGATGCAGTTCAGTGAGTCCAGAGAGTGCACGGGCACCCCTGGGGATGCAGTGCAGTGAGTCCAGAGAGTGCACGGGCACCACTGGGGATGCAGTGCAGTGAGTCCAGAGAGTGCACTGGCACCACCTGGGATGCAGTGCAGTGAGTACAGATAGTGCACTGGCACCACTGGGGATGCAGTGCAGTGAGTCCAGAGAGTGCACTGGCACCACTGGGGATGCAGTGCAGTGAGTCCAGAGAGTGCACTGGCACCACTAGGGATGCAGTGCAGTGAGTCCAGAGAGTGCACTGGCACCGCTGGAGATGCAGTGCAGTGAGTCCAGAGAGTGCACTGGCACCACCTGGGATGCACTGCAGTGAGTCCAGAGAGTGCACTGGCACCTCTGGGGATGCAGTGCAGTGAGTCCAGAGAGTGCACTGGCACCACTGGGGGTGCAGTGCAGTGAGTCCAGAGAGTGCACTGGCACCAGTGGGGATGCACTGCAGTGAGTCCAGAGAGTGCACTGGCACCACTGGGGATGCACTGCAGTGAGTCCAGAGAGTGCACTGGCACCACTGGTTGTGCAGTGCAGTGAGTCCAGAGAGTGCACTGGCACCGCTGGAGATGCAGTGCAGTGAGTCCAGAGAGTGCACTGGCACCACCTGGGATGCAGTGCAGTGAGTACAGATAGTGCACTGGCACCACTGGGGATGCAGTGCAGTGAGTCCAGAGAGTGCACTGGCACTGCTGGAGATGCAGTGCAGTGAGTCCAGATAGTGCACTGGCACCACCTGGGTTGCAGTGCAGTGAGTCCAGAGAGTGCACTGGCACCTCTGGGGATGCAGTGCGGTGACTCCAGAGAGTGCACTGGCACCTCTGGGGATGAAGTGCAGTGAGTCCAGAGAGTGCACTGGCACCACTGGGGATGCAGTGCAGTGAGTCCAGAGAGTGCAGTTGCACCACTGGGGATACAACGTAGTGAGTCCAGAGAGTGCACTGGCACCACTGGGGATGCACTGCAGTGAGTCCAGAGAGTGCACTGGCACCACTGGGGATGCAGCGCAGTGAGTCCAGAGAGTGCACTGGCACCACTGGGGATGCAGTGCAGTGAGTCCAGAGAGTGCACTGGCACCACTGGGGATGCACTGCCGTGAGTCCAGAGAGTGCACTGGCACCACTGGGGATGCACTGCCGTGAGTCCAGAGAGTGCACTGGCACCTCTGGGGATGCAGTGCAGTGAGTCCAGAGAGTGCACTGAGAGCACTGGGGATGCAGTGCAGTGAGTCCAGAGAGTGCACTTGCACCACTGGGGAGACAGTGCCGTGAGTCCAGAGAGTGCACTGGCACCACTGGGGATGCAGTGCAGTGAGTCCAGAGAGTGCACTGGCACCACTGGGGATGCAGTGCCGTGAGTCCAGAGAGTGCACTGGCACCACTGGGGATGCACTGCAGTGAGTCCAGAGAGGGCACTGGCACTATTGGGGATGCACCCCGGTGAGTCCAGAGAGTGCACTGGCACCACTGGGGATGCAGTGCACTGAGTCCAGAGAGGTCACTGGCACCACTGGGGATGCAGTGCAGTGAGTCCAGAGAGTGCCCTGGCACCACTGGGGATGCAGTGCAGTGAGTCCAGAGAGTGCACTGGCACCACTGGGGATGCAGTGCCGTGAGTCCAGAGAGTGCACTAGCACCACTGGGGATGCAGTGCAGTGAGTCCAGAGAGTGCACTGGCACAACTAGGGATGCAGTGCAGTGAGTCCAGAGAGTGCACTGGCACCACTGGGGATGCAGTGCAGTGAGTCCAGAGAGTGCACTGGCACCACTGGGGATGCAGTGCAGTGAGTCCAGAGAGTGCACTGGCACCACTGGGGATGCACTGCAATGAGTCCAGAGAGTGCACTGGCACCAATGGCAATGCAGTGCAGTGAGTCCAGAGAGTGCACTGGCACCACTGGGGATGCAGTGCAGTGAGTCCAGAGAGTGCCCTGGCACCACTGGGGATGCAGTGCAGTGAGTCCAGAGAGTGCACTGGCACCACTGGAGATGCAGTGCCGTTGGTCCAGAGAGTGCACTGGTACCACTGGGGATGCAGTGCCGTGAGTCCAGAGTGTGCACTGGCACCACTGGCAATGCAGTGCAGTGAGTCCAGAGAGTGCACTGGCACCAGTGGGGATGCAGTGCTGTGAGTCCAGAGAGTGCCTTGGCACCACTGGGGATGCAGTGCAGTGAGTCCAGAGAGTGCACTGCCACCAGTCGGGATGGTCATTAGTGAGTCCAGAGAGTGCACTGGCAGCACTGGGGATGCAGTGCAGTGAGTCCAGAGAGTGCACTGGCACCACTGGGGATGCACTGCAGTGAGTCCAGAGAGTGCACTGGCACCACGAGTGATGCACTACAGTGAGTCCAGAGAGTGCCTTGGCACCACTGGGGATGCAGCGCAGTGAGTCCAGAGAGTGCACTGTCACCAATGGGGATGCAGTGCAGTGAGTCCAGAGAGTGCACTGGCACCACTGGGGATGCAGTGCAGTGAGTCCAGAGAGTGCACTGGCACCACTGTGTATGCAGTGCAGTGAGTCCAGAGAGTGCCCTGGCACCGCTGGTGATGCAGTCCAGTGAGTCCAGAGAGTGCACTGGCACCACTGGGGATTCACTGCAGTGAGTCCAGAGTGCGCACTTGCAACACTGGAGATGCAGTGCAGTGACTCCAGAGAGTGCAGTGGCACCACTGGGGATGCAGTGCAGTGAGTCCAGAGAGGGCACTGGCACCACTGGGGATGCAGTGCAGTGAGTCCAGAGAGTGCACTGGCACCACTGGGGATGCACTGCAGTGAGTCCAGAGTGTGCACTGGCACCACCGGGGATGCACTGCAATGAGTCCAGAGAGTGCACTGGCACCACTGGGGATGCAGTGCCGTGAGTCCAGAGAGTGCACTGGCACCACTGGGGATGCAGTGCAGTGAGTCCAGAGAGTGCACTGGCACCACTGGGGATGCAGTGCAGTGAGTCCAGAGAGTGCACTGGCACCACTGGGGATGCACTGCAGTGAGTCCAGAGAGTGCACTGGCACCACTGGGGATGCACTGCAGTGAGTCCAGAGAGTGCCTTGGCACCACTGGGGATGAAGTGCAGTGAGTCCAGAGAGTGCACTGGCACCAGTGGGAATGCAGTGCAGTGAGTCCAGAGAGTGCACTGGCACCACTGTGTATGCAGTGCAGTGAGTCCAGAGAGTGCACTGGCAACACTGGGGATGCACTGCAGTGAGTCCAGAGAGTGACCTGGCACCACTGGGGATGCAGTACAGCGAGTCCAGAGAGTGCACTGGCACCACTGGGGATGCAGTGCACTGAGTCCAGAGAGTGCACTGGCACCACTGGGGATGCAGTGCAGTGAGTCCACAGAGTGCACTGGCAACACTGGGGATGCAGTGCAGTGATTCCAGAGAGTACCCTGGCACCACTGGGGATGCAGTGCAGTGAGTCCAGAGAGTGCACTGGCACCACTGGGGATGCAGTGCCGTGAGTCCAGAGAGTGCACTAGCACCACTGGGGATGCAGTGCCGTGAGTCCAGAGTGTGCACTGCCACCACTGGGGATGCAGTGCAGTGAGTCCAGAGAGTGCACTGGCACCACAGGGGATGCACCCCGGTGAGTCCAGAGAGTGCACTGGCACCACTGGGGATGCACTGCAGTGAGTCCAGAGAGTGCATTGGCACCACTGGGGATGCAGTGCAGTGAGTCCAGAGAGTTCACTGGCACCACTGGGGATGCAGTGCTGTGAGTACAGAGAGTGCACTGGCACCACCGGGAATTCAGTACAGTGAGTCCAAAGAGTGCACTGGCAGCACTGGGGATGCACTGCAGTGAGTCCAGAGAGTGCACTGGCACCACTGGTGATGCAGTGCAGTGAGTCCAGAGAGTGCCCTGGCGCCACTGGGGATGCAGTGCAGTGAGTCCAGAGAGTGCACTGGCACCACTGGGGATGCAGTGCGGTGAGTCCAGAGAGTGCACTGGCACCACTGGGGATGCAGTGCAGTGAGTCCAGAGAGTGCACTGGCACCACTGGGGATGCACTGCAGAGAGTCCAGAGAGTGCACTGGCACCACTGGTGATGCAGTCCAGTGAGTCCAGAGAGTGCACTGGCACCACTGGGGATGCAGTGCAGTGAGTCCAGAGAGTGCACTGGCACCACTGGAGATGCACTGCTGTGAGTCCAGAGAGTGCACTGGCACCACTGGGGATGCAGTGCAGTGAGTCCAGAGAGTGCCCTGGCACCACTGGGGATGAAGTGCAGTGAGTCCAGAGAGTGCCCTGGCACCACTGGTGATGCAGTGCAGTGAGTCCAGAGAGTACCCTGGCACCAGTGGGGATGCAGTGCAGTGAGTCCAGAGAGTACCCTGGCACCAGTGGGGATGCAGTGCATTGAGACCAGAGAGTGCACTGGCACCACTGGGGATGCAGTGCAGTGAGTCCAGAGAGTGCACTGGCACCACTGGGGATGCAGTGCAGTGAGTCCAGAGAGTATCCTGGCACCAGTGGGGATGCAGTGCAGTGAGTCCAGAGAGTTCACTGGCACCAATGGGGATGCAGTGCCGTCAGTCCAGAGAGTGCACTAGCACCACTGGGGATGCAGTGCCGTGAGTCCACAGTGTGCACTGGCACCACAGGGGATGCAGTGCAGTGAGTGCAGAGAGTGCACTGGCACCACTGGGGATGCAGTGCAGTGAGTCCAGAGAGTGCACTGGCACCACTGGGGATGCAGTGCAGTGAGTCCAGAGAGTGCACTGGCACCACGACTGATGCACTACAGTGAGTCCAGAGAGTGCACTGGCACCACTGGGGATGCAGTGCAGTGAGTCCAGAGAGTGCACTGGCACCACTGGGGATGCAGTGCAGTGAGTCCAGAGAGTGCAGTGGCACCACTGGGGATGCAGTGCAGTGAGTTCAGAGAGTGCACTGGCACCACTGGGGATGCAGCGCAGTGAGTCCAGAGAGTGCACTGGCACCACTGGGGATGCAGTGCAGTGAGTCCAGAGAGTGCACTGGCACCACTGGGGATGCAGTGCAGTGAGTCCAGAGTGTGACCTGGCAGCACTGGGGATGCAGTTCAGTGAGTCCAGAGAGTGCACTGGCACCACTGGGGATGAAGTGCAGTGAGTCCAGAGAGTGCACTGGCACCACTGGGGTTGCAGTGCCGTGAGTCCAGAGAGTGCACTGGCACCACTGGGGATGCAGTGCAGTGAGTCCAGAGAGTGCAATGGCACCACTGGGGATGCAGTGCAGTGAGTCCAGAGAGTTCACTGGCACCACTGGGGATGCAGTGCTGTGAGTCCAGAGAGCGCACTGGCACCACCGGGAATTCAGTACAGTGAGTCCAAAGAGTGCACTGGCAGCACTGGGGATGCACTACAGTGAGTCCAGAGAGTGCACTGGCACCACTGGGGATGCAGTGCTAGTGAGTCCAGAGAGTGCACTGTCACCACTGGGGATGCAGTGCAGTGAGTCCAGAGAGTGCACTGGCACCACTGGGGATGCAGTGCAGTGAGTCCAGAGAGTGCACTGGCACCACTGGGGATACACTGCAGAGAGTCCAGAGACTGCACTGGCCCCACTGGGGATGCAATGGAGTGAGTCCAGAGAGTGCACTGGCACCACTGGGGATGCACTGCAGTGACTCAAGAGAGCGCACTGGCACCACTGGGGATGCAGTGCAGTGAGTCCAGAGACTGCACTGGCACCACTGGGGATACACTGCAGTGAGTCCAGAGAGTGCACTGGCACCACTGGGGATGCAATGGAGTGAGTCCAGAGAGTGCACTGGCACCACTGGGGATGCACTGCAGTGACTCAAGAGAGCGCACTGGCACCACTGGGGATGCAGTGCAGTGAGTCCAGAGAGTGCACTGGCACCACTGGGGATGCAGTGCAGTGAGTCCAGAGAGTGCACGGGCACCCCTGGGGATGCAGTGCAGTGAGTCCAGAGAGTGCACTGGCACCACTGGTTGTGCAGTGCAGTGAGTCCAGAGAGTGCACTGGCACCACTGGGGATGCAGTGCAGTGAGTACAGATAGCACACTGGCACCACTGGGGATGCAGTTCAGTGAGTCCAGAGAGTGCACGGGCACCCCTGGGGATGCAGTGCAGTGAGTCCAGAGAGTGCACGGGCACCACTGGGGATGCAGTGCAGTGAGTCCAGAGAGTGCACTGGCACCACTGGTTGTGCAGTGCAGTGAGTCCAGAGAGTGCACTGGCACCACCTGGGATGCAGTGCAGTGAGTACAGATAGTGCACTGGCACCACTGGGGATGCAGTGCAGTGAGTCCAGAGAGTGCACTGGCACCACTGGGGATGCAGTGCAGTGAGTCCAGAGAGTGCACTGGCACCACTAGGGATGCAGTGCAGTGAGTCCAGAGAGTGCACTGGCACCGCTGGAGATGCAGTGCAGTGAGTCCAGAGAGTGCACTGGCACCACCTGGGATGCACTGCAGTGAGTCCAGAGAGTGCACTGGCACCTCTGGGGATGCAGTGCAGTGAGTCCAGAGAGTGCACTGGCACCACTGGGGGTGCAGTGCAGTGAGTCCAGAGAGTGCACTGGCACCAGTGGGGATGCACTGCAGTGAGTCCAGAGAGTGCACTGGCACCACTGGGGATGCACTGCAGTGAGTCCAGAGAGTGCACTGGCACCACTGGTTGTGCAGTGCAGTGAGTCCAGAGAGTGCACTGGCACCGCTGGAGATGCAGTGCAGTGAGTCCAGAGAGTGCACTGGCACCACCTGGGATGCAGTGCAGTGAGTACAGATAGTGCACTGGCACCACTGGGGATGCAGTGCAGTGAGTCCAGAGAGTGCACTGGCACCACTGGGGATGCAGTGCAGTGAGTCCAGAGAGTGCACTGGCACTGCTGGAGATGCAGTGCAGTGAGTCCAGATAGTGCACTGGCACCACCTGGGTTGCAGTGCAGTGAGTCCAGAGAGTGCACTGGCACCTCTGGGGATGCAGTGCGGTGACTCCAGAGAGTGCACTGGCACCTCTGGGGATGAAGTGCAGTGAGTCCAGAGAGTGCAATGGCACCACTGGGGATGCAGTGCAGTGAGTCCAGAGAGTGCAGTTGCACCACTGGGGATACAACGCAGTGAGTCCAGAGAGTGCACTGGCACCACTGGGGATGCACTGCAGTGAGTCCAGAGAGTGCACTGGCACCACTGGGGATGCAGCGCAGTGAGTCCAGAGAGTGCACTGGCACCACTGGGGATGCAGTGCAGTGAGTCCAGAGAGTGCACTGGCACCACTGGGGATGCACTGCCGTGAGTCCAGAGAGTGCACTGGCACCACTGGGGATGCACTGCCGTGAGTCCAGAGAGTGCACTGGCACCTCTGGGGATGCAGTGCAGTGAGTCCAGAGAGTGCACTGAGAGCACTGGGGATGCAGTGCAGTGAGTCCAGAGAGTGCACTTGCACCACTGGGGAGACAGTGCCGTGAGTCCAGAGAGTGCACTGGCACCACTGGGGATGCAGTGCAGTGAGTCCAGAGAGTGCACTGGCACCACTGGGGATGCAGTGCCGTGAGTCCAGAGAGTGCACTGGCACCACTGGGGATGCACTGCAGTGAGTCCAGAGAGGGCACTGACACTATTGGGGATGCACCCCGGTGAGTCCAGAGAGTGCACTGGCACCACTGGGGATGCAGTGCACTGAGTCCAGAGAGGTCACTGGCACCACTGGGGATGCAGTGCAGTGAGTCCAGAGAGTGCCCTGGCACCACTGGGGATGCAGTGCAGTGAGTCCAGAGAGTGCACTGGCACCACTGGGGATGCAGTGCCGTGAGTCCAGAGAGTGCACTAGCACCACTGGGGATGCAGTGCAGTGAGTCCAGAGAGTGCACTGGCACAACTAGGGATGCAGTGCAGTGAGTCCAGAGAGTGCACTGGCACCACTGGGGATGCAGTGCAGTGAGTCCAGAGAGTGCACTGGCACCACTGGGGATGCAGTGCAGTGAGTCCAGAGAGTGCACTGGCACCACTGGGGATGCACTGCAATGAGTCCAGAGAGTGCACTGGCACCAATGGCAATGCAGTGCAGTGAGTCCAGAGAGTGCACTGGCACCACTGGGGATGCAGTGCAGTGAGTCCAGAGAGTGCCCTGGCACCACTGGGGATGCAGTGCAGTGAGTCCAGAGAGTGCACTGGCACCACTGGAGATGCAGTGCCGTTGGTCCAGAGAGTGCACTGGTACCACTGGGGATGCAGTGCCGTGAGTCCAGAGTGTGCACTGGCACCACTGGCAATGCAGTGCAGTGAGTCCAGAGAGTGCACTGGCACCAGTGGGGATGCAGTGCTGTGAGTCCAGAGAGTGCCTTGGCACCACTGGGGATGCAGTACAGTGAGTCCAGAGAGTGCACTGGCACTACCGGGGATGCAGTGCCGTGAGTCCAGAGAGTGCACTGGCACCACTGGGGATGCACTGCAGTGAGTCCAGAGAGTGCACTGGCACCACTGGGGATGCACTGCAGTGAGACCAGAGATTGCACTGGTACGATTGGGGATGCACTGCAGTGAGTCCAGAGAGCGCACTGGCACCACTGGGGATGCAGTGCAGTGAGTCCAGAGAGTGCACTGGCACCACTGGGGATGCAGTGCAGTGACTCAAGAGAGTGCACTGGCACCACTAGGGATGCAGTGCAGTGAGCTCAGAGAGTGCACTGGCACCACTGGGGATGCAGTGCAGTGAGTCCAGAGAGTGCACTGGCACCACTAGGGATGCAGTGCAGTGAGTCCAGAGAGTGCACTGGCACCACTGGGGATGCAGTGAAATGAGTCCAGAGAGTGCACTGGCACCACTGGGGATGCACTGCAGTGAGTCCAGAGAGTGCACTGGCACCACTGGGGATGCAGTGCGGTGAGTCCAGAGAGTGCACTGGCAGCACTGGGGATGCACTGCAGTGAGTCCAGAGAGGGCACTGGCACTATTGGGGATGCACCCCGGTGAGTCCAGAGAGTGCCCTGGCACCACTGGGGATGCAGTGCAGTGAGTCCAGAGAGTGCACTGGCACCACTGGGGATGCAGTGCAGTGAGTCCAGAGAGTGCACTGGCACCACTGAGGATGCACTGCAATGAGTCCAGAGAGTGCACTGGCACCAAAGGCAATGCAGTGCAGTGAGTCCAGAGAGTGCCTTGGCACCACTGGGGATGAAGTGCCGTGAGTCCAGAGAGTACCCTGGCACCACTGGGGAAGCAGTGCAGTGAGTCCAGAGTGTGCACTGGCACCACTGGGGATGCAGTGCAGTGAGTCCAGAAAGTGCACTGGCACCAGTGGGGATGCAGTGCTGTGAGTCCAGAGAGTGCACTGGCACCACTGGGGGTGCAGTGCAGTGAGTCCAGAGAGTGCACTGGCACCACTGGGGATGCACTGCAGTGAGTCCAGAGAGTGCACTGGCACTACCGGGGATGCAGTGCCGTGAGTCCAGAGAGTGCACTGGCACCACTGGGGATGCAGTGCAGTGAGTCCAGAGAGTGCACTGGCACCACTGGGGATGCACTGCAGTGAGACCAGAGATTGCACTGGTACGATTGGGGATGCACTGCAGTGAGTCCAGAGAGTGCACTGGCACCACTGGGGATGCAGTGCAGTGAGTCCAGAGAGTGCACTGGCACCACTGGGGATGCAGTGCAGTGACTCAAGAGAGTGCACTGGCACCACTAGGGATGCAGTGCAGTGAGCTCAGAGAGTGCACTGGCACCACTGGGGATGCAGTGCAGTGAGTCCAGAGAGTGCACTGGCACCACTGGGGATGCAGTGAAATGAGTCCAGAGAGTGCACTGGCACCACTGGGGATGCACTGCAGTGAGTCCAGAGAGTGCACTGGCACCACTGGGGATGCAGTGCGGTGAGTCCAGAGAGTGCACTGGCACCACTGGGGATGCACTGCAGTGAGTCCAGAGAGGGCACTGGCACTATTGGGGATGCACCCCGGTGAGTCCAGAGAGTGCCCTGGCACCACTGGGGATGCAGTGCAGTGAGTCCAGAGAGTGCACTGGCACCACTGGGGATGCAGTGCCGTGAGTCCAGAGAGTGCACTGGCACCACTGGGGATGCAGTGCCGTGAGTCCAGAGAGTGCACTGGCACCACTGAGGATGCACTGCAATGAGTCCAGAGAGTGCACTGGCACCAATGGCAATGCAGTGCAGTGAGTCCAGAGAGTGCCTTGGCACCACTGGGGATGAAGTGCCGTGAGTCCAGAGAGTACCCTGGCACCACTGGGGATGCAGTGCAGTGAGTCCAGAGTGTGCACTGGCACCACTGGGGATGCAGTGCAGTGAGTCCAGAAAGTGCACTGGCACCAGTGGGGATGCAGTGCAGTGAGTCCAGAGAGTGCAATGGCACCACTGGGGATGCAGTGCAGTGAGTCCAGAGAGTTCACTGGCACCACTGGGGATGCAGTGCTGTGAGTCCAGAGAGCGCACTGGCACCACCGGGAATTCAGTACAGTGAGTCCAAAGAGTGCACTGGCAGCACTGGGGATGCATTGCAGTGAGTCCAGAGAGTGCCCTGGCGCCACTGGGGATGCACTCCAGTGAGTCCAGAGAGTGCACTGGCACCACTGGGGATTCAGTGCAGTGAGTCCAGAGAGTGCACTGGCACCACTGGGGATGCACCCCGGTGAGTCCAGAGAGTGCACTGGCAAAACTGGGGATGCACTACAGTGAGTCCAGAGAGTGCACTGGCACCACTGGGGATGCAGTGCAGTGATTCTAGAGAGTACCCTGGCACCACTGGGGATGCAGTGCAGTGAGTCCAGAGAGTGCCCTGGCGCCACTGGGGATGCAGTGCAGTGAGTCCAGAGAGTGCACTGGCACCAGTGGGGATGCAGTGCAGTGAGTCCAGAGAGTGCACTGGCACCACTGGGGATGCACCCCGGTGAGTCCAGAGAGTGCACTGGCAAAACTGGGGATGCACTACAGTAAGTTAGGAGAGTGCACTGGCACCACTGGGGATGCAGTGCAGTGAGTCCAGAGAGTGCACTGGCACCACTGGGGATGCAGTGCAGTGAGTCCAGAGAGTGCACTGGCACCACTGGGGATGCAGTGCCGTGAGTCCAGAGAGTGCACTAGCACCACTGGGGATGCAGTGCCGTGAGTCCAGAGTGTGCACTGCCACCACTGGGGATGCAGTGCAGTGAGTCCAGAGAGTGCACTGGCACCACTGGGGATGCAGTGCAGTGAGTCCAGAGAGTGCACTGGCCCCACTGGGGATGCAGTGCCGTGAGTCCAGAGAGTGCACTGGCTCTACCGGGGATGCAGTGCTGTGAGTCCAGAGAGTGCACTGGCACCACTGGGGATACACTGCAGTGAGTCCAGAGAGTGCACTGGCACCACTGGGGATGCAGTGCAGTGAGTCCAGAGAGTGCCCTGGCACCACTGGGGATGCAGTGCAGTGAGTCCAGAGAGTGCCCTGGCACCAGTGGGGATGCAGTGCAGTGAGTCCACAGAGTTCACTGGCACCACCGGGGATGCAGTGCAGTGAGTTCAGAGAGTGCACTGGCACCACTGGGGATGCAGTGCAGTGAGTCCAGAGAGTATCCTGGCACCAGGTGGGATGCAGTGCAGTGAGTCCAGAGAGTTCACTGGCACCAATGGGGATGCAGTGCCGTCAGTCCAGAGAGTGCACTAGCACCACTGGGGATGCAGTGCCGTGAGTCCACAGTGTGCACTGGCACCACAGGGGATGCAGTGCAGTGAGTCCAGAGAGTGCACTGGCACCACTGGGGATGCAGTGCAGTGAGTCCAGAGAGTGCACTGGCACCACTGGGGATGCAGTGCAGTGAGTCCAGAGAGTGCACTGGCACCACGAGTGATGCACTACAGTGAGTCCAGAGAGTGCACTGGCACCACTGGGGATGCAGTGCAGTGAGTCCAGAGAGTGCACTGGCACCACTGGGGATGCAGTGCAGTGAGTCCAGAGAGTCCACTGGCACCACTGGGGATGCAGTGCCGTGAGTCCAGAGAGTGCACTGGCACCACTGGGGATGCAGTGCAGTGAGTCCAGAGAGTGCACTGGCACCACTGGGGATGCAGTGCCGTGAGTCCAGAGAGTGCACTGGCACCACTGGGGATGCAGTGCAGTGAGTCCAGAGAGTGCACTGGCACCACTGGGGATGCAGTGCAGTGAGTCCAGAGTGTGACCTGGCACCACTGGGGATGCAGTGCAGTGAGTCCAGAGAGTGCACTGGCACCACTGGGGATGAAGTGCAGTGAGTCCAGAGAGTGCACTGGCACCTCTGGGGATGCACCCCGGTGAGTCCAGAGAGTGCACTGGCACCACTGGGGATGCACTACAGTGAGTCCAGAGAGTGCACTGGCACCACTGGGGATGCAGTGCTAGTGAGTCCAGAGAGTGCACTGTCACCACTGGGGATGCAGTGCAGTGAGTCCAGAGAGTGCACTGGCACCACTGGGGATGCAGTGCAGTGAGTCCAGAGAGTGCACTGGCACCACTGGGGATACACTGCAGAGAGTCCAGAGACTGCACTGGCCCCACTGGGGATGCAATGGAGTGAGTCCAGAGAGTGCACTGGCACCACTGGGGATGCACTGCAGTGACTCAAGAGAGCGCACTGGCACCACTGGGGATGCAGTGCAGTGAGTCCAGAGAGTGCACTGGCACCACTGGGGATACACTGCAGTGAGTCCAGAGAGTGCACTGGCACCACTGGGGATGCAATGGAGTGAGTCCAGAGAGTGCACTGGCACCACTGGGGATGCACTGCAGTGACTCAAGAGAGCGCACTGGCACCACTGGGGATGCAGTGCAGTGAGTCCAGAGAGTGCACTGGCACCACTGGGGATGCAGTGCAGTGAGTCCAGAGAGTGCACGGGCACCCCTGGGGATGCAGTGCAGTGAGTCCAGAGAGTGCACTGGCACCACTGGTTGTGCAGTGCAGTGAGTCCAGAGAGTGCACTGGCACCACTGGGGATGCAGTGCAGTGAGTACAGATAGCACACTGGCACCACTGGGGATGCAGTTCAGTGAGTCCAGAGAGTGCACGGGCACCCCTGGGGATGCAGTGCAGTGAGTCCAGAGAGTGCACGGGCACCACTGGGGATGCAGTGCAGTGAGTCCAGAGAGTGCACTGGCACCACTGGTTGTGCAGTGCAGTGAGTCCAGAGAGTGCACTGGCACCACCTGGGATGCAGTGCAGTGAGTACAGATAGTGCACTGGCACCACTGGGGATGCAGTGCAGTGAGTCCAGAGAGTGCACTGGCACCACTGGGGATGCAGTGCAGTGAGTCCAGAGAGTGCACTGGCACCACTGGGGGTGCAGTGCAGTGAGTCCAGAGAGTGCACTGGCACCAGTGGGGATGCACTGCAGTGAGTCCAGAGAGTGCACTGGCACCACTGGGGATGCACTGCAGTGAGTCCAGAGAGTGCACTGGCACCACTGGTTGTGCAGTGCAGTGAGTCCAGAGAGTGCACTGGCACCGCTGGAGATGCAGTGCAGTGAGTCCAGAGAGTGCACTGGCACCACCTGGGATGCAGTGCAGTGAGTACAGATAGTGCACTGGCACCACTGGGGATGCAGTGCAGTGAGTCCAGAGAGTGCACTGGCACCACTGGGGATGCAGTGCAGTGAGTCCAGAGAGTGCACTGGCACTGCTGGAGATGCAGTGCAGTGAGTCCAGATAGTGCACTGGCACCACCTGGGTTGCAGTGCAGTGAGTCCAGAGAGTGCACTGGCACCTCTGGGGATGCAGTGCGGTGACTCCAGAGAGTGCACTGGCACCTCTGGGGATGAAGTGCAGTGAGTCCAGAGAGTGCACTGGCACCACTGGGGATGCAGTGCAGTGAGTCCAGAGAGTGCACTGGCACCACTGAGGATGCACTGCAATGAGTCCAGAGAGTGCACTGGCACCAATGGCAATGCAGTGCAGTGAGTCCAGAGAGTGCCTTGGCACCACTGGGGATGAAGTGCCGTGAGTCCAGAGAGTACCCTGGCACCACTGGGGATGCAGTGCAGTGAGTCCAGAGTGTGCACTGGCACCACTGGGGATGCAGTGCAGTGAGTCCAGAAAGTGCACTGGCACCAGTGGGGATGCAGTGCAGTGAGTCCAGAGAGTGCAATGGCACCACTGGGGATGCAGTGCAGTGAGTCCAGAGAGTTCACTGGCACCACTGGGGATGCAGTGCTGTGAGTCCAGAGAGCGCACTGAGAGCACTGGGGATGCAGTGCAGTGAGTCCAGAGAGTGCACTTGCACCACTGGGGATGAAGTGCAGTGAGTCCAGAGAGTGCACTGGCACCACTGGGGATGCAGTGCAGTGAGTCCAGAGAGTGCAGTTGCACCACTGGGGATACAACGCAGTGAGTCCAGAGAGTGCACTGGCACCACTGGGGATGCACTGCAGTGAGTCCAGAGAGTGCACTGGCACCACTGGGGATGCAGCGCAGTGAGTCCAGAGAGTGCACTGGCACCACTGGGGATGCAGTGCAGTGAGTCCAGAGAGTGCACTGGCACCACTGGGGATGCACTGCCGTGAGTCCAGAGAGTGCACTGGCACCACTGGGGATGCACTGCCGTGAGTCCAGAGAGTGCACTGGCACCTCTGGGGATGCAGTGCAGTGAGTCCAGAGAGTGCACTGAGAGCACTGGGGATGCAGTGCAGTGAGTCCAGAGAGTGCACTTGCACCACTGGGGAGACAGTGCCGTGAGTCCAGAGAGTGCACTGGCACCACTGGGGATGCAGTGCAGTGAGTCCAGAGAGTGCACTGGCACCACTGGGGATGCAGTGCCGTGAGTCCAGAGAGTGCACTGGCACCACTGGGGATGCACTGCAGTGAGTCCAGAGAGGGCACTGGCACTATTGGGGATGCACCCCGGTGAGTCCAGAGAGTGCACTGGCACCACTGGGGATGCAGTGCACTGAGTCCAGAGAGGTCACTGGCACCACTGGGGATGCAGTGCAGTGAGTCCAGAGAGTGCCCTGGCACCACTGGGGATGCAGTGCAGTGAGTCCAGAGAGTGCACTGGCACCACTGGGGATGCAGTGCCGTGAGTCCAGAGAGTGCACTAGCACCACTGGGGATGCAGTGCAGTGAGTCCAGAGAGTGCACTGGCACAACTAGGGATGCAGTGCAGTGAGTCCAGAGAGTGCACTGGCACCACTGGGGATGCAGTGCAGTGAGTCCAGAGAGTGCACTGGCACCACTGGGGATGCAGTGCAGTGAGTCCAGAGAGTGCACTGGCACCACTGGGGATGCACTGCAATGAGTCCAGAGAGTGCACTGGCACCAATGGCAATGCAGTGCAGTGAGTCCAGAGAGTGCACTGGCACCACTGGGGATGCAGTGCAGTGAGTCCAGAGAGTGCCCTGGCACCACTGGGGATGCAGTGCAGTGAGTCCAGAGAGTGCACTGGCACCACTGGAGATGCAGTGCCGTTGGTCCAGAGAGTGCACTGGTACCACTGGGGATGCAGTGCCGTGAGTCCAGAGTGTGCACTGGCACCACTGGCAATGCAGTGCAGTGAGTCCAGAGAGTGCACTGGCACCAGTGGGGATGCAGTGCTGTGAGTCCAGAGAGTGCCTTGGCACCACTGGGGATGCAGTACAGTGAGTCCAGAGAGTGCACTGGCACTACCGGGGATGCAGTGCCGTGAGTCCAGAGAGTGCACTGGCACCACTGGGGATGCACTGCAGTGAGTCCAGAGAGTGCACTGGCACCACTGGGGATGCACTGCAGTGAGACCAGAGATTGCACTGGTACGATTGGGGATGCACTGCAGTGAGTCCAGAGAGCGCACTGGCACCACTGGGGATGCAGTGCAGTGAGTCCAGAGAGTGCACTGGCACCACTGGGGATGCAGTGCAGTGACTCAAGAGAGTGCACTGGCACCACTGGGGATGCAGTGAAATGAGTCCAGAGAGTGCACTGGCACCACTGGGGATGCACTGCAGTGAGTCCAGAGAGTGCACTGGCACCACTGGGGATGCAGTGCGGTGAGTCCAGAGAGTGCACTGGCAGCACTGGGGATGCACTGCAGTGAGTCCAGAGAGGGCACTGGCACTATTGGGGATGCACCCCGGTGAGTCCAGAGAGTGCCCTGGCACCACTCGGGATGCAGTGCAGTGAGTCCAGAGAGTGCACTGGCACCACTGGGGATGCAGTGCAGTGAGTCCAGAGAGTGCACTGGCACCACTGAGGATGCACTGCAATGAGTCCAGAGAGTGCACTGGCACCAAAGGCAATGCAGTGCAGTGAGTCCAGAGAGTGCCTTGGCACCACTGGGGATGAAGTGCCGTGAGTCCAGAGAGTACCCTGGCACCACTGGGGAAGCAGTGCAGGGAGTCCAGAGTGTGCACTGGCACCACTGGGGATGCAGTGCAGTGAGTCCAGAAAGTGCACTGGCACCAGTGGGGATGCAGTGCTGTGAGTCCAGAGAGTGCACTGGCACCACTGGGGGTGCAGTGCAGTGAGTCCAGAGAGTGCACTGGCACCACTGGGGATGCACTGCAGTGAGTCCAGAGAGTGCACTGGCACTACCGGGGATGCAGTGCCGTGAGTCCAGAGAGTGCACTGGCACCACTGGGGATGCAGTGCAGTGAGTCCAGAGAGTGCACTGGCACCACTGGGGATGCACTGCAGTGAGACCAGAGATTGCACTGGTACGATTGGGGATGCACTGCAGTGAGTCCAGAGAGTGCACTGGCACCACTGGGGATGCAGTGCAGTGAGTCCAGAGAGTGCACTGGCACCACTGGGGATGCAGTGCAGTGACTCAAGAGAGTGCACTGGCACCACTAGGGATGCAGTGCAGTGAGCTCAGAGAGTGCACTGGCACCACTGGGGATGCAGTGCAGTGAGTCCAGAGAGTGCACTGGCACCACTGGGGATGCAGTGAAATGAGTCCAGAGAGTGCACTGGCACCACTGGGGATGCACTGCAGTGAGTCCAGAGAGTGCACTGGCACCACTGGGGATGCAGTGCGGTGAGTCCAGAGAGTGCACTGGCACCACTGGGGATGCACTGCAGTGAGTCCAGAGAGGGCACTGGCACTATTGGGGATGCACCCCGGTGAGTCCAGAGAGTGCCCTGGCACCACTGGGGATGCAGTGCAGTGAGTCCAGAGAGTGCACTGGCACCACTGGGGATGCAGTGCCGTGAGTCCAGAGAGTGCACTGGCACCACTGGGGATGCAGTGCCGTGAGTCCAGAGAGTGCACTGGCACCACTGAGGATGCACTGCAATGAGTCCAGAGAGTGCACTGGCACCAATGGCAATGCAGTGCAGTGAGTCCAGAGAGTGCCTTGGCACCACTGGGGATGAAGTGCCGTGAGTCCAGAGAGTACCCTGGCACCACTGGGGATGCAGTGCAGTGAGTCCAGAGTGTGCACTGGCACCACTGGGGATGCAGTGCAGTGAGTCCAGAAAGTGCACTGGCACCAGTGGGGATGCAGTGCTGTGAGTCCAGAGAGTGCACTGGCACCACTGGGGATGCAGTGCAGTGAGTGCAGAGAGTGCACTGGCCCTACTGGGGATGTAGTGCAGTGAATCCACAGAGGGCACTGGCACCACTGGTGATGCACTGCAGTGAGTCCAGAGAGTGCCCCGGCACCACTGGGGATGCAGTGCAGTGAGTCCAGAGAGTGCACTGGCACCATTGGGGACGCAGTGCAGTGAGGACAGAGAGTGCACTGGCACCACTGGGGATGCAGTGCAGTGAGTCCAGAGAGTGCACTGGCACCACTGGGGATGCACTGCAGTGAGCTCAGAGAGTGCACTGGCACCACTGGGGATGCAGTGCAGTGACTCCAGAGAGTGCACTGGCACCACTGGGGATGCAGTGAAATGAGTCCAGAGAGTGCACTGGCACCACTGGGGATGCAGTGCAGTGATTCCAGAGAGTGCACTGGCACCACTGGGGATGCAGTGCGGTGAGTCCAGAGAGCGCACTGGCACCACTGGGGATGCACTGCAGTGAGTCCAGAGAGGGCACTGGCACTATTGGGGATGCGCCCCGGTGAGTCCAGAGAGTGCACTGGAACCACTGGGAATGCACTGCACTGAGTCCAGAGAGGTCACTGGCACCACTGGGGATGCAGTGCAGTGAGTCCAGAGAGTGCCCTGGCACCACTGGGGATGCAGTGCAGTGAGTCCAGAGAGTGCACTGGCACCACTGGGGATGCAGTTCAGTGAGTTCAGAGAGTGCACTGGCACCACTGGGGATGCAGTGCAGTGAGTCCAGAGAGTGCACTGGCACCACTGGGGATGCACTCCAGTGAGTCCAGAGAGTGCACCGGCACCACTGGGGATGCACTGCAATGAGTCCAGAGAGTGCACTGGCACCAATGGCAATGCAGTGCAGTGAGTCCAGAGAGTGCCTTGGCACCACTGGGGATGCAGTGCAGTGAGTCCAGAGAGTACCCTGGCACCACTGGGGATGCAGTGCAGTGAGTCCAGAGAGTGCACTGGCACCACTGGGGATGCAGTGCAGTGAGTCCAGAGAGTGCACTGGCACCAGTGGGGATGCAGTACTGTGAGTCCAGAGAGTGCACTGGCACCACTGGGGGTGCAGAGCAGTGAGTCCAGAGAGTGCACTGGCACCAGTGGGGATGCACTACAGTGAGTCCAGAGACTGCACTGGCACCACTGGGGATGCAGTACCGTGAGTCCAGAGAGCGCACTGGCACCACTGGGGATGCAGTCCAGTGAGTCCAGAGAGCGCACTTGCAACACTGGAGATGCAGTGCAGTGACTCCAGAGAGTGCACTGGCACCACTGGGGATGCAGTGCAGTGAGTCCAGAGAGGGCACTGGCACCACTGGGGATGCAGTGCAGTGAGTCCAGAAAGTGCACTGGCACCACTGGGGATGCACTGCAGTGAGTCCAGAGTGTGCACTGGCACCACCGGGGATGCACTGCAATGAGTCCAGAGAGTGCACTGGCACAACTGGGGATGCAGTGCAGTGAGTCCAGAGAGTGCACTGGCACCACTGGGGATGCAGTGCAGTGAGTCCAGAGAGTGCACTGGCACCACTGGGGATGCAGTGCAGTGAGTCCAGAGAGTGCCCTGGCACCACTGGGGATGCACTGCAGTGAGTCCAGAGAGTGCCTTGGCACCACTGGGGATGCAGCGCAGTGAGTCCAGAGAGTGCACTGTCACCACCGGGGATGCACTGCAATGAGTCCAGACAGTGCACTGGCACCACTGGGGATGCAGTGCCGTGAGTCCAGAGAGTGCACTGGCACCACTGGGGATGCAGTGCAGTGAGTCCAGAGAGTGCACTGGCACCTCTGGGGATGCAGTGCAGTGAGTCCAGAGAGTGCACTGGCACCAGTGGGGATGAAGTGCAGTGAGTCCAGAGAGTGCACTGGCACCACTGGGGATGCAGTGCAGTGAGTCCAGAGAGTGCACTGGCACCACTGGGGATGCAGTGCAGTGATTCCAGAGAGTACCCTGGCACCACTGGGGATGCAGTGCAGTGAGTCCAGAGAGTGCACTGGCACCACTGGGGATGCAGTGCCGTGAGTCCAGAGAGTGCACTAGCACCACAGGGGATGCAGTGCCGTGAGTCCAGAGTGTGCACTGCCACCACTGGGGATGCAGTGCAGTGAGTCCAGAGAGTACCCTGGCACCAGTGGGGATGCAGTGCAGTGAGTCCAGAGAGTTCACTGGCAGCACTGGGGATACAGTGCTGTGAGTCCAGAGAGTGCACTGGCACTACCGGGAATTCAGTGCAGTGAGTCCAAAGAGTACACTGGCAGCACTGGGGATGCAGTGCAGTGAGTCCAGAGAGTGCACTGGCAACACTGGGGATGCAGTGCAGTGAGTCCAGAGAGTGCACTGGAACCACTGGGGATGCAGTGCAGTGAGTCCAGAGAGTGCCCTGGCACCACTGGGGATGCAGTGCCGTGAGTCCAGAGAGTGCACTGGCACCACTGGGGATGCAGTGCAGTGAGTCCAGAGAGTGCACTGGCACCACTGGGGATACACTGCAGAGAGTCCAGATAGTGCACTGGCACCACTGGAGATGCACTGCAGTGAGTCCAGAGAGTGCACTGGCACCACTGGGGATGCAGTGCAGTGAGTCCAGAGAGTGCCCTGGCACCACTGGGGATGCAGTGCAGTGAGTCCAGAGAGTATCCTGGCACCAGTGGGGATGCAGTGCAGTGAGTGCAGAGAGTGCACTGGCACCACTGGGGATGCAGTGCAGTGAGTCCAGAGAGTGCACTGGCACCACTGGGGATGCAGTGCAGTGAGTCCAGAGAGTGCACTGGCACCACGAGTGATGCACTACAGTGAGTCCAGAGAGTGCACTGGCACCACTGGGGATGCAGTGCAGTGAGTCCAGAGAGTGCACTGTCACCACTGGGGATGCAGTGCAGTGAGTCCAGAGAGTGCACTGGCACCACTGGGAATGCAGTGCCGTGAGTCCAGAGAGTGCACTGGTACCACTGGGGATGCAGTGCAGTGAGTCCAGAGAGTGCACTGGCACCACTGGGGATGCAGTGCAGTGAGTCCAGAGTGTGACCTGGCACCAGTGGGGATGCAGTGCAGTGAGTCCAGAGAGTGCACTGGCACCACTGGGGATGAAGTGCAGTGAGTCCAGAGAGTTCACTGGCACCACAGGGGATGCAGTGCTGTGAGTCCAGAGAGTGCACTGGCACCACCGGGAATTCAGTACAATGAGTCCAAAGAGTGCACTGGCAGCACTGGGGATGCAGTGCAGTGAGTCCAGAGAGTGCCCTGGCGCCACTGGGGATGCAGTGCAATGAGTCCAGAGAGTGCACTGGCACCACTGGGGATGCAGTTCAGTGAGTTCAGAGAGTGCTCTGGCACCACTGGGGATGCAGTGCAGTGAGTCCAGAGAGTGCACTGGCACCACTGGGGATGCACTCCAGTGAGTCCAGAGAGTGCACTGGCACCACTGGGGATGCACTGCAATGAGTCCAGAGAGTGCACTGGCACCAATGGCAATGCAGTGCAGTGAGTCCAGAGAGTGCCTTGGCACCACTGGGGATGCAGTGCCGTGAGTCCAGAGAGTACCCTGGCACCACTGGGGATGCAGTGCAGTGAGTCCAGAGAGTGCACTGGCACCACTGGAGATGCACTGCAGTGAGTCCAGAGAGTGCACTGGCACCACTGGGGATGCAGTGCAGTGAGTCCAGAGAGTGCCCTGGCACCACTGGGGATGCAGTGCAGTGAGTCCAGAGAGTGCCCTGGCACCACTGGGGATGCAGTGCAGTGAGTCCAGAGAGTACCCTGGCACCAGTGGGGATGCAGTGCACTGAGTCCAGAGAGTTCACTGGCACCACTGGGGATGCAGTGCAGTGAGTGCAGAGAGTGCCCTGGCACCACTGGGGATGCAGTGCAGTGAGTCCAGAGAGTATCCTGGCACCAGTGGGGATGCAGTGCAGTGAGTGCAGAGAGTGCACTGGCACCACTGGGGATGCAGTGCAGTGAGTCCAGAGAGTGCACTGGCACCACTGGGGATGCAGTGCAGTGAGTCCAGAGAGTGCACTGGCACCACGAGTGATGCACTACAGTGAGTCCAGAGAGTGCACTGGCACCACTGGGGATGCAGTGCAGTGAGTCCAGAGAGTGCACTGGCACCACTGGGGATGCAGTGCAGTGAGTCCAGAGAGTGCACTGGCACCACTGGGAATGCAGTGCCGTGAGTCCAGAGAGTGCACTGGCACCACTGGGGATGCAGTGCAGTGAGTCCAGAGAGTGCACTGGCACCACTGGGGATGCAGTGCAGTGAGTCCAGAGTGTGACCTGCCACCACTGGGGATGCACTGCAGTGAGTCCAGAGAGTGCACTGGCACCACTGGGGATGAAGTGCAGTGAGTCCAGAGAGTTCACTGGCACCACTGGGGATGCAGTGCTGTCAGTCCAGAGAGTGCACTGGCACCACCGGGAATTCAGTACAATGAGTCCAAAGATTGCACTGGCAGCACTGGGGATGCACTGCAGTGAGTCCAGAGAGTGCCTTGGCACCACTGGGGATGCAGTGCAGTGAGTCCAGAGAGTGCCCTGGCGCCACTGGGGATGCAGTGCAGTGAGTCCAGAGAGTGCACTGGCACCACGAGTGATGCACTACAGGGAGTCCAGAGAGTGCCTTGGCACCACTGGGGATGCACCGCAGTGAGTCCAGAGAGTGCACTGGCACCACTGGGGATGCAGTGCCGTGAGTCCAGAGAGTGCACTGGCACCACTGGGGATGCAGTGCAGTGAGTCCAGAGAGTGCACTGGCACCACTGGGGATGCACTGCAGAGAGTCGAGAGAGTGCACTGGCACCACTGGGGATGCACTGCAGTGAGTCCAGAGAGTGCACTGGCACCACTGGTGATGCAGTCCAGTGAGTCCAGAGAGTGCACTGGCACCAAAGGGGATGCACTGCAGTGAGTCCAGAGAGTGCACTTGCAACACTGGAGATGCAGTGCAGTGAGTCCAGAGAGTGCTCTGGCAACACTGGAGATGCAGTGCAGTGACTCCAGAGAGTGCAGTGGCACCACTGGGGATGCAGTGCAGTGAGTCCAGAGAGGGCACTGGCACCAGTGGGGATGCAGTGCAGTGAGTCCAGAGAGTGCACTGGCACCACTGGGGATGCACTGCAGTGAGTCCAGAGTGTGCACTGGCACGACCGGGGATGCACTGCAATGAGTCCAGAGAGTGCACTGGCACCACTGGGGATGCAGTGCCGTGAGTCCAGAGAGTGCACTGGCACCACTGGGGATGCACTGCAGTGAGTTCAGAGAGTGCACTGGCACCACTGGAAATGGAGTGCAGTGAGTCCAGAGAGTGCACTGGAACCACTGGGGATGCAGTGCAGTGAGTCCAGAGAGTGCACTGGCACCACTGGAAATGGAGTGCAGTGAGTCCAGAGAGTGCACTGGCACCACTGGGGATGCAGTGCAGTGAGTCCAGAGAGTGCACTGGCACCACTGGGGATGCAGTGCAGTGAGTCCAGAGAGTGCACTGGCACCATTGGGGATGCAGTGCAGTGAGTCCAGAGAGTGCACTGGCACCACTGGGGATGAAGTGCAGTGAGTCCAGAGAGTGCACTGGCACCACAGGGTATGCACCCTGGTGAGTCCAGAGAGTGCACTGGCAAAACTGGGGATGCACTACAGTGAGTCCAGAGAGTGCACTGGCACCACTGGGGATGCAGTGCCGTGAGTCCAGAGAGTGCACTAGCACCACTGGGGATGCAGTGCCGTGAGTCCAGAGTGTGCACTGCCACCACTGGGGATGCAGTGCAGTGAGTCCAGAGAGTGCACTGGCACCACTGGGGATGCAGTGCAGTGAGTCCAGAGAGTGCACTGGCACCACTGGGGATGCAGTGCCGTGAGTCCAGAGAGTGCACTGGCTCCACCGGGGATGCAGTGCAGTTAGTCCAGAGAGTGCACTGGCACCACTGGGGATACACTGCAGAGAGTCCAGAGAGTGCACTGGCACCACTGGGGATGCACTGCAGTGAGTCCAGAGAGTGCACTGGCACCACTGGGGATGCAGTGCAGTGAGTCCAGAGAGTGCCCTGGCACCACTGGGGATGCAGTGCAGTGAGTCCAGAGAGTACCCTGGCACCAGTGGCGATGCACTGCAGTGAGTCCAGAGAGTTCACTGGCACCACCGGGGATGCAGTGCAGTGAGTCCAGAGAGTGCCCTGGCACCACTGGGGATGCAGTGAAGTGAGTCCAGAGAGTATCCTGGCACTAGTGGGGATGCAGTGCAGTGAGTCCAGAGAGTTCACTGGCACCAATGGGGATGCAGTTCCGTCAGTCCAGAGAGTGCACTGGCACCACTGGGGATGCAGTACCGTGAGTCCACAGTGTGCACTGGCACCACAGGGGATGCAGTGCAGTGAGTCCAGAGAGTGCACTGTCACCACTGGGGATGCAGTGCAGTGAGTCCAGAGAGTGCACTGGCACCACTGGGGATGCAGTGCCGTGAGTCCAGAGAGTCCACTGGCACCACTGGGGATGCAGTGCCGTGAGTCCAGAGAGTGCACTGGCACCACTGGGGATGCAGTGCCGTGAGTCCAGAGAGTCCACTGGCACCACTGGGGATGCACTACAGTGAGTCCAGAGAGTGCACTGGCACCACTGGGGATGCAGTGCCGTGAGTCCAGAGAGTGCACTGGCACCACTGGGGATGCAGTGCAGTGAGTCCAGAGTGTGACCTGGCACCACTGGGGATGCAGTGCAGTGAGTCCAGAGAGTGCACTGGCACCACTGGGGATGAAGTGCAGTGAGTCCAGAGAGTGCACTGGCACCACTGGGGATGCACCCCGGTGAGTCCAGAGAGTACACTGGCACCACTGGGGATGCACTACAGTGAGTCCAGAGAGTGCACTGGCACCACTGGGGATGCAGTGCAGTGAGTCCAGAGAGTGCACTGGCACCACTGGGGATACACTGCAGTGAGTCCAGAGAGTGCACTGGCACCACTGGGGATGCAATGGAGTGAGTCCAGAGAGTGCACTGGCACCACTGGGGATGCACTGCAGTGACTCAAGAGAGCGCACTGGCACCACTGGGGATGCAGTGCAGTGAGTCCAGAGAGTGCACTGGCACCACTGGGGTTGCAGTGCCGTGAGTCCAGAGAGTGCACTGGCACCACTGGGGATGCAGTGCAGTGAGTCCAGAGAGTGCAATGGCACCACTGGGGATGCAGTGCAGTGAGTCCAGAGAGTTCACTGGCACCACTGGGGATGCAGTGCTGTGAGTCCAGAGAGCGCACTGGCACCACCGGGAATTCAGTACAGTGAGTCCAAAGAGTGCACTGGCAGCACTGGGAATGCACTACAGTGAGTCCAGAGAGTGCACTGGCACCACTGGGGATGCAGTGCTAGTGAGTCCAGAGAGTGCACTGTCACCACTGGGGATGCAGTGCAGTGAGTCCAGAGAGTGCACTGGCACCACTGGGGATGCAGTGCAGTGAGTCCAGAGAGTGCACTGGCACCACTGGGGATACACTGCAGAGAGTCCAGAGACTGCACTGGCCCCACTGGGGATGCAATGGAGTGAGTCCAGAGAGTGCACTGGCACCACTGGGGATGCACTGCAGTGACTCAAGAGAGCGCACTGGCACCACTGGGGATGCAGTGCAGTGAGTCCAGAGAGTGCACTGGCACCACTGGGGATACACTGCAGTGAGTCCAGAGAGTGCACTGGCACCACTGGGGATGCAATGGAGTGAGTCCAGAGAGTGCACTGGCACCACTGGGGATGCACTGCAGTGACTCAAGAGAGCGCACTGGCACCACTGGGGATGCAGTGCAGTGAGTCCAGAGAGTGCACTGGCACCACTGGGGATGCAGTGCAGTGAGTCCAGAGAGTGCACGGGCACCCCTGGGGATGCAGTGCAGTGAGTCCAGAGAGTGCACTGGCACCACTGGTTGTGCAGTGCAGTGAGTCCAGAGAGTGCACTGGCACCACTGGGGATGCAGTGCAGTGAGTACAGATAGCACACTGGCACCACTGGGGATGCAGTTCAGTGAGTCCAGAGAGTGCACGGGCACCCCTGGGGATGCAGTGCAGTGAGTCCAGAGAGTGCACGGGCACCACTGGGGATGCAGTGCAGTGAGTCCAGAGAGTGCACTGGCACCACTGGTTGTGCAGTGCAGTGAGTCCAGAGAGTGCACTGGCACCACCTGGGATGCAGTGCAGTGAGTACAGATAGTGCACTGGCACCACTGGGGATGCAGTGCAGTGAGTCCAGAGAGTGCACTGGCACCACTGGGGATGCAGTGCCGTGAGTCCAGAGAGTGCACTGGCACCACTAGGGATGCAGTGCAGTGAGTCCAGAGAGTGCACTGGCACCGCTGGAGATGCAGTGCAGTGAGTCCAGAGAGTGCACTGGCACCACCTGGGATGCACTGCAGTGAGTCCAGAGAGTGCACTGGCACCTCTGGGGATGCAGTGCAGTGAGTCCAGAGAGTGCACTGGCACCACTGGGGGTGCAGTGCAGTGAGTCCAGAGAGTGCACTGGCACCAGTGGGGATGCACTGCAGTGAGTCCAGAGAGTGCACTGGCACCACTGGGGATGCACTGCAGTGAGTCCAGAGAGTGCACTGGCACCACTGGTTGTGCAGTGCAGTGAGTCCAGAGAGTGCACTGGCACCGCTGGAGATGCAGTGCAGTGAGTCCAGAGAGTGCACTGGCACCACCTGGGATGCAGTGCAGTGAGTACAGATAGTGCACTGGCACCACTGGGGATGCAGTGCAGTGAGTCCAGAGAGTGCACTGGCACCACTGGGGATGCACTGCCGTGAGTCCAGAGAGTGCACTGGCACCTCTGGGGATGCAGTGCAGTGAGTCCAGAGAGTGCACTGAGAGCACTGGGGATGCAGTGCAGTGAGTCCAGAGAGTGCACTTGCACCACTGGGGAGACAGTGCCGTGAGTCCAGAGAGTGCACTGGCACCACTGGGGATGCAGTGCAGTGAGTCCAGAGAGTGCACTGGCACCACTGGGGATGCAGTGCCGTGACTCCAGAGAGTGCACTGGCACCACTGGGGATGCACTGCAGTGAGTCCAGAGAGGGCACTGACACTATTGGGGATGCACCCCGGTGAGTCCAGAGAGTGCACTGGCACCACTGGGGATGCAGTGCACTGAGTCCAGAGAGGTCACTGGCACCACTGGGGATGCAGTGCAGTGAGTCCAGAGAGTGCCCTGGCACCACTGGGGATGCAGTGCAGTGAGTCCAGAGAGTGCACTGGCACCACTGGGGATGCAGTGCCGTGAGTCCAGAGAGTGCA